>NC_052532.1:167892037-168196759 GCF_016699485.2 Gallus gallus | reverse complement strand
AGTACAGAAGAGCTCCATTATTTTCTACAGATAAGCCACTTTAAATAGACACTTTCAAACTCCTAAGAAGCAAAGGAACAAGGTCATCAAAAGATGAAAAACAACAAACCATCCAAACACAAAAGGAGGCAGCAGTCAGGTTGAGGCACAAAGCAACACCGAAAGACAGCACAACGAGCATACCCACAACCATACACATGTATGTGTGCTGCCAAAGCAATTTTCTATTCCTGGAACAAAACTTCTAATTTAAGTAGTGGAAAATTGAAACAGGAATATGCAGAGAATACACCAATCCCACAGGGCTACGTGACTCTTTACACATATGCATCTATTTTCTTTCACATTAGATGCCTTGAAAGTCAAGCAACTGTCTGAATGGGATTATGCTAGAGCAAACAGTTGACAACTCAGAGCAGTTCATTATCAAGAAAGTAATTGCTGTCATCATGTCAGAAGGGCAAGTGGTGAACTGTTTACACCATGATAACAAATATCCTTGGGCTCTGATGTTAGCAAAAACAGAAATAGAGAAATGGAATCCTACAAATTTGGCAAGAGACATTCTGTTCTTCCTCAGATGTATAGAATATATAATTCAGATCAACAGGTAAGAATAAAATACTCGTAAAACAATGAAATACTGGAATGTGTAGTTTCTCCAAGTACGTTTTTTTCCTTTTAAATAAAAATAACTCCATACAATACTCATTATTTAATGTTTGAAGCCAACTGCTCTGAAATGGAAAGTCACTAAGAGCCTTACATTTAAGCAAACCTGTCAAACACATACATCTTGAATTTCTGTTAGATGAAGGCATATGGATGCCCCATCCTTGGAGGCATTCAAGGCCAGGCTGGATGTGGCTCTGGGCAGCCTGGTCTGGTGGTTGGCGACCCTGCACGTAGCAGGGGGGTTGAAACTCCATGATCATTGTGGTCCTTTTCAACCCAGGCCATTCTATGGTTCTATGAATATAAAATTATATCTCTGTAAACATATTTTCGTTTATGTCTCACTGATGATGTCTGTATATGCCCAAATGTCCTGAAGTTACCATTTGAAACACAACAGAAAAGACCAGTAGATCAAAAAGCACAGTAATCCAGGCTGCAGGTATATTTCATCAAGTTTTTCTTTTAATTTCCAAAGGAAAGATTAGTACGTTTTGTTGAATCATACACTCATGACCAAATTCAAAAACGCAAAAAAACCAACAACCCAGAACTTCATTGCTATAGCTGCAATTCTGTAGTTAGAATTACAGCCAATGAGATATTTAAATATGTGCATCTTCTGAACATGCAATAAATTGCAAATATTTACAAAACTGCATTTGCAGATGATGGCTTTGGACCCTTTTACAAATTCTGGCCTTCAGCCACACGATTTTAAGGTAGACAATATGTTTTGCCAAAATGCCTCATAGTTCCGTTCTAACACATTAAGAAAACAGTGACCTGGATCTGGAGGGAACAGAAACCTCTAGAAGCTTACTAAAGACAGACACACATTAAACAGTAAGAGAAAATGTATACTTACAGGGGAGATACCAGTTATATCATAACCATATACATTAAAATCTAAGGGATGAAGTGAAGGAATGAGAATGTTTTGTGTCATCCAAGTAGAATGGATCATTACCTGATTATTTTTTTTTATATTGCTCTTTTCTGCATTACGCAGATTATGTGCTGGAAATGACAATGGATCACAAAGCCTGGTCTACCACTTCTTCTAAACTGTATATAAGAGTGCTTTAATTTTTTGTAGCAACAGGAGTAAGATGATAAAAAGTAGTTCTTTTTGTGAAAACAATTACACAGCCATTAGAAAACTTACTTATGTCTATGGAATAGAAGACTGGACTGAATATGTATTTACTCGGGTCTAATCAAATTCCCACTCACATTAAGTGTAGACTTCCACTGAACTTGTTAGGAACAGGACAGGATCTATAAACAGACCGCAGCTGTAAAAGCTTGTTAATAGATAAGTGAAGAAAAAAGGCATTTGAACATCTACTACACTGCACTTGAACATACTTATCTTTTTTCTGGATCAAGGAAAAACAAAGCCAAATTGTCACATCAAAATCCCAGCTGTAATCCAGTGCAAACATTTGACCTGCATGCATATTAAATTAATTCATTAGAATCTGTATTTATTACTTTATTGCACTAAGGATGTGATGATCTCCAGAGGATCAAAAAGTAATTAATACAACGGGTATAGTACAGATCTGAGCAGATCAACTTATGATGAAATCACAGTTTGAAAATTTCTGATGACCATGCTGTCAGTGCAAGGAAAAAAAAACAAAAAAGAGAATGGGGAAAACACAAGGTGGGATGTAATTCATGTCAGTGGTGAACGAAGGTGATGTTGAACAACAGCCTAGGTTGTTTTAAAGCCCAAAGTTATCCCCTTAGTCATGCAATTGACTGTAAGTTTCAATACTGGGATCTCCTAAGAGGTGAAGGATCACCAGCCAGCAGAACTCTTGGTTTGTTGAATACAACACCACGGGAAGAATAGCACAGAAGTAGGACTCTGACTTTATCAAAGAGTCCATTAGAGTAGATACCAGCTGTAGTTTCCACCTCCCTGTTCAATAGAATTACTGTCTTCAGGGAGGAAAAGACTGGCATTTTTCATACCGTTACTACATTTTAGAAGTATTTTGAGAAACATTATTATATTCACTCTTAGTGAAAAGTAAGGATATATTCTACTGCTGTCTCTTTCCCTTTAAGGTCTGTGTGTCTTTTGAAGTGTTATCAGTATTGACTAGAAAAAACACAGAAAACGGATAACCTTCATGTACAGTATGCATGGCTGTGCCTGTCACAAAGCAATGGACATCTTTCACAGTCTGGTTCAAGATGGCTTCAACTCCGTAACTCCAAATATTGCTTGTAATGATACATTTTAATTGCTGTACATAGTTAAGGCTGAGAAAAGTGAGAAAATGTACTCCAAGTTAAAGACAACTGTCTGCATGGAAAGCATTTGTATAGTTCAGACTTTGGATAAGTTTGAGAATCATGCATCACGAGCACACAAGCAGTTGTCTACGCTAACACACCTCTACAAGACTGATCTCTTATTTTTCTCACCAACCTATTGAACACTGCGAATGACTACATAATACTAGACAGTAACATAGATATGAACTACAGGACAGTAGCAACAACTTTTGCGACTTGGTCTTCCCAACATTCCAAAAAATGTTAAAATATACTCATACCTGTGGATTGGTTCTACATAGGAAATACACAACACAAAGCATTAACAGGAGACCTGTTCACCACACAGGGCACAGGTAAAAACTCAGCCCTACAGAAGACACTGACTTTGCCTCAAGTACATACACTGGATTATAAGTAGTCACACGTTAATAGCTTCTGAAGTGATTTATGTCACTTTCTCAGTTTCATGAAAAGCAACACTGTTAGAACAAGACAAAACCAAGACCTTCTGAAAGTGGAATTTTAAGCATTAAGCTCAGACTCTTAACTCAGTGAGTGTCTGCTATTGGAACCACTGAAATTAGGTGCACAGTTAGAAGACAGGTCTGCACAGGATGAGGGCACAAGCCCATAGCTATGCACTCAAATGACTAGCAAAGTTCCTGAAGGAATTAAGAACTTGCAAGAATTAACTGAACTCGTGCCAAGTCACAGAAGCCACTAATGGAATTGTTATATGTATGCACTGGAAGCTGCTAGAACTGATTTTATAAAGGGCTTATTGTCTATCTGTTGTCTGAAAGTAATTTTTCCAACTTAAAATACCTAACTACATACCTCACCCTTCATATGCGCACACACACACTCGTATAAAGCCAAGAAAACCGGAATAGAACTGCATTTAGAAGCTTTTTAATACATTTTTACAAACATCTAAGGAGTATTTATAATGTAAAATCTTAACTCAAAATCATATTACCAGAATAATTTGTAGCATACAATTTTTTATGCTAATTATCTCCTAAAAGTCAGATGGTAATTTTTGGATATAATAGTCAGAGAGAAATAAATATATTTATTTCACAGCCACAAAACTGAGATGCTTTGGTTAGCTAGCTTGACATTGAGCTAAGAATTTCATCAGTAGCATCTAGCAGTAGTAAATATGGGCCTATACTCGAGGCTTTATAATCTTCAAGCCTCACTATGCCTACAGTGACTTTCCATTTGTATATTTCATGTTGATACAGAATAAAATTAATACTTGTCTTATTCAAGTTTTACAAATAAATTAACAGGAAACAGAACTGGAAGGGAAATGGAAGTCATTCAGTCCAGTGCTCTAACCATAGGCAGAGTTCAAAGATACCAAAAGGCTTCCTCACCAGTGCGTCTAATCTAATTCTAAAACCTCCCAGGAAGGGAAATCTAAACCCTTCCTAGACAATCAATTTTCTTAGGTACATTGTGTTTACTACACTTGTCAGACAGACAAACATTACCAGCAGTTTCACAGGTGATGAAACAGAGACAAGTGACAAAACTTGCTCGATGTCACACATAAGAATGACAGATAAGGGATCTAACAGTTTATTCTCAATCATATTGTATCACACCGTCTTTCGTGATCTTCATTCTAAAATATTGTAAAGTGCCTTGCATATGAGGTGTTCCTCATGCCCAGTGCTAATTTACAGTCATCTTCAAGTGTTTTAAAGCAGATAAATTCTGCTTTGTGAGACAGAGGAAGAAGATTATTCCATGGAATCTGGAGGAAAACAAAATATAAAGTAGAAAAATACTCCAGTATGGAATTTAATCAGAACAGTAGAGATGGCCAATCATCTTTAAAATTACAGTACTCTTTGTTAAACTAAAATAGAGAACTATCATTCAAATTACCATTAAGTGCTCTTTAATACAATGCATGTTTAGATAATTGGCAGCAGCTCAGAAAATACTATCATCTGCTGAACTGCCACCTCAGTTGCTTCAACACCTGTAGCATTCTTGGATTTTTCACAAATTCTTCTGAACGCCTTTCACAAAAGCATACCTGCCTTTTCCTAGAAAGGGTTGGCTCTGTTTAACTTGATATACACCTAGACTTCATTCAAAAGTGGAATAAGAGTTGTTTCAATGCTTTACCACATTCAGTGTATAGTCTAGGCAACGTAAACTATAAAGACGTATGCAAGTTCTTAAACTTGAGCTGGAGTGGGGGAAAGAGACAGGACTTGCCTTCAGATCAGTTCATGATGCTAATCCCTCTCTCCCCTATTTCAAGAGATTAACAAAGATAATACAAGGAAGGGAAGTGAAGGAAAAAGGAGAATTTTGTAAGACAAAGGAAGGAAATTAAGTACCTGTAATTTGTCAGAGACAAAGCAGAAAGTTTGTGTGCACATGCGAACAGGTTATGCTGTTAGCACATTCCAGTGATAAGTTATAAACATCAAGACTACAAAAAGTATGTGGAAAAGACAAAAGCCTAATAGATCCCAGGAGCGAAAGGTAGAAGTTGATTGTGGGGGTTTCTCCCCGAGGGCGAGCAGAGTGTCAACAGTCTTTCGAATGTGACGAATATCCGACTGCAGGATGTCATACGGAGAGCAGAGGTCAGCCTATCCCGAAGGGCAGCCATTAGAACAGAAAAAAACAGTGCATAAAATTAAAAATACAAAAATATAAAGATATTGATAAATTATCACAATATTCTAGCATAAACATGTAGGAATAGTTTCTTCCTCATATTGCCTTAGTTGCTAGGCACCCCAGCTTTCTTTGGTTTCCTCTAAATACTTAGGCTATCATACAATATCAGGAAGTCAAGTTAGAAGAGCTCAGCCCTTCAAACTCTTCCAAAGTTATGCCCACAGGTGGTGGTGTGGGGGGGTGTATGTGATCCATTTATTCCAATGGGATCTACAACACCTTTGTCCCTCTATGCCTTAAATGCTTACATGGAATCAGAGGTAAAATCTCACTTATACAATAGCAGACAGTGGGTTAGAAAGCTGTTAAAAGTACAAGCAGCAGCAGCATGAAAAAAATACTTAAACTGTTAGAAGTGTGTAACATTCTCTAACATAACATATAACCTAGAATCTGGTATTCAAATACCACTTTAAAATGATACCCTGGGATGGAAACCGAGAACGTCATCGACTGACTATCATTAACTTTAGTAAAGTTTCTAAGCTGAAGAAATACACACTAAATTCTTTAACTAGCATTTAGAAAATGTATTAGCAGGTTAAACTTCTATATCCTTTTTGCAAAGTACCATTGACTTCATGAAGTATCTTAAGCTAGCTATACAAAATGAAGCATTATATGGAAATATAATACTGATACACACAAAATATTTAACATTACACCAACCCAAACAACAACTTGTACATTCAAAATGCAGCGATCTAAAATATTACACCATTTTCCAATGCGAAGGAGAATTTACTATCAAATGAAGGTCAGTATTTATGAAAGAAAATTACGCAGGTAAGGAAAAAGATTATGTTTTGGAGGAATTTTCTGAAGTAGTTCTTCAGTTTCACGTGCTTAATGAACTGACATTGCACGCAAATAAACAAAGGAAGACGTTCCGGCTCAGATGCCTGCTTTCTGTTACTGTGATGTTTCCATGTCTAGCTATGAAGTAATTAACCTGTAAAATATTTAAAAGGCTTTTCTATCCTGAAAAGTTATTGGTGAAACTGGAAATGAGTAAGACTGTACAACTTTAATTTTACTTAGGCCAGCTGACACATGGAAGGGGACAAACACTGCCTAGCACAAGGTTGGTATTTCTTAACAGTAATTTTATTTAGAGCAATATCAAATGCTGATGCAGTTATATTTCGCTTTTGCTTTGTTTTTAAAAGATGAAACCTCAAAGATAGAACAAAACATGCCAATCTTGTTTAACAGTGAGAGAGGTCTAGTACTGCATTCAGCGTCTATGTCTCTAAGCTGCTTACCAGACAACTAATTTCAGTTTAAAGAAACAACTCGTTGACCATGCAGTAATGCACTGCGCTCCCACTATAGACACTAATAAACCCAGTAAATGCTGCTTTCATTCAAAATGACACACGAGACTTACTTCATACTTGCCACAAACATGTTCCAAAAGAAATACCTAAGATACTTCAAACTCCTACTTCTGTAAAATCTTCACAAACTTTAAAACGAGGCTTTTTTTGAGTTTTTGTCAGGAAGGAAAATCAGAAAACCCAACCATATCTGAAAACAGTATCTACTGCAGTCACATGAAGAAGGAAGTAATTTTGGAGCTAAGGAATGAGAGCTGGTAATAGGTTGATATTTTATTTTTTAAAACAAAGACCTAAGAACTTGATACCCAGAGATTAACACACTAGAAGTATACAGGAGATGCCAAAGCATACAGAAACAGCCAACACGTGCTGAAAAAGCCTCCTATGAAACTGTCATGCGGTGGTTTAGTGATGTTGTGAAATTCAGTGACACTTGTGAAAGCCTTAGAAATTTCTGATCGTTGTTGCTTATGTTTGTGTCCTGCAACAATTAATAATTTGCTGTTTCTGTAATGTTACACTCTCACCTTAACTAAAACGTTTATATTCATCCATTTTAAACATCTGTAATGCAACTCTAGAAGTTACCATAATTTTACACATGTAGTGAAATGAGAGAATACCATTATCAATATATAGTGAACAAATACGTGATATATACTTCAGTGCAATCCCCACCCAAAGACGAACAAATAAGCAACCATCCACCCACCTCAAGCATTGCCCTTCTCATTTAAGAGACTGAAATCAACTATTAAGAACTAAAAAGATTTGTATCACTTAACCATTACATTTATGGACTGACTTGTTAAGTCCAAGGTGCTACATGGTTATATCATACAGCTGCCAAAATCATGCATGCAGAATAAACACAGAAAGGAGTGCATGACAAAAGCACAACCAGCTGTTCGTGTGCAGAAACCACTCTCATTCTACGTGCTCCTGCAGTGACTGCGGAAACAGATAGGCACATTTCAAAACCAACCTCCCAAGATTTTGATCCTTAAAAAAAAAAAAACCAAGGGTAAGTTTTCAGAACTAGATGAAAGAATCAAGTTTGCAGTGCGTACGCACTGTACTCAAAACACAAATGAAGGAATCTCATAATTAGGATTTAAATACTGCAATTGGAATACTGAGCCACTTAAGTCCGTACTGGAGAGCAAATAGCATTCATTATCGAGCAAAGAATGAAATGGTGGAGAAAGGTGTCCTACCTGATAAAACTTACTGTACCGCCACGGATGTCTCATGATGAAACTATGGAGAAGTAACTGATTATGTGAATTGATCAGAAGAGAAGCATAAGCAGCAATGAAAACATACCTCACAGTAAAATGAGAAATGTGATTCCCAGATGAACTACTAATAGATGAGTAGAAGATAAAGCTCTAGACACTCTGGCTGATTATTCTTTTACTTTGCTTTGCCAATCTTAGCATACAATACAATCTGCTGTTTTCTCCCTGATTGTTTCACTTAATTGGTAATTCCTACACTGACACAAATCAGTCATCTTGAGAAAAAATCTGCCTGACGTTGTAATAAAGTGGAATTGGTTTTCAGAGGAGGAGGTGAGATGCAGTAATAACCTCATCTGCAGGACTCTGAAGTCCCCAAAATGGTCACAGTGAAGCCTTTTGTAACTTGAGTCTTCATGAGATTATTTCATACCAAAAAAGCCATTTCTTACCATCACTCCTATCCGTTCAATATGTGTACTCCAATTAGCTAACTGAAAACTTGGGAAACATAGCAGAAGACTCCCATTCCCACCTGAGAAATAACTTTAAGTCTTACTAAATGCTGCTCACCACTATTAACACACTGGAACACAGGAGCTCAGTAAACCTGCTGTAATAACTAGCTGTGAAAGATTTTATCACTATCTTTTATCAAGGAAAATTACCACTGTAATATTAATCACAATAGCCTATGCCTATCTTTTTTCAAACTATATAAGATTCATAAGCTGTGTGTATGTGTAAGGAAAGTCTGTTTTTCCTTTTCTCAAAAGTAACTCCTCATTTAATTTCTTTGAAGTAAAGTGCTCCCATAAAGGACTAAAAGAATCTCAAGTGTCCACACTGTTAATATATTACGCTGGTGTAAACTGCTGATGGTAAGAAATAATGTGTCTGCATAAAAAGATAACTTCTGCATCTGGTTCACAAACACTGAACGTAATTTGTTGAATTTCTTTTTGGACAAGATGTTTAGGAAGTCCTCCTTCTGATACGCCATATTTGTTCACTAACTGACAACTAATAGAAATGCATACCAAAACTTGCACAGTTTTTGCCTTTCAAATAACACTTTGCATTTACAACTTTGTTTTTGTCAAAGTTTCACTTGTAGTAAAGCATTACTCAGCCCACCACAGCTCAGCTGCTCTTTTGTTTTGATACAAACTTTTGTTAACATCAATGAAAGTGCCTAAGAAAATGGATTAGTATGAACGACATCTAGGAGGAATGAAAACTAAGGCTAAATTACATTGATGATATGTAGGTTAAAATAGTCTACTTTGCTATTAGAATAAATAGATTCAATGTGGCAATGGTCAAAAATGGCACTGTGTTTTCAGAATGTGTATGAACAGTTATAAGAGAATTTCTCATAACTAACAAATGTATATGAATATTGTCATATTGTTGTGACTATTGCTAGTTGTATATTACAGCAGTATTCTCCCAGATAGAGACCGAAATATTTTCATAACATTACATATATACTCATGTTACAGTAATTCAGACTCTCCTGATCACTTTTAATGCCTCCGAGATAAGGTGTCAGTAAGAACAGAACTGCATTAGAACTGGGACTTTTGATACTTCAGAGACCACGCTTATAAATGTGCAAAGCTATAAATAAAGCCAAAAGATAGCTTTATTTTTGAACCCCAGTAAGTATGAGATGGTAGTGCAGTACAGGTGGTCATGGTAAGCAATACAGTTGGTGTCAATAGTGGGTCCACACGACACTAACAATCCATTCCCAGCACATACAGCACATCATTCTGAAAAGTGCAGCAGGACAGGCACTCCTACTTGCCACATTGCTGCCACTTGTTTATGTAATCGGTATCAGCCAAAAATCAGGAATTGGCCATTCTATAGTTGTTAAAGAAGAGATTAGGCAATTTCACAGGTTTTAGTCAGCAGTGTAAAATACAGTTTTCTTTCCTACTTTTCTTAGTAAGGTTGTAGCTTGAGGGCACTGCGTAATATTATGTCCTCAGGAGTTCAGATGCTTATCTGCCACTACCACTTCCTCATATCAAGACCAATTTTTTTTTGTTTCCAAAAATGATAGTTTACAAAGATTTAGGATACCTCGAAATAAAAAAAAAGCTCTAGAGGAAAAAAGTGGCAAAATTGGACATACTCTGCTTGTCCTACCAGCTATTCTCACTCTTTTCTTAGCTGACTTGTGCAGTAAGAGCCATGCTATTTAGTTGCTTATTAAAGGGTCAGTCATACCCTTAAAACATCCCTCTGCATACGATCAGGAGCATCAGATGGTCACTAACAAAGTGATCCTTAATGGGTGACCCACTGCACTGAAATTCTCTGGTAATTAACAGCTTTGCTGTATCAGCTGGCACAAGTAATCCCAGAATCATCTACGTACGAGGTCATTTCACAGAGAAACTCTTGTTCCTTTATTCTGTTTTTGTGACTTTGGTCAAGACATCAAGCCCTGAGGCTCATCTTGACACACCCGGATCTGGATGCCTACTACATTTTTCTGCCCTAGCAAGAAGTCTGCCAGAATCTTTCTGGAGAGAGCAATTCTAACACAAGAATCAAACGCTGAAAACCACGGAGTCTGTAAGACACCATGCACATCATGTACAGTAACTACTATATCAGTAATCAGTACAGTAACTACTATAGCTGATTTCTGGTTTGCTTTGTACATAATTTGATAGTACACTATTCTAAAGCTGTGGGGCTCATGAAACAATGTGTACTCTACTCCATTCCATAGGTAAACAACTGGATTTTAAACCCTCAAAAAGTGAACAAAAAGTCCAGCAGAATTTTCAAGCTAATTCTTGAGAAATAAACCTAAGTATTACCAAAAGAACACCTGTCAGTATCAGGATCCATCAGCAAAGCATCTCTCCAAATAAGATACTTTCCAATATGGGGAAGGGGTTCATTGATTCCTTCTGCTGCTCTGTTCAGAGGTAGTTAGGTGAAGCAGCAGTAAACACACCATTCGTAGCTCTTCAAAACCTTCCTGCCAGCTGGCATATAGCTTTATATTCTTTATTCCCTTCCCTCTGGCACACAGAAATGTTCTATTATCTACCACCTAGTTCTGCAACACAATGGATTTTCACAACATGTGGCAAACATATACTTGCCAATTACCAGCACTGAATCAAGTATGTCCTCAGAGTACTTACACACCTATCATAAATTTCCAATTACAAGCAGTTCACTTTGCATTTAAGTGAATTAGTTTCTCCCTCAAAAAATGGTAATGCTTTTTTAAATTCATAAGGATGGATAGTTTATAAATCATACTGATAAGATTTGGTCCTTTACTTAAGGTTCTGTGCAACAAAAAAAGCTTTACTAAAATACTCCCCCCAAAATTTCGAAAATTCTAGATTAATTTTAATGCAAGTTTTAAAGCAGAGCAATAAATACATCAAAAATGCCTATTTACAGAAAACAAGGGTGTGTTTCCAGAAAGTTTAATTATAGAGATCCAGAACTGTTAACAACTGTTTATGAGGATGGATACTGATAGGACAAGGGGGAGCGGTTTTAAACTGAAACAGGGGAGGTTTAGGTTGGATATTAGGAGGAAGTTTTTCAGCCAGAGGGTGGTGATGCATTGGAACAGGTTGCCCAAGGAGGCATATGGATGCCCCATCCCTGGAGGCATTCAAGGCCAGGCTGGATGTGGCTCTGGGCAGCCTGGTCTGGTGGTTGGCAACCCTGCACATAGCAGGGGGGTTGAAACTCGATGATCATTGTGGTCCTTTTCAACCCAGGCCATTCTATCATTCTACAAACTAATTAAAAAGAAAAATCATGTAAAAGTCTAGCTTACCTTTCTATGATTTAGGGTGCAAAGATTTCTAAAATTTTCTGTTTTATTTCTGTTTTTGAAAGAACTCTTCACAACAACTGCTCTTGGCCTTTTCTTTCCCAGGAAAAGAACCTGATGTGTATTCTAATTCACTGGATAATTTATAATGTATCGCAAGACAATAGGGCAGCTTCACAAACACTCCATACCTACTTTGTCCATAAGCCCACAGCACTGAAATTTTGATCTTATTTTTCATCTTCTTCAAAACAAAATTTTAATGAAAATTTAAGTAGTTCTAACATCACAAATTACCTAATGATAGCTTAGCGGCCAGCCCGTAACACTGAATTCATTTCACTTACTATGAATCATTCCCTAGAGCTGTAAGGTTAAGTCTCCCCCTCAAAATTCCTACAAATAGCAAAAATGAACTGTTACTTCTGATTTCCTCCAAATGAAGTGCTAAAGTGTAGATAAAGTATGAATAACACTGGAATTCTTTTCCAGTGTCATATCTTTGCAGTCTCATCTATTCCCAAAGAGGTCGCAGGGGAGGAAGAAGACAGACAGAATGTCCTTCTGTTCCAGTATTCTTGAAATATAGGCTAAAAAGCATTCAGTCTTAATCATAGTGCCATATGTATACAAAAAAAAAAAAAAAAGAAGAAAAAAGAAAATACATCATGCAATTTTCACGTTTTCAATTAAAAAGACATTGTAAAACACTTCTACATTATTTTCAGGATCTGATATTTTATATCAATTTTTTTTAAAGCATGCTTCTAGACCATAAAGGAATCTTTGAACAATTCCCAATGAAAACTTTGTAATTCACTACATTATTTAGAAGGGCATTTTTCCTTATTAATTTGAGAACAGATTACCCAATGAATACAATCATCCTTAGATGGAAAGCAGAAAATACCATGCTCTGCAATTTCCCTATTTCCACAACTTATATACATATAGGACAACCTTACTCACAGGTCCATTCCATCCTTAACACACAGAATGGTTTTCTTCACATCACTGCAGAAGCGTTTCAGTACATGAGTGTGTTATTAGTCACTTTCACAATACATACTATTGAGTACGTCACATGGTAAAAAAGGAAAAATCATCAATTAAAAAGAATGAAGCCCATCTTCTAAAAGCAGTAGGTAAAAATGTAGTTATAGTTGCATACAGAAAAATGAGTAAACTTGTGCTTAATTACAGTGTTCTTATTACCCATTTGTCATATTCCTTAGTGCAAACCTATGGCTGTGCTGGGGATAATACTAAATTACAAATTCAAGACAAAATTTGCATTCTTAAGTGCCATAGCATCAAACACTTAAATGCACTAAATCAGCATTAAATCATACAATTTAAAAATGGAATTAAGTAAGATGTCCTTACTGTTGAAAACTGCTATCTCATAAAGCTATCCTTCAACTTGAAGAAATTCAAGCACTTTACATTTATCATCATCTGGAAATGGTAGACAATTAAATTACCTCTGGTATCCCCAGTTTTCTACATGCATCCAGGAAGTTTTCAACATTTCTCCTGCATTTGGCCATGCTAAGTTTAGGCTGCAGAAACAGGAAGAAAAATACATTATGGCAAAAGAAGTCAATAAATTCATTCCATCAATAAATTAATCTTTTGCATTATTGTATTGATGCACCATTTCTCTTATATTCCTCCTGAAAACAAAGCATATAATTCTACTCAGCCTTTTCCCCCCCCCCCCCCCCCCCCCCCCATCATTATAAAAACATAGAAATACAATCACACTATGAAATCTGTGGATACTATGTGCTTTTACTTAGTAAAGTCATCAACGCATTTAAGCCTCTACTTATTTATCTCCAGCTTGTCAGGTTCTAAAACCTCATTTTCTGTGATAGAACACATTTACTCTTCTGGACAGCCATTAAACTGATTATACATTTCAATGTACATTAAGGGCAACAGATTTCAATGTCATATAGCTTTAAATTTTTTCATGCTTTATGTACTCACAAATATAAAGTAGCTATACACAATTTTCATGTCTGAAGAAGAAATTTTCTCTTACTGTGTAAAGTTTTTCCCTCTAGGGACTATCTTTCCAATACTTACAGAAATATCATGTTAGTAAAAAAAGAAAACAAAAAAGAAACACCACCCAAGTCATTATTTTACTTGTTCAATACGAAATATGAAGGAAGGGTAACTACTCAATATCCATTTAAATCAGTAATTCATAATAACATCAGGGATTTTAAAGGACTAATTTCCAAGGCTCAAGTCATTTGAAAGCGGTTTCTAGCAAGAGAATATCATCAATATCAAGCTGAAAAAAAATAAAAATGATTTTAAAATATTTACTATTACAGATGATAATTCAAGTCAGCAGCAAAACTTCAAGATTGTACACCAGGAACTCAGTTTTGTGTATTTTCGCAATGTCATACCTTCATCACCAAAGA
The DNA here is from genome assembly GCF_016699485.2 of Gallus gallus. Lineage (NCBI taxonomy): Eukaryota > Metazoa > Chordata > Aves > Galliformes > Phasianidae > Gallus > Gallus gallus. The sequence continues at coordinate 168,182,214 of NC_052532.1, read as the reverse complement.
CTTAGCAGAAGTAATTCAAACCAAGTGACAGTAAAAGAAACCTGATGAGACCAGCTCAGAAAATGTTTTTTCTTAATATCTGTCTTCTTGGAAACTCTCATTTTGTGTTACAATTTATGTAACTAAATATCATTTCACATTAAATGAGTAAGTTCTGTGGGGGATTATTGGTTTGTTGTTTTTTTTTTGTTTGTTTGTTTTGTTTTTTAAACAACCCTCCCTTCCAGAATCAAAGAAAAACGCAAGAAACATTCAACTTACTACTGCTGGTGAAGGTACATGAATACTTCCTACTGACCGAGGTCGAATGTGATTTACTAAATGGCAGAGAACTACACCATCCATGAGAGCAGACCCCAAGTCCTCAGGCAAACATATTTTTAGTCTTGTCTCAATGTTCTGCAAATAAAGAACATGTACACACTTCAACACAGAAATGAATAAAGAAAAAGTACATATCTTCTCCTAATCTCCCATGCTGCTAGATAAGTATACAGTTTTGGTTTACTGGTAATTCTATTTGTTATGTAACTAATTATTTAACAACTACAATGCAACTCCCTCTAGCCTATGTTGGTTGCTGAAGTATGTAAACTCCTTTAAAGGAAGTCTACATTTCAAATGCTGCTGTCATAATTTGCATTTATTTTTATATACATGCATATAAAACCACACATATACACAAAGAATTAGTAACGTGATCGCACCATACATGGGTGCTTTCTTCCACCAGGACTTCCACTTAACCATCACAAATTTTATCAGCAGTACTTTGAATCAGAATTACTCTGTGAGCAGAGAGTAAAAGGTAACTGTTCCCCAGTAGTCTGAAAACTACTTAGGAAGAGTTAGAGAGATAAAATGATATATAATACAAGACAAAACATTCAGATATAACACATATCCAAGAATTCTCTTTCATGTATAACTGAAGTCCCATTTAAAAGAATCTGATATTGCAAAATAAAGTAATTTGCAGCAGATTCAGAAAACATTTCAAAGTCTTTATGTGCAACTTTCTGCATATTTCCCATGTACCAAAAATGGTTTCCAAATCCAAGGTCAAAACAAAACCTATAACCGCACATGACGCATTCCTCTGGCACTTATGAGAGAACTGGTAAACCTGCTACAAACAGTTTTATACACATTAATAAATTAAAAATTTCTTCTCTTAAAACACCGATTTGCATGTTGGGAGACTGTTTCATTCAGTTTAGGGTGCATTTTTATGACGAGCACAGCCCATCAACAACGCTTCTATTACCAGTTTCTAGTTACTGCAGATTTGGAGTAATGCTGTTACATTAAGTCCACTGTAAAACGGAACTTTTGAAAGGACTAAAAGATGCAATAAAGCTAGATGTAGACTTGACTGAAGCCATGCCTGAAAGTTTTCTAATAGTGAAAAGGTCTTCTTTGCCGTCACTGAAAAAATACACGTTTTTGTTGAATGGAATTTGTGTTTTTTGATTAGAATTAATTAATTAGAGACTTTGTTAGCACACCAATTCTCCTCTGTTTTTCGTCATCATTGAAATGGCACTCTTTTTCAAAATCAGCTGTACTACAGCAGGAGACTTGTTCCATTAAAACTATTGACTGTGCCTCCTTCAAGTGACAAAAATCAACCCTATTTCAAGCATTCTTTATCTGATTCAAGAAATGCCTGCATGTGTCCAACTTTCATTATGCCTTTTACTTGCCAGATTGAAGACTTCTCCAGTTGTTAGGAAATGCTTTATAGATGTCACTCTCTCTCAAGTGATCACTTCATCTTTTCTGAGGAACTCAGATAAACTGCTAATTCTACAAGCACATGGAATGCTCTTTAACTGCACCGTCACTCAGGCACCACACGTGATAATTTCCCATTTACAAAAACCTTTTCTTAAGTACAAATATTGAACTGGAATAAAGCACTTCAAGAATGGCCTCACCCACATTATTTACAGAAGTAATATTGTCTCATCTGTTTTTTGTTTGTTTTTTAATATTATCCTAATTATGCAACTTCCTAAAGAAAACAAAATACATTAGATCAGCACAGTTCTACCAACACTCACATACCTCACGCAGCTGTTCAACAAGCTCTCTTTCTTCTCTCATCTGTTCCATTTTCCTCCGAATTGTAAACTGTGGGTCTATTGATTCCAAATTTCTTTGTGGTCTTAAGAACACTGTGATTTTTAAGACGACAGATTTTAGTTTAAAAACCAACACTCTGACTTATTTGTTTCTAAATGAAGCAAAAGCCTTCAGCACCACCTCTGACAATAATTTTCTCTGCCACGAGGCGGACAGCTCCGAACAGCACCAAATATTATCAATGGAGTTTCTAATTTTTTAACCAAATCCTAATACTGATAGACAGTTTCTGACAGACGATTAAGCATTAGCATTGTACCTTAGACATTCCGATTGAACTTGGCAGGGAGCACTTCTTTTAAGCAGAACTCTCCTACAATATGGTGAGCCATGTAACAAACAGTGACAAGCATCCACCTAGATTGGACACAACTGCTTACTGGATAAGGATACAATTAAATAATCTGCCAAACAAAATAATGTGGTTGATTTCTAGAAAGTTAACTTTACAGTTATTCAGTAAGTCTGCCTACATTAAGAAGTCCTATTGCGAACATAACACTTCCCAGTACTCCTCCCATCAATCCTACATCTGCGGACTGTATGACTTTAACAATTTAACTTATAGTTCCCTGGAATAATTACATAAAATTTCTGGATGTATACGCCTGCATACATTGTCTTTTGATGAAGGACTTTTTGAATGGGTCTGAAGAACAAGATGTATGCTCAATTACAGTTTCACAAAATTCATCTGTCACTGCTCAGACAATTAATGTGCCAGCCTGATTATTACAGCAAATGACAGCACTTGAGAGAGAAGGATTCTGTGTTATTAATTTCCTGCCTCTCTTCTGAATGCAACATGACATCCTAGGTACCAATTAACAGAGCACAAAGCCTAAAAACCTTTTTTCACCTGTTTTACACACAGTTACCGTTCAATCTTAATTTTATTAATTTAAGACAGCTAAAGATTCAGATTTCTGTCCCGCTGAGCCATTATTACAGAAGGGCTACCCACTAAATATAACAGCCTGGTTAGAGAAATTTGTCACAGACTTCGAAGTGGCCTTGGTTTTTGTGAGCTGGCTAAATTTCCTTCAAACAATAGGTATCAGTACAGACTCTTGCATCAAATTCAGTAATAAGCTTCGCCACCACTCTAAGTTAGTTAACTCACCGAGGACTAAACACATTACAAGCAGTTTTTCCACAATACATTTTCATGGAATACTATCCCAAGCTCAAAATAATAAGCCCCTTTGCTCTAGCTATGGCTGTTAAGATTGCACTGGAAAAAACTGATTGCCAGAAGCTAAACAGAACATAGCCTTCCCCCGGGTTAGTCTCTTCCTCCTCTATTATGTAGTCAACAGGAGGATGGAAGGGAAGAAAGCCACATCTGGGATGACTGCAGCTGGCTGAAATTGCAGAAGAAAAGAGAGGATAATCACCGAGTCAATCAGTAACATGATAGAACAGTCTTTTATTTCCCTAAGGGGCAAATCAGCAAATTTTACTCCTATAGTTAAAAAAATAATTAAAAAAAAATTACTCAAACTTTAAGGTAGGTGCTCATAAGCGTAACCACAGTAATTCCATGGAAAACTATGGCGTCTCAATTTTTATTCAGGCTGCAATTCAACTGAATGGCTTGAGTTTTCAAAATCAGTCCCTAAAACATGTAACAAAAGAAACTGAGATCTTGGTAGAGGGAAATTTCATCTACATTCTGACAAAGAAAAATGTTAACAAAGCCCCAAAATCAGGGGACAACATATGAAACTGCATTCTCTAGCACCTAGAACTCCTGATATACAAAACAAAATTTATGTGTAAGAAATATTTTGAAATCCCAGACAAGTTCACTGACCTGACTCAACTAATTTTAGACAGGTGGAATAAGTAAAAAAATAATAATCTAAGCTACTTCTCTAGACAAAGGGAAACAGACACCATCTAAGGTAGCTCAGCAAACAGGAAGCAATTATTACTTGCTTAGTAAAGATGGAGCTCCTGACATACTCATAGGTTACTCACTAAAGGCATCAAGACACAATAAGTTACTATACTTGATTTTTTCCTACTACTTGACTCACAGAGTCATTATTTACTTATCTTTTCAGGCAACTGAAATTTGTTACTCTGCTGTTAAATCAGTGAATTTAGGAAATGCCATATTAAAGGCCATTTGCTAAACAAAATTGCTTTTAATCAGAACACTCATACATTACAGAGTTACTAAGCTTTATCCTTAATCCCACTAGCATAGTGGAAGAGTTTCCAGGGAGAAGATGCAGGACAAAACTACAGATAATGCCTTGCAGTGTGCTACACAGCTTCACCAGTGTCACCCCAAATAGCATCTGTGTGTTGGCACATGAACATGGTAACTAAAATGATTTATTGTGCTGACCTCTCAGAAATTGTGTGAATAACATAACCATGCCTTGAGATGCAGCACTTTCACAACTGTAGTGGCATTTAATCTGTGCCTTTCTTTAAGGGCAAACTGCAACCTTGGAGTAGACTTCTGTTTACAAAGCACTCTGTGTCAGCAGATACGTGCTTCCTAACATTTTTTACAGAGCTACATGTACAGCTATGACTTCTGTATATATACATATCTAAACATACTGAGGCTGTTAAAAACAACTGCTGTAGCAACTGTTATCATGAAGCATAATAGTCTATATACGTGACTTAACTAATATGTTTCAAAAGCATTACCTACTAATTTAGATAACTTTAAACACCAGTAATTAGCACATACATGAAAGCATGCATGGTGAAAATTAAACCATTAGAAATAACTAAAATTATTTAATGAAGCATATGATTTTTTTTTTTTCAGTCCTAAAGTAACTCCCAGTTTCTCAATGTACACGAACTCTTAAACAGGGAGTTCTATTATGCTCCAGAATAGCACTGAAATGAAATTTGTTTTTTTCTGGATTAGAAAATCTGTAACAATTTATAGAAGACTTCTAAAATAAATAAATAAAAAAAACTCTTGCCACATTTATAAAAAAGCAGTAATTTTAAGTAAAGACTTCCATGTTAGAAATAGTCCACAGAACAACTCTAAAAATTCCTTTCTCCCACATATTAAATACTTAAATGCTCAAAGAGTAATACCATATTTAAAAGGTATTTGAATATCACTGTAGCTTTAGTAGCAGCAGCAATGTCAGATTCTCTATTAAAGCATCGTTTAATATTTATGTTCAATCCTGAAGGTAAAATGGAGTTTTAATATGGTCTTCATTTAGTTTGGCTCTAGCTGTCCTTTGTTCAGGCCTTTGCTAAGTCAGTATGAATGTTCCAAACATAGTTCAGATTTCAGACTTACAAACACCTGTTAATGAAATGCAAATATCAAACTTAGTTATTCAATATTATTCATGAATGCACTAAGAGGAAAACTGAAGGCTAATTTCCTGGCTATGGGAAACTGCGATTAGAAGAAGTTTATGAATGAAATAAAATAAGATTAACTAGTTTATTATACACACACACACACACACACCCTTGAAAGTATTAGTTATAAAAGTTTCAGCTATTTACTGGATTTTCAGAAAAAATATTCTAATATAGGAAGTTTTGGCATTCTGAAGTATTGCTTGCTTCTCTGCATTACACGTTTTCCAGCAAGGGGAGCCCATACATCACAGCATGCCTGAGGGTCTATTTCTTCCTCTTTTAGATAGTAAAACAGAATTTTTTGCTTTCTGAATCCATAGTTAAGAAGTTAGGAAGTCACGTATTATGTAGTTTCAACAAGCTTAATGGTTAATAATAAGCACAAGGTACGTATTTTGTATATTACAGTACAGGAGAAATTTCCTTGTGAAAATTTTCATTTTTGTACTTCTTTGCAATGCATTTTGGTGTATTACTTAAAGCTCATCAAGGATTGAGTATTCTAAGTACTTAGCTGACAACACTATCCATCAGAAAAGCAACTAAACGATTTAACTTGCCTCTACTATGTATATGTATATGACAGGATGGGTTAGACTACTGACAGGAAAAGCTGCAGTAAAGCTGAAAGGTTATAGTCAGATACATCTTTGCTTGTTTTATTCAGTCCAAATTTTTTAAGTAACAGTGAAGTTATTATACTGTTATTTGCTAGATTAAAAACTCCCCAGTGTTATGGATATTGGTCTTATGAGACCTGTCTGTTGCACGCCTTATAGTCTGACAGAAATTCTGGACTCCTCCTCCTCCATTACAGATCAGTTGCCAGAAGTCACATCACAGAAGAAATTACCTTGAGTAAAGTATTAAGATGCTACTGTGATGGCATTTCTATATCAAAGGCTACATCTAGTATTACATTACATATTATATGTTAAGTACGTCTAGTATTAGAAATGGCAGCCCTGCCTGCAGCAGGGGGTTGTAGCTTGATGATCCTTGAGGTCCCTTTCAACCCAAGCCATTCTAGGATTCTATGATCTATACTAGCAAGCTGCACAGCAATGGTGCATGGATCTGAGTACTGGCCTGTGAATATCCATGCCATTAAGTTATTGCTTCCTGGCACAGTTTTGGTCTGTGCAAACCCACCTCTCTTCTACACGATGTCTTGGTACAGTTGGGAATATCCTTTGCACAGGCAAAGCTACCAAAAGGTAAACTGAATGAAGCCATCCATTTTTGGAATGCGAAAGTGTTTGTTTTGGTATGGATTTGAACCGTGCTGTGCCAATTAACCTCAGTGTCGTAGAATGATTTCTGGTTCACTTTACTTCCTAGCAGAACAAGATATGCCCAAGATAACAAACAGCCTTTGAAAAACTCTAAATAGAAAGGCAACAGTCCTGATTTAAAAACAGTATGAAAGATTGTAAAAGCAGTTTTCTGTTGTAACTGCCAAAGGTAATAAACACTAATATCTGCATTTGTCTCCAGATTTGGATAACACAAGAGATGTACCTCCCCTGAACATATATGCACTAGGTAGTCTATACTGCTCACGTCATCTAAAGAGTAAAACAATAACAAACCTAGATTAACACAGACGGTACTATTTACTGAACTCTTAAAAATATCACCAAGATTAAGACTGAAGCATAAACTGGTAGAAACTGGGAAAGTACAACTGGAATTTATAGCAGTTTATGTCAACATACAGAAGTCAAAAGTGAGTGTAAAAGCTCAGATTACACTGGAATTTATTATACCACCATACTCTGCAAATGTAAAATGACTACACAACCAGCCAGTCATGAAGAGAAACCCTTCATGTTACTGAGTCCTTAGCCACTGCCAGCCTTCCATGACAGAGAATTCTTTACCATATATATATACATACACACACAATCTTGAAGAGGTGTAATACATTTATTTTCCATAATAAACCTAAACACGACCAAGAAAAATGATTTTAAAATACGGAGATTGTTATCTTGTTAATTAAAGCTTACTTCAGAAACAGCTTTCCAGCACAATTTTCCATCTGTGTGCCCTTAATTTGCTTGTAACAAAAGCTCCACTAATGTAATTCCTTATCTGTTAACCAGTTTTTAGCACTGTATCATTTATAGTACTTTCAAAGCATCATAACTGGTGAAAGCATATTATGGATACAAATTTCTTATTGCAAAAACTAAGTATGTAAACAACATAATGACATTTAGCAGGTTTCAGAATAGGATTTTATTTCCAATCTCAGACTTCTGCATGTGATATCAAAACTGAAGGTAGCAGTAGTAATTACAAAACAAAGAGTTTGAGTAGTTAGAAGTACTGGGTTAGCACAGTGCAAATATAGTTTATTTCCTGAAAAACAAAGCATTCTGGAAAAAAGAAATCTAGGATTTACTTATTAAACAGAAAAGTAACTCAAGAAAGTTATTTCTGAATTAAAAGCCATTCATAAGGAGGGAATAATACAGCTTAGAAGGTGTAATATGCCTGAAGAGACAATATTACAAAGAAGAGTCAAGAGATCTCTTTTCTAAATTGGGGGAAAAAATGCTTATTGCTAAAAATCATTTACTACAGCAGTAACCTTATTTATCTTTAGTAACAAACAGCTGGAGATTCCATCCTGACAAGGTTTCTGTTGGATGGATGTCAGTGGTCTCTTGCTTATCTGAGTCTTTCAGCTTTGTTTCTTCTTGAATTCCTTCTCTAATTAAGTTAGTTATACACCTGCATCAACAACTGCAGATGGGAGCTAGATATTAAGTCAGATTTTATTTAAAAAGGCATAAATGCAGAAAAGACAGCAGTAAAATTAATTGCTGCTTGAGTGCAACTTTTATAAACTCTTGAAAATAGAAGTAGTAAAAATATACCTGTATTGGAAATAGCTCTGGGAATGGGTAACAGGTAAAGTTGTTTTGCCAGACTTGAAAACAGTGACACTCCACTCATTTCCTTTTGATACTGCATATTTTACAGAAAGTTAACATTCATCCCCTGAAGTATTTGGAGTTATAAACATTTGCTTAAGAGTACTAGCTTTCATTCTTAGCCACATGGGACATTTGCCATATACTGAGTCTTCTGAAAACATAAAATTGAGTAAACGATGCATGGAACACCTACCATTGTCACTGTCTCCTTCAGATGGTATACTGTAGCTAAAGCTGTCCCATGTTTGTGCCTGTGTAAGTGTGTTGAAGGAGACAGGAGGAAGACTGAGGGATGGGTCTGTTGGAGGGGAGTGATAGCCAGTCCAACCATGGTGGTGTAAGGACCGGGGTGGGGGAAGAGGGCGGGCAGCAGCATTTCATATATGGCATTAGGGTTGTATGGCAATGAAGATGCAATTCAAAGGTGATTAATACAAAATGCATAATTTTTGAAGAAAAGAATGAAAGAAAGGTGGTGCAGAATAAAAAGAACGAAAGGTTATATGTTAGTACTTGCAAATCAGACATTATATGTGCACTTAAAGCTGTTAAGCTTAACAAGATCATTGTAACCATAGCATTTCACAGAAATTGTTTACAATCATGTTTTAAGAAAAAGTACCCATAGATTTTACATTATGGTCTGACAAAAACCTCAAGCCTGTGAATCAAATGGTAAATGCATCACTGTGAAGTTCCAACGTTCGAAATAAATAGTTTGGCAAAGAAGAATTTAGTTATTTTTGCAACTGTTAAAAGAACACTACACCCCTGAAGATAATGTATACGTACATATGAAAATATTGTTACACTAACTTCCCATCTAATTTCAATAGGTAGCAACTACATTGAATTCTCATTTAATCCCCTGAATTCTTGTCCTGGTGAAATATGTCCTGTAAGAATGTGCAGTAGAGATGTATTCCTTTTGCTTTAAGCATTAATAGTTTATGCAGCACTACTTCTATTTCTTGCTAATTCCCACAACGTTAAGTCCAAACTTACAACAGGCCCTAGGAAAGTTGTGGTTCTTAGCAATGTTGGCAGACTTTCCAAGGACAAGAGTAGAGATGTGTAATGCCTCCAAAGGAGGATCCAGAGTTTGTACCACAAACCTTGGCAAATCTGCTCCGTAGACAGCACTATAACAAGCACAAAATCACTGATAATTCAACTGGGCTCACTACAGCACACAAGACTTCCTATGTCCAGAGAGGCTGCAACAACATAGCCTTTCTGCCTTCTGTCTTCCTACTAGCCAGGACAACACCTCCTGTTTTTCCCTCAAATCTTCCAGTGGACCTTTTCATTCTTTCCCTACCATACCTTACTTTACACTTGTCTCCTGACGTGGTTGTGGAAAGGCTTTCCTCAAATCTCCACTCTGTAGCGTTTCAGAAATGGACACTGACATCCTTAAAATAGCTCGTCCCTGTTTATCTTCAGCACATCGTACATCCTTTCAAAGCTTTCCACCAGGTTGCAACCTTACATCACATAATTTAACTCTCACCTTCCTTACCCTTCACAAAGATGTCACTCAAAGAGTTTTTCCTGTATCTGATCCAAGTTCTCTATCATTTCTGCCACTAAAATGAGTTCTTTCCTCACTTCTTGCTTTTCTACGTATGTACTTCCATGTTTCATCTACTTAACTGCACACGCAAGTAACATCCATTCTCCTCAAACTAAACTGAAGATTACATACCACCTCTGCTCTGAATGCTAAACTGCAAGCCTGAATCAACTGAAGACCACTACGTAGATGAAAAACTGCAAAAATTAGTAACAGAAGGAAGTCCAAGGTAAAGCCCAGTTCTCAATTTACATCATTACAAATTAGTAATAGGGAACTTAATTGCATACTTTCCCCTTCTCTCAAAGTTCTGGAATCTGTTAACAAGGTGATAACTCAGACAATGCCGTGTAAAACTTCACCTTAGACTTTCCTCCACATTTACCTGTTCAAGAGTTCTCTCTCTTCAGATATGCACTTTTGAAAAGGTTCTTTATTGCTCCTGACTACAGAGACAGTGGGTCAGCCAAAACTGAATAAACACACCACCATTCAAACTCCAAGCTGAATTCAACATGAGGTAACAGAACACTGATTTATGGAAAATAATAAGCAGTCATTAATTATACTGGCAACTAGGATTCACATGCTTTTCCAAAGTACACAGATAACGCAGCAAGATGTTTATATCCCATTTTAATGATTACAGCAAGAACTCTGAGAAACTCAGTTTCTACAATTGGTATCACTTGATATTTTAATTAATTCATGAATCAAGTGCACAAGATTTAAGTTCTACAATTAACTATTTTATTTAGTCATTATTTAACTATGTTAAGTAAGTCATTATTTAACTATGACTTCATTTCATAGCACATCCCAAGAACAAAACTGTGGTTCTAACTGAACTTGCAATTATTTATTCCTTTCAAGAATGATTTTTAAGGTTTTCAACTGAATGTGAATTTGAGAAGTCCATTCACTATAAAATATTTATAAGGATAAAATAATCTGATTTTTTTTTTCTTTTTTTTTTAGATCTTATTACTTTCTGTGCAAACAACCGATCCTTAAAAAGAATCTGTCAAGAAGTCAAACACTATCACTTTTCAAAACATTTTCTTTGGATACCAAGTCAGCCATCAGATACAAATTTCCCAATATTCTGCCTAGCTTTAAAGTGAAAGATCCTCAGTCCTGAAAACATACCAGAATGTACTAATATAGCACATACTAACACAGAAGCTTAAGCCACAGTGGTTTATCTTCTGGAAGCACATCACTTGGTGTGTGTGATACTATTTTTTTTGAAGCATCACCAGAAATCTAAAACGTTTTAATTTCAGATTTGGAAGAGACATAAGTCAACTCATTATGAAACAGTGAGGGGAACAAAATCAAATAGAAAGCAGTATTCATTAAAAATAGATGAAAAAAACTGAAAATAAGCTCTCCAATTTCAGAAAGGGATGTTTGCATACATTTTCATGGAAGAATTGTTTCCAATGAGCTCTACTAAATTTCCCCCTAAGGTAATCAAGAATTTGAATGAAAAAACTGTGAAAAATAAACTATACACTAAGCTGAAAAACTTTTCTGGATCACAGAACTGCTGGACCTCTGGACCAGTTAGCTCAGCTTTGGGGCATTAAAGCAGTATATAATTAAGAAGCACAAATTAAGACAGTGAGAGAATGGTTCAAACTCACACAAGACTTGTACAAAAAGCTGTAAAAGAAAGACAGTGAAGGAACTAGTTGTGGCAAACAGGCAGGATAAATGTGCAGGATTCACAAATACGTCAGTATCTTGAGCTACAAACTACTTTTATCTGTATCTTTTTCTTACGTGCTGGCAAAATAAATTTCAATACTGCTTCTACTGCAATTACAGAGCAGCAAGATGGGAGGAAACAATATGCAGTATCCCTACCCCATTGCAAGGTTTTATTTTGCCACACTGTGTTACATAGCTAATATACTGCTGTTTTATCTGATGTTGGACTTCAAGTTTGACTATTATCAAATTCAACTGCCTTACCACACTATAAATCTAAGGCAACATCACTGAAACTGCACGCAATGAGGTAAAAGACTGCAGAAATGTCTCTCAGATGGTGATTCTGTAGTGTACGATAATGGAAAGTAAATTTACATGAATGGGTTTTCTATATCCCACAGCTGTGACAAAACAACATTATAGTATTGTCACAGTGATTCAAATATATAAATTTGTATTGGTACAAAGCAGCAAAACAGCAGATTATAATCAACTGACATTAGCGTTTAATGAGGTTACACTGTTTCAATGTAGATGGGGGAACTGGAGGAGTTGTGCAGGTCTGGGTCTCCCAACACTAGCCTTGTAGGAATGCTGCAGGAGACTGCAATCCCTGCAATCCAGTCCTTCTGGAAACTCTCTAAGAAAGATTAACTATGCTATTTTTGGAAAGTGTATTTTTCCCTTTATGTATTACAGTCATTAGATATGGAATGTCTTGAGACAACTGATACGCCAAGACTAGGAAATGTGCGTTAAACTAACTTGAATACAAAGTCACAGTCTTGCATTCTTCTTCTACAATACTGCTTCCAGTTCCTGGCAGCAGATTTCAATGGCAGTTCAACAGAGCACAGGCTACCTCCTACGGAAGTCTGTATTCTGACATTGCCTTTGCATGTCTCTCTCCTAGCAGTTGCCACTGGGCTGAACAGTATTACTTGATTTAGGTTTTTTCAAGTCCTGAAAGGTCCCATTTGCTCATTATTTAATCCATACTTTGTATGTTAAGAAATAATTCTCCTTCTAAAGCATCAGGAACAAAAAAGAATAGAGTCAGAGTTTAGCAACAAACTATGAAATTCAAATGAACAGATCTGCCAAACTTTTAAATCGTAACAATGCAGGAAATTTAAAATGCTTTCTTCATGAAACAAGGTTGGTTCAATAACACTTTCTTTGCTTTGTAAACCTTGTAAAAAACAAATCTATGAGTACAATTTCTTAAAATACATTCAAATATGAAACTGCTGCCATTATTGCCATTTGTTATGGAAGCTACAAGCCTGTAGTGGTTTATCAGCATTTGGCTAAAAGCATTAGTGGTGAACGTGAGAAAACAGAATTACAGCCACCGAAAGCTGAAGCATACTTAAAAAATGTTAAGGCTATTCTCTAGAGGCGACATGACTTAACAGCACTGACAATCAATACTGACCACCTTAGCACAGAAAAGGTAAGAACAGAGTCTACCTGTAGCTTATGCTGCTTTTAAAGGAAGCCCTTAAATGCATTGACAGTTCCTTTTGTTGACTCTCTACTTTTTTCCCCTTCACTCCAATAAGCTGCTGCATGTTAATGATGGTAATACACATTTCGTACACTGCAAATTTGTTAAACTCAGTTGCTGGCTGAAGAAAACATCTCATCTTCCTTTAACCACTACTCCTTACACAAGCATAACTACTGAGAGACTCATGCATAAGCATTTTCTAAACAAGTCTGATTATTCATATAGTATTTACCAACATATTTTATCATTCTAAATTCACATACATGTATAAAATGTATATTTGTATGTGCTTACTTTTAAACGTGTGTATGTATATAATTTATAAAACACCTGATGTTTCAGTAAGGGGTAAAAACTGATCTACATAAAATGTATTAAATAGAGTTATAAATTTGATCTCAAGTCGAACTTACAGACTTACTGTTCTACTCTTCAGAATACAGAAAGTATTTTCATCATTGAATCGTAAGAGAAAATAGAAATACAAATATCTATTAATAGCACAGATGTGAAAAAGTACAAAAAATGGTTGATTTTCTTTCCTACATTACCTGATCGTGGCTTCAGGCCAAAAGGGATTGTGTTGTTTGTAGTAGGAGACAGAGTTGGACTTTTATCTTTGTTCTGCATAATTTAAGAACATAAATTCAAATAAGAGCAATATCCAGAATATCACAGCACAACTGACTGAATAAAATACAAAAATTAACAATACTGCACGCTACAATTATTTCAACACAATCTGATCACATAGTCTTGAACCTGTAAGAATCTTCCAGTTTTATCCAATACCAATCCTTTACTGGAAAAGAAGCTGAACTTCCTGACTGAAGTCTGCAGCATACTGGCCCCAGCTATAAATAAGTGTGATTGTTTCTCAGTTTTCTCCCACAAAACCATTTGGTTCCATTCAACATACACTTTCGTGGCACAGTACATTTAGAAGAACAAAGCAAAGCCAAATTTTTCCTTAGATGTGTTTCTTTCACTGAATCAGAATTACCATTCTGCTTAACTACTTTCCCTGCAACACTGAATTCTACCTAAAATGCAGATAGGTGGAAATTAATCATAGACCTCACAGTATAACCATGGTGGTTATACAATGATAACAAAGGAAGTCTTATAACCAGAAAACAAATCCTATTTAAAAAATGATTAATGAGACTGGAAACTATGGGAGTACCATCACCAACGCTGGGTGCTCCTGAGTTTGTGAGATGCTCATATACAGTGTAAAGTAGAGAAAGAAACACTGGTTTTGCACAGAAAATAGGAAGATTCCACAAAGAGCCTACTGACCAAGCACACACTGAAGACAAACAAAGTGCACTATCATCTTACCTCATTGTGAGAAGGTTGGCCACTTGTATTCCAAACAATTACATCATTCTGCATGATTGGACAGAAAGAAAAAAAACTCTTTTCAGCAAATGTATTAAGTCATACACAATGTGTTGGTCATACAGTATTCTAATCACGACAGTCAGATACTCATTAATATTTAATACTTTTCATCTTTACAACATTTTCCAGCACTGTATTGTTTGTTTGGTTTTACCAAAACAATTTTCACAATTGATATGTACTTTGATGCTAGCCTAACTGAAATACCATTTAAAAATCCTCCTGTGGAAATTATTTGCACAAATTTGTCCTTAATTTCTTAGCTGCAGTCTTAACTGATTCATAAGTGCATTTGTAAGACTTGAATCTTTGTTCTTTCAAGTGCATTATCTAATGTTGTTTCACAGATTTTGTAGTTTAACTTAACTATTAAGTTTAATAGGGGAGTAAAGATTTTAAATATAGGTGTAATGAGGGAAGCATTCTGCAAGCAATTCCTTTTGTAATTGCCATATAACATACATTTTGTTGCCATTTTTGCTATAGCTAAACTGGAAGCACAGAGATCATGTCAATAAAATATCAAACAATCACTAATTCTGTGTAAGTCATAACTCAGTAGAAATAGAATTGGCATAGGTAAAAACACATTATAAATCCATTCAAAACCCTTTCATTAGGGCAGACTTTTTAATGGAGTAAAAGTAGAGATTAAAAAGACAGCCCTCAAAATATTTCATCCCAGCACTCAAAGAATTTTCTGAAAGCTACTATGATGGGAAGGAAGATTACACACACACTTTGATAAGTGACCTTTCCTGGACGCTACTCAAGCTTGAAAAATAAAATATAATCCTTAGCAACAAACTTTGTTCACAATCTTACCTCAACCACTGTATTACCTAGAATTAATAGAAGGAAATTTTAGTAATCTCATCCCTGCCATTTCGACCTGGAGACCAGCATGCTTAAGCACTCCTATGCTCGGGGATTGTCCTTGTGACAGACAAGCTAGTTTTACCTACACTGCAGGTCAAAACTCTCTCACTGCATGCAAGTCACCAGTCAGAACTCCAAATCTACACTTCACTTGAAAACTACAAGTGCTTACTGTATGCAGAATGATTAAATTCACTCTTGCAAGACACTCTTCCATTGAATGGAACATACCTTGTGCTTCCACCTGCATGTAGGATTAGATGAGGCACTCTACAAGTTTTTAGGAAATTTACTCATTTAAAAGGTTCTTAAAAATGAATCAGCAGCATTCTTGTTGAAGAGGTTCATTAAAATACAGAATGTGCATGTTGTGCACTCTGACATCAAATTAACATTTTGTGTAACACATTAGCAACGAAGTTAGGAATCAGTCCCAAATAAAGTATGTTAACTTCCATGTATGACAATACAAGAAGAGCACAGAGATATGAACCACCATTTTTTCTTTCTTTTATAAATAAAAAAAAAAAAGAAAATGAAGTCATGAAGAGATCACAGAAGTATTTACTAGTAATGATATTTGAAAAGCATCAAGATATACCAGTCAGTCTATGTCTGCATAAGATATACTGTACTAAAGTGTTATGAATACAGGCAAAAATTTAGGTCATTTTGTTCTCAGAATTCTCTTGCAAGAATGTTCACCAACAAGTAAGTCCTGAGGTAAGAAAGTATGCACCAAATATTTAAGCTTGAATTTTTCACAGTTCTTCATTTATGAATCACTGAAATACAAAACTTAAATAGCTTTGATACTTTAGAAATATCATCTCAACACACAGAGTCTTCTTTGTAATACAAAGCATGTTAAATACATTGCTGAATATAAAACCTTAATGGCATGAGCTGGGGTATTTGGGTTAAGGTGGGGGGGGGGGGGGGGAAGAGAAACCAGGTGGTTTATTATATTGAAGATCTGACTCTGATAATACTTATTTTTTACAAAAATGCTTTTTAGAAGAAAATACATCAATTTCAACCTTTTTCTTGATAGGTCTTAATTAACATCCTATTTACATTCCGGAAAGGAAAAAACAAAAACAAATACCACCACCAAAAATCCTAAAGGGCTTAAACTTCCCTACTTAAACTTCCCAGTGAATATAAGACAGTAAACCCTTTCCAATGTTTCTATATTTATTGTATCTAGACACCTACGTACCTGATTCAATGACCATTTTTCACCCTGTTCACATGTTCTCATTTCATTCTTGGCTTTCTCCATAATTAATTCCCTCCTCCTCTGAAATTCTAGTTCCTCTTCAGCATTTTCTTTCTGCAAGATAGATTACCCTTTAGACTGTGAATCACTGGGAATAGAATTGTATCTTTTTTTGCAGAACGTTATTACATCAGAAGTATTTCTGGTAAGTGCTGTGATGAAAAGCAAACTAAAAAGTAAGCAGACACTACATAATTACAGTTCCATTGCTAAAAGACTGGTCATTATGTAAATCTAAATAAACTACTTGGAGGATATCAAAAGGCATTTAAAGAACAAAGCTATTATGGGGCATACTCAACATGGAATCACAAAGGGGAAGTCTGGCCTTAGTAATCTGATCTCCTTCCATAAGATCACCTGTTAGGTGAAAAAAGGGAAGGCAGCAGATGTAGTCTTCCTGTATTTCACTAAGGCTTTTGATACCACTCCTCACAGCACATCCTTCTGGACAAGTTGACCAACTGTGAGGTAAAGAGGTTCATGCTATGTTGGGCAATGAAATGGCTGAGAGGGTTGTAATAACTGGAGGACTAGAACTGGCTAGCAGATGGTCACTAATGGTGTTTTCCAGGGCTCAAGCCCTGGGCCATTCCTGTTCAGTGTTTTTACCAATAATCTGGATGCAGGAGTAGAATGCATCCTCATCAAGACTGCCAGTAATGCTGGACTGGGAGGTGCTGTTGTCCCCTTGAGAGATAAGAGGCCTGGCAGCAGGATTTAGATAGATAGACCACTGGGCAATCTTCAATGGCATGAAGTTCAACAAAGGTAAGTTTCCGCAGCCGGGATAGAGCAGTGTTGCACGCAGGTACAGACTGGGAGACAGATGGCTGGAAAGCAGCCCTGCAGAAAGGATGTGGGACTGCTGGTGACAGCAGGCTCACCTTGAGCCAGCAGTGTGCCCTGGCAGCCAAGTGGGCTCTGTCCATGGAAAGGATGCTAAGGTCCTTGAGAGCATCTGGAGGAGGGCGACAAAGCTGGTAAAGAGCTAGAGGATTTGTCCTATGAGAAGGAATTGAGGACAGGATGTCCACCCTGGAGAAAAGATGGCCAAGAAGTGATCACATTGCTCCATGAAGTTCCCTGAGGAGGGGAAGTAGAGAGGGTGGTGCCAGGCTCTCCTCTCATGAACCTATGGCAGGAAACTGTGGGAATGGCACAAAGCTGTGCCAGGGAGCTTCAGACTGGGTATTAGAAAAAATTATTTACTATGGGAGTCATCAAAAACTGGAAGTGGCTTCCAAAAGAGGCAGTTGATGTCCCATGCTTGACCACGGTCAAGAGATATTTGAATATCATTTCATTCATATGCTGTAAATTTTGGTTAACCTCAAAAAAAGGCAGTTTGACCAGATGATATTTGCAGGTCCCTTCCAATTGAACTATTGTATTCTATAAAGAATAGCAATTCACCAGTCAAGATACAGTTCAAATAACAAGCAATACATAATATACTACAAATTCCAAATCATACTTCATATACGCCCTCCATGACTATGATGACAGCGCATTAGGAAGAGAGTAATCATTCATTTACAAAATATTTTGGAGTTATCCTTAATGAATACTGTCTTCTTACACTAGAATAGGGATATTGGAAGAGCACAAGAATACACATAGCTGAGCTGCGAACAGTAGCAATTGATTCTCATAGCCAACACAATACATGAAAAAGATGGCTATATGGAAAGATGACTGTCTTTCTACAAACTGAGTGGAAAAAAAGGAAAAAAAATAACATGCAAAAGTAACTGATAAACCCAGAAATAAAGTTGTTGCGTGTGTGTGTGTATATATATATGTCCATAAACACAAACATATAATATATATATAAATATATATATATAATCTCTCTCTATATACACACACATACACGAACAATTGCATTAAAACTCTGAAGAACTAGTTGTGCCCTCCAGCCTACCATAGTTTTCTTTTACTTACTTGGTAGATTAAAAACAGATGAAATTATTGGCTCATTTCCTGTCTTACCCCTCAAATATTTTGTAATATGTTCATTAACATACCTGACCAAGGGAGGACATCTCCATCTGCATTTGACTGCTATGTATAAAGAAACAAATGTGAATATGTAATTTATTTTGTAGAAACTTGAAGAATCTAACAAATGCATTTTTTTTAAAAAAAAAAGGTAGATAAACACACTTTACTGTAGATTCCTGAAATTCTAAAGCTGTTGCTGGTTCCATGGGATACAGATTCACATCACTGCTTTCTGAAATATCCATGCTTAATCTGTAAGGTTTGAAATAAAAACATTGCACTGGGGTATAGTGTTGGTAATCATTATGTTCAGTATTCAGTTTCAAGCAAATGGATATATAAAATATTTTTAGTCATGGCATTAACCTGCTCTATTTTGCTTCTTACAAAAGTGTCACCACCATGATTAAACCAACATTAACATCTGCAAAGTATCACTCTGAGCAATGACTTGTATCAAAACAAAGGGACCTGTTCACTACTAACATTCATGTCATTATATATAACACTGAAGACATCTACATTCAACCTCTAGCATCCTGTGTTTTAACAAGATCCAAAACCCTGGTAAAATACCTAGATTTAATTTACAATGCAGGAAAATAAAGCAGACCAGCAACAAACTCCCAGTAGCCAACAGGTGGAAATATAGCAATGAATACAGGAAAGAGAGTGAAGGAAGTATCTGAAAATACTGGAAAAGATTGAGCCTGAAATCCTTTTCCATTCCTGAACTGAATTGCTGTTAATGTGCACAGAAGATGTGCAGAACATTAATCTGTCCAGTCATTGTGGTCCTATTTCACAAGTTAAATAGTCATGTTTGTAAATGAAAATAACACTAGTAGATACATTCTATATGGAGCTCTAATCAGCGTGTGCTAGGTATGCTTCAGCATCACCTACCGCTTCAACCCATTGCTGCAAGCAACAGTGAGGCTTCCACAACACAGAGAGTGCAAAACCCAAGCTTCATTTGATATGTACAGACCCAAGAGTGTCATGCTAAACAAGTCTGTTTGTTAGCATAAAACAAACAGACATTTGAATGGCCTGTTTAGCACTTGACAAAGCAAAAATAAATACATGCATGACATTTATAGTCATCTTTAAAAGCCATATTTCATATACTATTGTGCTACTGAAAGCACATCCGAACATGCATGGAGAAAAGGAGATTGTCTGTATTTCATTGCCTTTTGGAATTTTCTAAGTAAAAAAAAAATGTAGGAAAAGTCAAAGCATTATTTGACAAACAACAAAGTAATAAATTTTATAAGGCTAAGAGATTTTTTACTGTCACTTTACTTCAAACCAGACTATTTTTCAATCTTATCTGCAACACTTCTCCTGCAAACTAATAAGTTACAGATGAGATACAGAAGCAACAGAATTTTATCTCACAGAAACCACAGGACTGTTCCTAATTTATATGATTTTTTTTGTTAACTATTTAGTACTCAATTCAAGAATTCAAGTGTTCTCTGTGTGATTCAAAATAAAGCCAGAAAATTCCTTCGCCAGAAAAACAGGACTGAACCTCAGTCCTAAAAAGCAGAAAGATATGCTAAGTAAAAAAGCAATATCAAAACAGACTTTTAAGCTACAGAACAGTGCAGTCATAAGAAGAAATGGCTACATGAACTAGCCAAGGAAGGAGAAACAAAGACATTTTCGACTGGGACTGATAAGGAGGTGTCCACTCTTCAGAGAATTAAAGCTCTAAAAAAGCTACATCATACAAGCAATGATGAAAAATTAGTTTCTTAGTTTTAAAATGAGCTTAATTTTTGAAAGGGATTACACAACGAAAAGCAATAGCAAGCAAAGGGACAGAAGTACCTGCAACACTCATCAGTTCTTTCAAGCAGGACAAGCTTCTTTTTGTTTTTCTTTTACATATTTAATCCTTTGTTTATTCACAGACCCAGAGTAATTCCACCTGACTTCAGCCATTTAAAAGATGCATATAAATAGGACGGTCTTGCCTTCTATAGCCAGGAGAAATACCTTCACTAGTAGCCTCTTCCTTTTTCCTCTTTTTGACCACAGAGGAAGACTACAGGAACTTCATCATTAATTCAGGTACTTTCTTTATGCATCCCAAAGATGTAAGATGGGATGAAACATGGACAAGAAACCTTCACCAATTCCAACACAATGCCTCAAGTATTAACAAGAAGAGGAGATTGTACAGACTGAAAGAGATATGACTATTCTACAGGAGGCTCAACAAAAGTTATAAATACATAAGACACCTGCTATTTTAAGCATACCTGTTGGGATCTTGTAATAAATCTACCGCTTCTCTTAGTTGTTCTATCATTGCTATATCAATAGTTTGTTCTTCTGACATATTTATTCTATAATAGAAAACAAAAGCATTCAAAATAAAAGAGGTAAAACAGCAATTATCAGGGGTTGTCTCAGTTTCAATTTGCGAACTCTACCTTCTAATTAAGCATGCAATTAATCCAGAGGGAGGGGTTAAAAACAGCCTCTGTGCAAACTAGTAAGTGCTGAATTTATGTAGGGAGTGTCTACAGAAAAAAATCACCATCACTTTGCCTTTAACGAAGCTACCCAAACTAATACACACATGCATAAACAAATATGATGAACTAAGAAACTAAGATCCTTCCACATCAATTAAACAGACCAGCTTCAAAAGCCGACTCCTCCTAACCGCATTCACCACATATATTATTACAAAACGTGACGATTCTTTTTAATGGACCACAGCATGCTTTCTTTTGCTTTTCAAGATTTGGTTGTTTTGTTTTGTTTTTAATTTATAAAAAAAATCATCCGATAGTTCTGCCAGCATGGTTCTTTTGGAACATGCTTATTTCTCCCTCCTTTCAATTTTTATTTCTAATCACATAGGACTCCACTGTTCTGAAGTGAGAAGTTCACAGTGCGCTGTCATGCTAGATCTATTTTTCTTTGAACACTCATCACTGACTGATTTTCACTTACACAGCACTTGAGCTAATACCTATGAACTATTGATTGCTTCAGGGCTAAAATTATTAAAATAAGAAAAAAGATTCTGAAGAGAAATCCTGTGCATTAGTTTTTACGAGTTAAATTTAATTTTTAAAACCAACAGCATTAGCAGACTGCAAATCAAAATACCTAATTTAAAAACCTGGGCTCCACATTGGTTAAAAAAAATGCTGACTTACAGCTTTATTAGCACATATACATTAGTTGCAAGCTAAGACCCACTTTATTAATCAATAACATATAACACGCCACATTCACGCACAGAAAGCTGCACTGCTGTATGTTTTTAAGTCTACAAAATTATTAACTAAGAAGAAAACACCAGTTTTGGTTGTCTAATGAAATGATACAGTTAATTACTTACAGACAAAGAAATACTTACATTTCTTCTGTTTGCCATTGTGCGTCCTCTTCGATTCTCAGTAATTCATCACACTCTGCTGCTCTGCTCTGTAAGGAGACAAAGTGATATTCAGAATTGAACTTTGCAATTAAGCAAGGAGATAAGTTTTCCTTTCAGACTAAGCACTGACCTATTTTATTTAACAGTTTAGGGTGGCTAGTTGAAGCAATCCAACACTTCTGCTTCACGTCTCACTCTATTCCCTTTTAAGATACTCATTACATGATCTTATTTTCATTGTTGAGATTTTATTGAGGTCAACAGCCCTTACCCTCCTTTAACTGTAAAAAGAAAGTCAAGTAGCATGAGAATTCTTCATTCTATGTCCCAGATTTCATTTGTGCCTTTCTCGTGTATGCCAACAATGGTTCAATTCAGCCCAACTAGCTCTCATCTTATTTGCTCTCCTCCCACAAACAGCTACATTTAAAGAGCAAAGAAATTCCAAGGATATAATCTAAAAATTGTGTATTTAATCCATAACTATTAATAGGATTCCTAGTGGATAATTTTAACAGCTCTGTTAAAAAAAATCACAACAAAACTGACATGCTACAATTCAAATCAGTTGGCCTGTTATTTGGGATTCAATGTAGGAATAAATCACAGCCTCCATTCTATCCGTAATTGTGAAATGCTACGTATTAGAAAATTTAAGTTCCTTATTTATGCTTTCATTTACAATTTTAACAACAAAGAAACTTTGAAAATTTCTTTCTTGGATGAATTACTGAAGTAATTCAGCTGTCACTAAAGACAGAAGCTCTCTGAGCAGAAGTGTATTTATACTAGTAGAGAATAAACAGCAGAAAACAAGCCTATCCTTTTTTTGTGTCATAGGCTTGGCACAACTGTCGCATCACCCTGTACCAATAAACACTATCCAATTCTGCCAGATGTGTCACCGAGGGGTATACCAGCTCCTTTAACATTTCCCAAGAATGACACATTTTCCAGTAACAATCCTTAGTAGAACAAATAAAGCCATTCTTCACATTTTTTTTTTCAAGTTACTAATACAGAAATGAAGCGTATGATTTTTCCCATAAGAAGGACACATTAAAAAAAAAACTAGCAATTGTTCTAGAAGGCAAATCTCAGCCTCTGGCATATGTATATAGATACTGCCTTACAAATTAGGAATAACATATGAAAACTACAGATTTACCAAGCCTAAACTCCTCTTCCACACTGCCTCTAGTATTGATTTAACGTATGGTTTTGATAACCAGAAGTTCAGTTTCAGAAGTTTCAAAATGCGTGTTAGTACATGAGTAAATATAAACCAATGAATACAACTGCCTCAAATCTGCAAAAGGAAAATGCCCAGGGTTCAAAATCCTCCGGAAAAAAAGAAAAAAAAATGATGCACTTATCTGTTCAAGTCATCAACTACTGCTCTCAACTGCCGTAATGTTAAGAAGCTAACAATGAAAAATCCAAGAGCTTGCTCTGGCAATATTTGTCATACTACCATTCAATACAGTAACCTCTTTTATGGAGCCACCGTCCGCTACACATTATTTCATGTAATACTATTTAAATACATAACAGAGGCCATTCCCAAGGGGAGAGTATTTGCTAAGGAAAATCAAGATGATGAATGGACAAGAACAAGCAAATAACAAGCACATACAGAATATAACCCATCAACTTCAGATGATGGTACTTCTACCTTTATCAGGAGAAGATGAAAGCATTCTAATCTCCTTCTATCTAGTTCATTCACCTCAAATGTGTACATTTGTTGAAAATCTGTATGCAGGAAACCTATAACGTGTTAACCTTTTTACAGCAAGTTCTTAGTAAAGAAATCACTAAAGAACAAGCCAATAAATGGTAACTCATTATGTCCTACACATTCAGCATAAATAATTCTTACAATCAGTGAAGTTTTAGGCAATAAATAATTTGTCTCCTTAAATGCTGTTGAGTTCAGATCTGTACTTGTAAGTAATAGAAATAATAAGCAACATGTATGCACTGAGTAAATAAAGTTTCCTGATAACTAACAGTATATATGTCTTCAGAAACTACAGCAGTGAGAAAGGTATTTGTTTCCTTGCCACATAAATGCTATGCCTCTGTGGCTGTCACATCAGAGACCAGAAACAGCAAAACAGAACCTGTGAAGTTGTGTTGCTAGAAAAAATAAATGTTGCACAAATTGAGATGCAGAACCAGCACTCTTTTTTTTTCTTTTCCTATTTCCAAGAAGCTGAAAGTTGGCATGTTTTCTCTTTCCAAGTATTACCTCCTCTCAGCACACGTTTTTCAGTAGGGGATACAACATAAAGATGGCACAAAGCCCCTTCACGCTCCTCAGAACTATCCACAAAAGGAGAAAACTGGTCCAAAAATATATGTATATAAAAAATCTTTTCTGGTCTATAAATCCAGTAGAGATCTCACTTCCACAGGAAAGCTATAAAACACTACTTTCTCAAATATCTTTTTGCATTACAACATACCTAGCAAAAATATCCAGCAAATAAATGTCAGGATAAAAAGTGCTCGCTTGAAACTTCTTTAGAATCTTTCAAAACTCAGATTACCTAATTATGTTTTTAAAGATACATAAAATATTAGGCAGTTCTTGCTACACAATAAAGTGTACTTCTTGAGTTACCACACAGTGGTAATCACTATTGATTCATAGTTCATTTCTATGGATCTTATTTTAGCTCTGTACTACATTAATTATAATTCTAAATCTATTTTTTCATTCCACATCTTTTATGACAATGAATATTAACTGTAGTATCTTATACATTAAAATGTCTGCAGTTCCTCACTCCTGATTGCTCTATACTTGGGAAAGCAGTGAAAATATTTTCTGCCACTAAGAATTGAACACCAACTTGCCTTAATGTAGCTCATAAATTCTGTAGTAAGAGCATCTGATTCATCAAACCGGATTCCCGTTTCTCTTGACTTATCATTGACAATCAAGTGAGAAGATCCCTGATGGAATTCCACTAAAAGCAACAATAAAAGAAGACAAAATCATTTCCAGTTCAGCTGAATATTTGTTACTCACGAGAGCACTACAGTTGTGTGCTCAAAACCAAAGGAATTCAAGTTTAATTTCAAACCATACTAAAAAACCTCAAAAAAGTTCAGACTCTTGCATTCAAGGGAGCGATGTCAATTCATCGCTCAGTTTTAATAAACCAATATCCTTGGCTCAATCCAGCTGTAGATCAAAAACAGCACAACAAGCACTGATTGCTTCAGTCATGTCTCAGCCACTGACCAGCAGTTTTTTATGCAACTTAGAAGTTATGATGCTGTAACAAACACCCAAAACTCTCAGCAGAACTCAGAATGATTCAGCCTTGCAAACAAACTTTAACTCCCCTGCTTGAAACAGTTTGATCCCATAACTTACACTCTCTGATGGGGTAATAAACACTGCAGGATGCGAGTCTTACTATATCAGTTGCATATTGCTATATTCTGATGAGAATCTCAAGTGAAATTCATTTAATCTAGCATGAAACATTCATGGAATGCTGGTCTCCTATTTATGTGGTTTCCAGTTCACAGACATTATCCTGCAATTTATCATTAGTACGTGCAGATCATAAGGAATCATCTTTTATCAGTACGTAGATAACATTAATGAAGGTGTAACTTCAATGAAGTATAGATATAACTACACACACTGTCACTCCACTTTTATACATTGCTAATTCAGAGTCTGAGCTGGTATTTGACAAAGTTATCAGACATAGAGATTACTGACTTGGAAGCATGGTTTAAAATCATAGAATGATTTGGGTTGGAAGGGACCTTTAAGATCATCTACTTCCAACTCCCCTGCTACAGGTAGGGACACCTCCCTCTAGACCAGGCTGACTCTCATTTTTCTTCCTCTGGAGAGAAACAGAATGTATTAATTCTTGAGTCAAGGTGCAAGAAGTTCATTGAACCCATCACAGAAAATGACCAGACTCAATTTGGTACAGTTTAAAACTGCTGTAAGAAAGATATTTTTTGTTTTAAATGACTGCATACCTGAAAGCCTCCTGGATAAGAAGGCATTTACTACAAAGAAATTAACTGTAAAAATTCTTACTGATTGATTATAATATCAGCAAGAAAAATCAACTTAAGGTATTTTTCCAGAGCAAAATCAAACACAGAATATTCCAGTGAAAAACAGTGGTAACAGTGGTTCTAAGTTAAAGTTCATGTTGTTAGACTGAAAGACTAATGAGTACTCGCTGTGCTGTAACATTTTCAGACTCCATTTACAGTCTTATACAGAGTTATCAACAGAAATGTCATGTTTTTAACTTCCACAGTTTTGACATTCCAACCTTTTCTTGAGTTAGCATGGTGACCTGAATCTTCCTTTACAACCTGATCTTCTTCCACAATGTCTGACATTGGAACATTAAAGCTGATAGTATCTTCATCAGATGGCTAAGAAGAAATCAGAGAAACAATAGTTTCACATTAAATCCAAGACTAACAAAAATGCATGCTTTCACTACAAAGCTAACAACTTCAGGAAGTGTAATAACGGCAAAATAGTTTGTAAGCCTCTTTGAATGGACTGCATGTTCATACAGTTATGTAAAGACTTGCCCAAATAACTGGCAACCACCGTGTTTATATGTGTTTCTGTATTTAACAGAGTGTAACTGGATTCATTCTCTGTGTGCTTGGGCAGTAATTGCAAATTCAGTATCTAAGCTTGATTCTTTCCAAACAAGTGTCAAAAGCAACAGACTTTTCCTCAAAGGAGGAGAAAAACACATGAAAATTATTGCAGGTTTTTTGTTTGTTTTTGTTTCTTGAAGTAGGAAGAACTCTGTTCTTTTATACTCATTAAGTCAGACCACAAATTCTTTTAGTTATACATTTTGGAAAGATCATCACTGAAATACAAATTAATTACTTATTTATAATTATCTAATCTATGAAGTCTAACTCCAACTGTTCATTTGAGTACCTAAGAAAAGACTTTCCAGGAATTAGTGCTCTGTTCAGCTGAGTAGAGCCTCAGAAATTCTAGGAAACGTGTAACTGTAGCTGTAACTGCTTAGTACAGCACTACTCTCAGGAAGTCAACCTTCTTCTTTGCCCAGTCGCACAAAATAGCTCAAGAAAAATTCTGAAGGCTTATTTCCAGCACTGCCTAACTGCCAGAGGATGGAAACACACAGCATGGATGCACATGGAGATCTGCAAAGATTCCGAAGCTCCTGCTCTCTAGTAAACTACCATAACCACAGCACCACAGAATACATTAGGACTGAGCACACAAACTCCAGTTAATCTCCCACATGAAAAATTCAGAAGTCAGAGAGGAAATTAGTAAGAAGGAGACAGATATATAACATTTGTATAACATTCACTTGGTTGGAAAGAGTAGACAGTATTCTGGTTTGGACTCTATTTTCTAGATTATCACTTAAAACTGGCTGAAAATTGTATTGAATTTTCTCTATTGGTGTTAGTAATTTGTGATCAAGTATCTCACTGCTATCTCCCAAAAACATGGATACAAAACTGGAAAAAAATCCCAGTCTTTCATCTGTTTTAAACTTTTATAACTGAGAAATTAATGCCATGGATGTGGTTGCACAGTTTTCACAGCTAGAAATGTAGCTATACATTTTAAGAAATAAGAGTGTGGAGGAAGGGGCAACTTACCTCTGTTGCTGACAAACGCTTATCACCGTTGTCACTACCAACACCTGAATCCGAGTCCTTTTTACTTGGGTAGAGGTCATCAATGCTAGATGTGAGCAGAAAACAAGAGAAGGCTATGACAGCACGTACAGTTAGAATTCTGTCCCATTTTCACTTAGAGAAAAATTCCAACAATTATCAACGTCACTGAAGAAATCACAGAATCCTTGGAGTTGGAAGGGACCTTTGAAGGACATCTAGACCAATTCCCCTACAGTGAACAGGAACACCACCATTAGGTTAGCTTGCCCAGGGTCTGATCCAGCCTCACTTTGAAAGTCTCCAGGGACGGGGCATCAACCACATCACTGGGCAGCCTGTTCTGGTGTCTCCCTACCCTCACTGTAAAAGATTTTTCTTCACAGCCAACCTAAGTCCATCCTCTTTAAGCTTGAAGCCATTTCCTCTTATTCTGCCACAACAGACCCTGTTAAAGAATCTGTCCCCTTCTTTCCTGTAGCTCCTCTTTAGATACTGAAAGGCTGCTCTCAGGTCACCTCAGATCCTTCTCTTCTCCAGGCTGAACAACCCCAGCTCTCTCAGTCTGTCCTCGCAGGAGAGGTGTTCCATCCTTGGATGATTTTGGTGGCCCTCCTCTGGACATGTTCCAACAGGTCTGTATCTCTCCTGTGTTGAAGACTCCACATTTGGACGCAATACTCCATGCGAGGCCTCATCAGCACAGAGCAGAGGGGCAGGATCACCTCCCTCGCCCTGCTGGCCATGCTGCTTTGGATGCAGCACAGGACACAGTTGGCCTTTTGGCTTGTGAGAGCACATTGCTGGCTCATGTTCAGCTTCCCACCAGTACCTCCAGGTCTTTTTTGGCAGGGCTGCACTCAATCTTTTCTTTCCCTAGTTTGTATTGGTAGCAAGGGATGCCTTTAGCCAGGTTCAAGATCTTGCAATTGGATTTGGTGAACCTTACAAGATTTACCCAGGCCCAATGCTCAAGCCTCGCCAGGTCCTTCTGGATGAAATCTTGTCCCTCTGGTGCATTGACTGCATCACACAGCTTGGTGTCATCTGCAAACTTGCTGAGGGTGCACTCGGCCCCACTGTCAATGTCACTGATGAAGACATTAAAGACTATTGGTCCTAGCACTGACACCTGTAGGACACTACTCATCACTGATCTCCATCCAGACATTCAGCCATTGACCGCCACTCTCTGGACTTAATCCTGCAGCCAGTTCTTTGTCCATTGAACAGTCCACCCATCAAAACCACGTATTTCCAATTGGGAGAGCTGAATGTTGTGGGGTGCCATGTCAAAGGCCTTACTGAAGTCGAGATAGATGATATCAGTGGTTCAACCCTTGTCCATGTGACACCATCGTAAAAAGCCTCTAGGTTGGCCAAGCAGCATTTGTCCTTGGGGAAGCCATGCAGGTTCTCCCATATCACCTCCCTGCCTTCCTTGTGCCTTAGCACAGCTTCCAGGAGGATTAACTCCATGATCTTTCCTAGCAGAAGTGAGACTGTCAGGTCAGTAGCTCCCCAGGTCATCCTTTTTCCCTTCTTAAAAATGAATGTGATGTTGCCTTTTGTCCCGTCACCACCAGGCACTTCACCTGATTGCCACGACTTTTCAAATATCACTGAGAGTGACTTGGCAACTACATCCACTAATTCCCTCCGAACTCCAGAATGCACTTCATCAGGACCCATAAACTAGCTCAGAATGGATACAAACTACACATCTGCAGTCTGCTAGTAGTAAAGTAAGATGATGGAATGGTTCTCTAGCCTAAGGATTAATGAAAACAACAGAATAATCTGTCCCAAAGGCTGTTGCTTTTGTCTGTGCATTGGACACAAATATTTAGCTATTAGCCAAGTAGCACAGGATTCTGACTGAAGTAATTTAGCCATGTCACAAAACTAAACTAGCTGAACTCAAACTGGAGTCAACTAATTTAAAAGTAACCATCGATGCATTAAAAACGAACTGTTAACTCCCTGGAGCTTGGAGTAATTATTAACATAGAAACCTCCTTTTGAGGCTTTAAAATAGGTTTTGAAATTTAATATTTTCAGAAAATGACTATAATAATTGCAGCTGCCATCTCTTCAGGATTTTTTTTTAATTGCCTAATATGACCTCTGCTCATTTTAAAGTACACCAATAGATGCAATACACTCATCAGTTAACTATTTTTTTCCTTTACTTCCTTGTCATTTGCAATCCTGAAAGTTTTAAACCTAAATTCAGATTAACACAGCAATGTTGAAAAGTACTTTGTCTTCACATGAACAAGGTATCTGATAGAGCTTAATCTCCAATTATCTGTTATCAGTGAGCTCAAAAGATTGAAGATATACAATAGCCACCTGGATGTGAACCTCAGCAACTTGTTCTTGCTTGGGGCAGGGTGGGGGGTAAGGGTGAGGTGTTAGGCTATTTGAATCTAAGGTATTCTGTAATTTTTGTCAGTACTGTAGAAATCTTAACCAGGCTGTGTTTTTCCTTTTGAAGTGTGAAATAATTCTCTAAAGCAAAGCATCATATTTTCCAACTAAACAAAACATACACATGTTCAAATAATTAAGTGAATAAAATATGTAATAAGAAAGATAAAGGTTAAATGGTAAGAATACATCTTCAAGCCTCTATTTTAGCTTCAGTACATGCTCTGTGATAGAACACTGGACTGCTAGTTATCAGCTGGTATCCTCTCTGTACTAGCCCTTTACCAGATAATTGACAGGGAGACTCCAAAACAGTTTTTTTTTTTTTCCTCAGGGCATTAGCAGCAACATCTCTGTTTGTATTTACATCAACATTTGGTTTTTACTGGGCATCCCCATAATTTTTCCATGATTGTTTAATATAAACTTCTCACACTGGCAAAGAAAGAGCTGGCTACGAATTGGTTTCCAATTAGCTACGAAGATTCCCGTAAACAGGATCTCTCTCCGTATCTATAACTGATCTAAGAAATTGAAGACATTACCTTTCATTTTGCCAAATAAATTAATAATAAAATTTAATTTCACTCCAAAAGAATATTAACACCCACTCAATTCTCTTTGCTAGATGAATTACATTAGATGTTAGGAGGAATTTATCTATCCAGAAGTGAGTGAGGCACTGGCACAGCTGCCCAGAGAAGCTGTGGGTGCCCCATCCCTGGAGGCACTCAAGGCCAGGTTGGATGGGGCTCTGGGCAGCCTCATCTAGTGCGTGGTAACCATACCCACTGTGGGGGGCGGTTGGAATTGGATGGTTCTTAAGATCCCTTCTAACGCAAGACATTCTGTGATTCTATGAAGAATAAAAGCTTAACAGAATTATGCAACTCTGATAACACATAAATCACAAAATGAAGCAAGAAGTGAATTTCTTTTTAGTATGTTAACAGATTTACAATGAAGTTCCAACACCAAGTTATATTACCCTCTTAATTACTTTCAATATATTCCAGTAGTATGCTAGTAGGAGGTTAAATTTAAGCAAAGGCTTACTTCCAAGCTCCTTCCTAACGTGCTGCTGACTTTAATTAGAATCAATTGTTAAAAATACTTTATTTTATTCTTAGTCCTTATAAGGATTTCACAAGAATAAAATAAAGCAAAAGAAAGTTCTGCTTGGAAAAGAACTGTCTAAATGGAACATGAACAACATAAACTGTAGAAGCTAAGGGTAAAACCATTTTTCACTTTGTTCCAAGATAATAAATATTACATGCGAAAAATAAGTTTGATCTTTATTCGTACCTTTCTTCCACAGGTTGTGGCAAATGCGGCTGCTCGATGGCATTAAGATACAGTGAGTCTGCTGTTTTAATCTGACAGGCCTGTACAGTCAGATATTTGAATATATGCACCTTCCCCTTTGTACAAATCTGTTAGGAAAAAAAGATGGGTTCATATGTTGAAAAAAGGAAATGTATTCCACATTTCGCTTAAACTACTTAAAAACCAACTCATAAGGTCACAAAAGAAATAATGTAAAGGAAAACAGATTTTATTTTTGAAGAAATGATTAAGAACAACTTTAATAAGTGAATCAATTGAGTGCACCAGTATGGATACTCTAAGAGAGAAAACAACAAAAGAATGTATTATATTTTACAAAATCCAAATTCTCTCATGGACATGACTGGACAAAAGGAGTATGATTATTAAAACATATTTAGGCCTATTACCAACTGTAAACTAAGTCATTATTTTACGTAATTAGTCAATAGTAATATTTAATTAACCAACATGTCCTTTACATATTGTCATACCAGTTTTATGGTGTTCAAGCATCTTCATTATGCATTTCACTTGCCTTTACATTCTTTTCTTTGACTGCACTCTTTAACTCACATGCTTCCTGGGTGACAGGATAAGGGGAAATGGCCTCAAGTTGTGCCAGGGTAAGTTTAGGTTGGATATCAGGAAACACTTCTTTACTGAAAGGGTTGTTAAGCACTGGAATGGGCTCCCTGGGGAGGTGGTTGAGTCACCATCCCTGGATGTGTTTAAAAACCGTTTGGATGTGGTGCTCAGGGACATGATTTAGTGGAGGGTTGTTAGAGTTAGGGTAGTTTGGTTAGCTTGTGGTTGGACTTGATGATCTTGAAGGTCTTTTCCAACCTGGGCAATACTATAATTCTATGTTTTGAGCTTAGTAATTGCATCGCCGTGGGTAGATAAAGAAAGGAGTCTCTCTAATGTAATAAAAACTCTCAAATACTTCAACAGCTGCTGATCTAAAACAAGTGTACTTGATAAGCTTTGAATCTAGGGTCCAGTAAGTCAACAAAGTTGTTCTTAAGCAGCAAACAGAAGTTCCATTTATAATCATTTCTCAGCATGGCCTACATTCATAACGGGATCTTGATTTCCTTCTACTGTAAATTTATTGTCATACATAGAGTAAAAAATTAGTCACGTAGACTATGTTCTAGGCTGCCAGAATATGTATACATTATATATAGTAAATAATAGCAAAAACTTTCTAAAAATGGGCTTTTATTAACCCAGAACTCTGAGTTGGAAGACCATGACCAGGGAAACAAAATCGCAGGCAGTTCTGAACATGTGCAGGATTTGTTGCTCCAGCTGGTCTTCGGGGCCCAATGAAATTTGTCCTCCTTCAAGGACAAAGAGGCCTCCCAAAGAAATCTTGATAAATGGGCTGGGCAATCACCAACCATGTGAAATTTAACAAGAGCAATTCTATAACTGGGACAGGGCAGTCCTGGATATGTATACAGAGCAGGTAACAAAGAGGTTGGAGAGCAGTACCACAGGAAAGGGATCTTGGGGTTCTGGTTGCTGGAAACCAGAGTCAGCAGTGTGCACTGGCAACCAATAGAGCCAACCATGTCGTGGACTGCTAGGCAGGTGATGGAAGGGACTGTACCACTCTGCTCTGTGTTGGAGCAGCCTCACCTCAAGTCCTGTGTACAACTTAGGGCACAACATAAGAAGAACGCAAAACTATTAGAAAGTGCCCAAAGGTATGAAGATGGTGAAGAGTTTAGAGGGGAAGTCCTATGGTTTGTTCAGCTTAGAGAAGAGGAACTGAAGAGAGGCCTCATGGAAGCCTACAGCTTCCTCACAAGGGGAAGGGAAGGGCAGGAGCTGATCTATTCTCTCTGGTGACAGTGACAGGACCCACGGGAAAGGCATGGAGCTGCATCAGAGGATGCTCATGCTGGATATCAGGAAAAGGTTCTTCACCAGAGGGTGGGTTGGGCATTGGAACAGGCTTCCCAGGGCAGAGGACATGATCCCAATCTGCCAGAGTTCCAGAACTGTTTGTAAATGCTCTCAGACATAAGGTGTGAATTTTGGGTGGTCCTGCATGGAGACAGTAGTCAGACCTTGTGGATGTCTTCCAACCTGTGATGCTCTATGATTCCATGATTTATCCAGGAAGTTTCCCAACAACCCTCTTTTTCAAAATTATACACACACATTAAATTTCAGATGGAGATAGGAACAACAAAGTGAATAGGTAGCTAACAACAGATATCTTCTAAAATAGCTTTGATTCAAGTAGTGTACAGACACACAGAATACAGGACACTTGGTCTTGTTTATATATCCACAACTAATGTCTGTCATTACTCGAGTTCAGACGCCTGCAATTGCAGAAGATGACATTTCATAGACTAAGTTATCATCCACCCAATGTTAAGGCACAATTTAAATGACAGATGTTACTTACTTGTGCTGGTGGAGATTGCAAAGGATTGTTCTCAAGCAGTAGTACTTGTAACTGCGCCATCTTTCTAAAACAAATGGGAATCACAAGCACCTTATTGCAGGAAAAGTCGAACTTCACCAAGGGAAGCTGTACTAGCTCTAAAAGCAACAGAAAAGACAAAAGGTATTATACCTGTACTGATTTTTTGTCATAAAATAGTATTTCTAAATAAACCTTTTTCTTTGTGTCATCAGAAAAGAAAAGGGACTATTATTCCTCATATAATAAAACACAGGACATAATATCCTCTTTCCTCCCCCCAAAATTCCAAATTCTGACAATAATTTTTTGTTTTCCTGTATAGAATAGAGGAAAAGAATGTTAATGTGATACACAAGTGACAATAGATTTTAAAATACTTTGAAGCAGCTGACAGTTACCTGCATTCACAGGTAAGCACTGTGCAGCTTAAGACACCTAGAATCATAAAGATAATTAATTAAAATTTTTAACATTATTGTCTCCAGACGTACAGTAAACTCAAATGGAAAACATTTCAACACAAGGTAATTATTTTCTATTATTACTTACTCACGTGATTAAACAATACTTTCAAAATACCAAAATTCCTAATGCCTTTATTATAGATCTTTTCATAACTCATACCTTGGGGTAAAACTTCGAGGTAATTTCTTCTGACATTCAGTTCTTTTAAAGATTTCAGCAGGCCTATCTGTTGTGGCAAAGTTGTGATTTCATTGCAGCTGACATCCTACAGCATATGAAACAGAAATAATGAACTTTTGCCTCCAAAGAGAAAAATTGTAGCTAATATGTTATTTTGTATGTGTAATTTTATTAAACATTTTATTAAACTGAAAACACGCAACTACCTGCGGCCTGCCTTCAGTGGGCAAAACGAGATGTGTGAGGAAATATTTACACATTATTCACAATCCAGAGCAAATATTTATTTAATTTTAGTTAATTTTGAAAGTTAATTCTGTACAAACATTCAGAACCGTTTGTTTAACATGTCCTACCTTTTTGCTGGTATGAGTATTTCAGCAACATGATCATATAGACTAAAATGTATTTGGATGATGTATAAAACTGTTACTATGTGAATTTGAGTTCTAAAAAGATTCTTCTAGAGAAAGTATTTAAGCAAAAATTAAATAGAAAATAGTAATATCCTTCTATAACAATGCTCAGAAATGGCATGGATTTGATCAAATAGCAGGCCACACTAAAATAGGGCAGGCCTTGCTTGTCATTACAAGGTATTTAACATATTACTTTAACAGCTCATTCTTGCAAGCCTAGACAGGTTCTAAGCAGGTCTGAATTTGATGGCTAAATTCAGCTGGTTTAAGACTTGGAACTTATGGTCATTTTAGTGTTTCCAAAGGAATAACTGCTATAAAGTTGAGCTAAGCTTAAAGTGTTCAATGTTGCTAAACAAGTGAGTATTATTTTAAGGAAACATTTCCTATACAGTAGCATTACTGTGAAGTATGATATTTTTATGATATTATCACTACTGAGTTATCATAAAACTGCCATGAATTCATTCTAAAAAAAATAAAAATCAACTTACTGGATTAAGTCAGTCTAAAACAAGATAGTTATCACATAGTAGCTATCACTTTTACTGCCAAGCTGTCTAAACTCAGTATGAAATCAAAAGGGCATTGAAACCTGTGGTTAAATGCCAGGTAATCTGTCAGTTTCAGTCACATTAATTTCTGAACAGAAAAGAGAAAAAACCCTCCATCATATGAGAGCCAAGTGGGGTAATGCCAAATTTTCCCAAACAGATTAAGGGTAAAATCCTTATATACCCCTTTCAGAGGGTTCATGCCCATTCTTGATTGTTTCAGACGATGGATTCATACAGCACACGGGAGCTCTTCAACTACAGAATTCCTAAAAGTCAGTCAGACTTCCAAGTCAGCTCCTTCAAAATGGCTACTTTAATACGAGTGAAAAGCATTACGTTAACTCTGTACCTTCAGTTCTAAAAAGCAGTTAATATAAACCAACAGTAATAGCAAGATCTGATCTGGCAGTGACACTCTTTTTATCAGACATGTTTCTTTCCATAACCTCACCGTTGCCAAAACTTCCTTCCCTTGTCAAAATAGAGTAAGGAAATCTTAGCTTTTAGACAAGGAAATTAATAACACCAGTTAACGAGTGCTTCTTTCACCCAAACGACGGTGCTGTTAATTGCAATGCTCCCAAATCATTTACTTTTAAAGCTTTACTGTCCTATTTTCAATTTGCAAACTCGAAATGAGTTTATAATTAGATCCTCATTTTTAGAGCAAAAAAAAATTGAAATTTAAAGTCACCTTGTGGTAGAGAAACTCTAGATCAAGTACACTTACATGCACATCAGAACAAGTCAGGGAAAGAGAGTTTTAAAGGAAGTGCAAAAGGAACGTCTGGCAGTGCATAGCCTCAAAACATTCACAGAAAGACTCATCTCTTCTGACAGCATGTCAGTATTCACCAGAGCTCTACAGACAGTTGTGTCCTACTAATCCAACTTTAGATCTTTTTTTCTTACTACGTTGCATAAATAGAGAGACCTATTATATTATTTCCAGTTATACTTACTATACTTCATGTGTATATATGTGACAGTGTTTACCTTAAACTTGCCAATTACTTTGATAGTATTGCTTTCATTATTGCCAAAGTCAAATGTCTCTGTTTTTCAAGCCAATTATATGTTGGAGAAATGTGACAATTAGCACTTTGGAACTTCGCTTGATGGGCATCCACAGACAGTTGAAATCAAGTCCAAGCTACTACTCAGGTTCTGGGGGTAGTCTTTGCTGAAGGTCAGACTTCTTGCATTAGCACTGTTATGTCCTCATTAGTTATTTCCTGGCATGACAACATGGATAATTTCTCACAATTAGAGAAAAGCAAGGCTCTCTGAAATTTAACAGCAATTTCTGTGGCATGAAGCTCAATACTTTTAAGACAGCTATCAGATTATCAGATACTGCTTGGAGAAGAGAAGGCTCTGGGGAGAACTCATTGTGGCCTTCCAGTACTTGAAAGGAGTGTATAAACAGGAGAGGGAACGGCTGTTTACGAGGGTGGATAGTGATAGGACAAGGGGGAATGGTCTTAAACTGCGACAGGGGAGGTTTAGGTTGGATATTAGGAAGAAGTTTTTCACACACAGGGTGGTGACGCACTGGAACAGGTTGCCCAAGGAGGCTGTGGATGCCCCATCCCTGCAGGCATTCAAGGCCAGGCTGGATGTGGCTCTGGGCAGCCTGGTCTGGTGGTTGGCGACCCTGCACACAGCAGGGGGGTTGAAACTCAATGGTCATTGTGGTCCTTTTCAACCCAGGCCATTCTATGATTCTATGATTACACAGAAGAACCCTACCCTAAAATTTAAATGAAAATGTAAACATTTACAGCATGCAATATACCAGTCATTCAACGTCACAGATACAAAATGTATCTGAACATGTAATAAAAAAAGAAAAGAAGAGAAGAAAGAAAACAATTAATTGGAAAGACCTGACCTAGGCTGTAGCATAACTGCTGTTATCTTTCTAGAGTGACCACAGAAGTAAAACCTGTTTCAAAAGTTAAATTAAAAAGGACAATCCATTTGTTATGTACATTCAGATTTTACTACAAGCAACCTAGGAAAAGCTGTAAAACACTGAAAATCTGAGGCTGGTAATCCAAGAACTGAATACAGTCAGTTGGTGTCTGTTGCCTCTCAGGACTGATCCCTTGGGCCAGGCCAGCATCAGCATTGTGTGTATCCCAAAACAAGACCATGCCCTGCCAAAGGGCTGCCTGGTAGTGTCACCTGCAAGCCATATGCTGTTCAGGCTGGCATCGCTCTCACACAGCTGAACATTTCATGCAACAACAACTGCAGCATGATTTAATCTTTTTTTTTTTTTCCTTCTATTAGTTCTAGAGTAACAACCACCTTATTATCTAAGCTGCATCATGGTAAATATAACAATCCAGATACAGCTCTCAATTCAGTGCTTCATCACAGTTCAGTCATTTTCAGCTCAATAATGCAACTGACTTCACTGGAAATGTTCAAAGTACTCACGGTAGTACCAAGCTAAGTAATGAGGGCATCTGAAGCATAAGCATGCCTAATCTAACAAGAATTGTTACTCAGACTTCCTTCAGTTTAACAGTTCTGTCTCGTCATTCTATCCCCTAAGTTAGGACGTGTTTAATACTGTTCAGCCATCAATAAGACTGGACCTATAATCCCTTAGTGAACCTATTTTAAGCACAACAGAAACAATGCTACAGTCAGACACGTTTTTGAAGGTAATTCAATCAAAACAATTTCAGTAACCTGATTAAAGGAAAAAGTACTTCAAACTGCTAGATAAATTATTCATACTTACTAAAAATCAATAACAATAAAACAAAGCTGGCAGTGTTTAACTCAGGTATAAAAGGTAACTGCTTCCCTCCCCAAACCAGATTCATTACAATAAATAGTAAAAGTCTGACACCACAGTGTGCTGTACAAATAAAATGGAAGAAAGGAGAAAGCCCCATAGTTGTTGCTTCATATATGAGGACTCAGTAGCAGCACTGCCTCCTAACGCAAGGTTGGCTCAACAGAATTCAGTAGAGAAATTATTATTATAAAACATGTCAATACGATAAGCAGGTACTTTCAGCTAGCAACAAGACGCACAGGATAAATGCAGCCAGTGGTGATGTCAGCAGCTGGGAGAAAGTTCACGTTTCATTGTTTTGCTCTGCATAAACTGGCAGCTTCAGAAAACTGTTTGTTTGCCAACTGAGAGGTCAAGGTGAACAGAAACAATCACAAGGCATTACACATGTGCCAGAAGCACACAACATAAAAAGATGTAGACAAAGGGGGAGGAAAGGGAAGCACTCATATACGTAATTTCTACATACAAACTTTTAGAAACCATATATAATAAAATAAATTTTAAGTTAGGTACCAAATTTCTGCACTTTCTGACTCTCATTTGTTAAACAATGTATTATAGATGGAATACTACTGCATGCAGAAATAGTAGTCATCCAGTCAGCTTTGAAAAACCAAGAGGAATATAGCCTGTAAATCTGTTTAGACAATGTTTGAGCAAAGTTGCATGACAAAAATAGTGAAACAAAATGCAAACAGACTGCTAAGACCAATTTCATTAGTGGAATGCAGTGTGGTAAGCTGACAGCACTGAGAGAAAGGAAGAAGAGAGGTGGTACTGGATGACAGTACAGCTTTGCAGAACCTGATGCCAGAACCAGAAACACAGCAAAACAAGGAGCCAGAGCATGAACTCAGTACAGCTGGTAAAGAAATTAAACTTGTAGACTGAGTTTTGAATGAACAAAGGCAGCAATGTTGCTCACAATGGTCCTGAGGGGCAAAAACAAAAAAGGAGAATTACTGTTACTACTCAATACATTTCAGAAGTCAAAAACTGGCATTATAGTATGACGCATTTCTTCCCAACATGTTTGCAAAGTGTATTTCATTGCCTCTAGTTAAATACAAATAAAAACAAAATAGCAAAATTAGTAACATACCAGTTCCATTAACTGCTTTAGCTGACCTATCTCTTCTGGAAGGGAACCTAGCTTATTGTTGCTTGCAATTAAGACTTTTAGAGGAAGACCACACAGGCAAGCTGGCAAAGAAGAAAGTTGATTTCGACTGCAACAAAACAAAGAAAGAAGACAATCATTAAGAACACCAATGACATTCTACTGCATACTTGCATGAAGTTTCAGTTATATAACCCCTTCATTTTGATGGATCAGATTTCCTGCAGATAACATGCAAGCTTTGTAATTGCAATCCTTAGGAAAACATCTGTAGATCAAAAATACCTGCAATTACTGACTAAGCAGTATTGTGGAGAATTACCACTCTGGGAAAAAAAAAGGTATTATATCACTTCAACAACAATTTAACAGTGATTTTCATCTACAATAGCTGTTTTCCTTCCTAATGAACACCAAAAACCTCAGTTGAGACAGTACTTAGCAGGTATTTCAATATTCCTATGTTTTCATTACAGTCTCCTCTATATGGCTTTTGGTTAAAGTGAAAATGAACAAAAAAGAATTCCAGTTTAACTGGTTATTTTCCCAATTCCTTTATGGTATGTTATAGTTGAAGATCACTTTGTACTTGTTGCTATTCCTCCAACCTCACAGACATCCCAAACATAGTGGTGAACATTTTTGTAAGGAATCAAAGTCTGGAAGAAAAAAAATATACTCTTCTTAAGTGCATCCTTTTTGCTCCTGATCAGTTTACTGTTCACTGGTTAATGAATATAAGCCATAACATTATCCCTCTCCTAATTTGATAGAAGGCAGCCAGGCAACAATTCAATCTAGTATCTATTTATAAAAGTTGCTATTACATACCACCGTATTCTGACTACCTAACAAACATTTCACTGTATTGGGAACAACTTTATTTTTCATCTTGATAATGTGAAAACCAAAGAACAAGAAAAATGTACATCTTTAATATCTCACAAAATCCATTCAAGTGTTAAAAGAGCAAACAGAAACTCCTATGTCCCAGTCCTGTAACCTACAGACCACATACTTCAGAATATTTTCATTCATCATTTGAAAAAAAAACAAACAAAAAAATAAAAGGGTAGATTGCAACAATCTTGCACTACAAGAAAGTTCTGTACTAAGGTAGGAAGGAAAGAACTTCTAAGGGGAGTAAACTCTTTGAAAGGGTAGAACGGTTTTAAGTTGAAAGAGGGAAGATTTAGGTTGGATGTCAGGGGGAAGTTCTTTACAAGGAGAGTGGTGAGATGCTGGAATGGGCTGCCCAGAGAGGTTGTAGATGCCCCATCCCTGGAGGTGTTCAAGGCCAGGTTGGATGGGGCCCTGGGCAACCTGGTCTAGTAACTGGGGAGGTTGGTGGCCCTGCCTGGCAGGGGGGTTGGAGATTCATGATCCTTGAGGTCCCTTCCAAACCAGGCCATTCTGTGATTCTTCATGGTAAAGGAGCACTGGAGCACTGGAACAGGTTGCCCAGAGAGGTTGTAGAGCTTCCTTCTATGGAGATATTCAAGACCTGTACGGATGCCTACCTGTGTGATCTATTGGAGGGTATCTGCTTTAGCAGGAGGGTCAGACTCTATGATTTCCCTTCCAATCCCTGCATTTCTACGATTGTGTGATACTAAAAACAATTTATTTTAACTTCATAGGAAAATGTTTCAGATGATTAATCCCAGAAGTTAATTAAGTCATACAACAAAAATAAGACTTTTATAGGGTGCTTTCTATTACATTTTTCCATCAGCAGTGCTTTGGAACACACAGGAAAGTATGAGGAACAGCATTCTCTAACAAGGAGAATACAGGACCTAATCTCTATGAGAAGATATTACTTATCATGCCATATGTTTCTTAACTCAAATTAGAGCCCAACAAAACAAGATCAGCTCCAAATCACCCACAGGCTTTCCTGAACACCAGTGAGACACCTCTGCCAAGCAAATTTAAAGACGTTTTCTCTCTTCTTCTGAAAGCAATGGCCAATGTGGATTACAGTCTGCTGCTACATAACATTTTCCAAGACCATAAGCATAAGCATTGGATCAGCAAATATAAAGGTTTTGAAATTTCTCCACCGGGATGTTTCCAAACACAATGGGAAAAGAAACAACTGCAAGACTGTTTTCTTTTCCTGCGTGTATATTGTGCTACAAGACACTGGATAAATTACTGGAGAGGGGAAGGAGAACATTTTCACCAGTTACTCAGAGGTGTCACCTTAAAATGCCAGCAGTCAATAGTGCTGTAACATAAAGGTCTACTGGTAGAAGATACTGAACAGTACCATCCTAATATGTCTCAAATATTTCAACATTTCAACTGTGATTCCAAGAGAGAAGGATCCTTCAAGTGATTAGACAGAAATATCAGAGATTGTTCTTTATCTATTACGTCTTCTGAATTCTCAAAACCAGTGAACTTTTCAGTGGGTTAATCCATTCATTCTAATGGCAAACACTTCTTCGGTAATGTGGGATTTGAACATACATTATAGGATACTTTTGAGACTTTCTTTCCTCCAGGGTTTCCACAGCAATTTATTTAAGCACAGAATAAGAAGATCCTTGCTAGAAATAAAACCTAAATAAGATCTATTAACTCAGGTACCCATAGCAAAAAAACAAATTGGAAACAGTGTTTCGCTCTTTTCAAGACTTCTATTGAAGCATTTTATCTCTGTACCATACTTTTTTTTCTAAAATAGCTGAAATATTTTTAAACAACTCTAATGTAAGGCATTCCAGCCTTTACACCTTTTTTTTTTTTGGAAAATAAAATAAAATAAAAAAGAGTAGAGGATTTTCATGAAAAGGAATCATGAGTAAAAGAAAAACTTGGGAGAAAACTACCCAGAGACCTCAGTTCTCATTCTAGAAAGAATGACTCAGGAAGCCTGAACTTACAGATGACAAATGCCATGTGATTATAAATGTTAATTTCTGGAAATTAACTCATAAATCACAAGAAGAAACTTTATTATATGCAAAAGAATAATGAATTAACTATTGTCCTTCCAAGAAAACTTGACAATTTTAATAGAATGCAACTTTTTTTTTTAATGTGCATTAACCTGTAAGGAAACAACGGACCATTTTAGTTATCTTCTGCACAACTGTTATGACTCCAGAAACCAAATATGCATGACTGACCTGTAAAAACAGATTGTAAATATTGCCCTGTGTAATTTCAATAAAAGACAACATTTAGGTGAAATAATAGGAAATTGCATATAAATTCTACAAGTCTCAAAACATTCAAGTCAAGTGGTGTGCTACAAAGCTGCATATTGGGGTACGGTAGGATATATCCTAATGGTATAGCTCCATACCTGAAGCCTGTTTTTTTCTTTATGATGTGCAAGGCTTATCAAGACTTGGTGGAAGAACTCCTGAGATCCTGTCAAGTGCTCCTCTCTTAAAATCTACAAATTTGTTCGTCTGCCTCCTGATGTTCACACTCAAGCTAGAGAAGAGATTCAGATGCCTCAAGTTACCTAGAAATGCATGGGAACGTCACACGGATCTCATCTGAGCAATTGAGGGAAATATGAATAAAAAGAATTCTTGATATTCATCTTCAATGAAATTTAAGGCTTTCACTTTAAGGCTGGAAAGTTACTTTGCCTAGAGAAAATAGGGCTCTAGGGAGATATTACTTTGGCCCTCCAGTATTTGAAGGGGACCTACAGGAAGGATAGGGATGGACTCTTTAACAGGGAGTATAGCAATAGGACAAGGAGTAAGTCGTAAACTGAAAAAGGGTAGACTTAAATGTGAGGAAGAAACTCTTCACTGTGGTAGTGAGGCACAGGCTGCCCAGAGAGGCTGTGGATGCCCCATCCCTGGAGGTATTCAAGGCCAGGTTGGATG
Organism: Gallus gallus; assembly: GCF_016699485.2. NCBI lineage: Eukaryota > Metazoa > Chordata > Aves > Galliformes > Phasianidae > Gallus > Gallus gallus. Next base: position 168,138,639 of record NC_052532.1, on the reverse strand, counting down.
GGGCCCAGTGCAGCCTGATTTGGTGAGTGACAGCCTTGCCTATGTTGTTCCACATATCATAGAATGGCTTGGGTTGGAAGGGACCTCAAGGATCATCAAGCTCCAACCACCCTGCCACAGGCAGGGCCACCAACATCTATATGTAATACTAGACCAGGCTGCCCAGTGCCCCATCCAACCTGGCGTTGAACACGTCCTGGGATAAGGCAAATAAAAGGAAATTACATATCAATTCTACAATTCTACAAAACATTCAAATCAAGTGGTGCACTACACAACTGCATATTCATGTTCCACACAATCTCAAAATGTTTCACAAAGTCACCACCATTTCAGTTACACAGGCTAGGAGACAAACAAGTCTCATTATTATATAACAAATTCAAGGATATAAAAAATGAGACTCCTGCTAATACCCTAAAGTAGCTGAAAAACAAATAAAAAACACAGTAATCAAAGTTTACCATAGAATTAGACTGCCCCATTCTAGTATCTTCACAGGAAATTAAGAATTAATCTATTCTATGATTTGGACTAGAGTGTATTATACATGATTTAACTGAATAAATTCTGAAAAATGATTATTCATTCCTTTCGAAGAAAAGGACAAGGAAGACACATTAAAAGCACACTGTATGGAGCAGAAGTATTAGTTATATATACATACATATAAACACTGATACTTTCCAGTATCTATATACAAAAATATAGAGGGATCTGGATAGGCTGGATTGGTGGGCTGAGGCCAACAGGAAGAAATTCAACAAGACCAAGTGCTGGGTCCTGCACTTCGATCACAATAACTTCATGCAAAGCTACAGACTTGTAGCAGAGTGGCTGGAAGATTGTGTGGAGTAAAAGGATCTGGAGGTGTTGTTTGACACTTGACTGAACGTGAGCCAGTAGTGTGCCCAGGTGGCCAAGAAGGCCAGTGCCATCCTGGCTTATATTAGAAATAGTGCAGCCAGCAGGAGCAGGGAAGTGATCGTCCCCCTGTACTCAGCTCTTGTGGGGCTGTATCTTGAGTATTGGGTTCACTTTTGCACCCCTCACTACAAGAAAGACATTAAGGCCCTGGAGCGCGTCCATAGAAGGCAGCACTGTGAAGGATCCGGAGCGTAAGTGTTATGAGGAAAGGCTGAGGGAACTAAGATGGTTCCAGTCTGGAGATGAGGAGGATCATGGGAGACCCCTCTACCGCTACCTGGAAAGGAGGTGGTGCCAAGGAGAGGCTCAGCCTCTTCTCCTGAGGTAACTAACATTAGAATGAGAGGGAACAGCCTTAAGTTGCACCAGGGAAGGTTCATGCTAGGTATTAGAAAAAACTTCTCCAAAAGAGTGGTCGTGCACTGAAAGAGGTCATTAAAGGAGGTGGTTGAGTCACTGTCCAGGAATGTGTTCAAGAGAAGTTTAAGTGTGGTACTAGGGAACACTGTTTAGTTGGCAACATTGGTGGTAGGTGGATGGCTGGACTAAATGAACTTAGACGTTTATTCCAATCTTAATGATTCTTTGATTCTATGAAAAATAAGTGCTAGTTCTGTAATGCTGACATTCAAGGGCCAAAAAAATGCCCTGAAGTAGTTGCTCATCAAAAACAATCAGAAGCATTAGCATTCCTGTTCAATCTTCTTCAGAATTATCCACAATTACTACAATATAGTCTGGAACTGTCATCTCAAATCACAAACAATTGTTTCTGTTGCTTAAGGTATCACATGAAATGATGAAAAAAAGACAGACAGTAGAGAGTACATTCTCTAGTCATCCTTAAAGCTATGAAGATACAAAAACTAAAACATCATAATCACTTCATAAATGTGAAGATCACAGACTGATCCACTGTTATGAAGCCTTGCTCCATTCCTTCTTTTGCCATCGTGGATGCACAAACTTTTCCTATGTGCAAAATTTTTAAATTCCCAGTTCTCCCCACCTGGTGATTTGCCAAGACAGAAGTTTTTATTCAGCTAGAGAAGAAAATAAAAGCACAAAAGCATTATATTTGTGAAACTTTAAACTCAGTAAAATAATATATGTATTGTCCTCATCCATTTTTGTCTACAAGAGTCTGAATGCCCTAACTAGAACGTGTTTTTATTTGTTCACTATTTTAATACTCAACTAGGGAAGCCTGAAATCAGAGAAGGATCCATTACACAGCAGACGTAGGACCAAAAATATGTAAATAGAAGTAGAAATCATTTTTAAGTTCGATCCAAGTCAAATTGAGGAAGCTCAGAATCAAAGCGTCTCTCCCATAAATCAGAAAAAATACAGATGAATCAGTAAAAAAAAAAAAACGTTCAAGTTTGACAGAACTCAGAAGCAACCCACGGAGAGATAAGGAAAAGCACATATCCAGGGTATGTGAACAATAAATTCTTGTGTTTGCTTAAAAACGATTTCCTTAAATAAAACTTGTATATATTTTTGGTGCTTTCGTGGATACCACTCATCTCCTGGCATTACTTTCTAATTCAGTTTAGCATCTGGGCTTTCCTGGCATGAGACACAAAAAAATTCATTTTAGATTGGCTGTCTTTTTCTTACCAGGAAGCAACATGGCTACAAAATCAATCTCTCTTCTACAGATTGCTTATTGTGTTCAACTTGTATTGGGGAAGGTCATGTCCAAGTGAAGAAAAAAATATTCCAGGAGATTTTCATTAGTAAGACTTCTAAATCGCCCATTTGTTTAGAACGTCCAACTGAATGTGATAACTGTTAGCAACTTTTGAGTATTCTGGGTTTGCGATGACTCAAATTCCATCGCTACACTGAGATAATTCATTCTAACTCCTAAATTTATGAAGATGTTCTATGCAAATTTGATTTCATCCAGTCCTAATTTCTTTATGCACATCTAACTGTAATGCTAATTCAAATTTACAAGTCCTACTCCTCACATGTGTGCAGGTACCCAGGACACATTATTCTCTTTCAGTTTTTAAAACCAAAATTGGCATTCCATGGCACATGAACCTCATTCTTAAATCCCTTATTATTATATTATTATTATATCTTCACTATTACAGTTTCTACACATACTCAACTGCAAATAAACCTCCGTGCCTTGTCCCACATGAAAAATTGCTGACATATATCCTCTCTCAAAACCAAAAACACATTCAGTTGCACTTCAACCAATAGACATTCTCAATATTGATTAGTATTCACGCACAGTTTTCCTGGAAGAGAGACAGAGGTGTCTAATTCTTTGTCACTTCTTCCTAAAAAAGGTACCAACTATAAATCTGTCATAAGCGGAGGATATTAGTGATAAAAATCACACTTTTCCTGCCCATAGAGGAAAGTAATCAGTCCTCTGTCCCTACAATAAGCACAACTAACTACACAAAATTTATTATCAAGTGGGAAGGAAAAGAATCCAACCATGCTGCTTTAATAAGCATTCTCAATTCATTCACAGAATAAGGGAAAGAAAAGGATGCATGTTACTTAGTCCATCCTTAAAGTTTCTCATTTTAGCCTTCACAATATCTTCATATAGAGAGCTACATCTACACCCAATGTCTTTTCTACATTACTGTTTGCAATAAAAACAGAGTCAATTGTTCCAAGAACACAAAGTGCAGACAAAAACTCCTGACGCATTTGCAATTAAACAGAAAACATGGTAAACAAACTTACCTCAAATTTAAGTAAGTTAGCATTTGTAAGTTCACTATGGCATCTGGTATAATTTTAATACAATTGTGGTATAGATTTAGCGTTTCCAGTGACACAAAATGGCACAACTCCGTAGGAATCTCTGTTAATCTGTTCTTTGATAGATCTGAAAAAAAGAAAGTACATTTTTTTTAACCATCAGAAGTACATACTTTGAAAAATTATGCTTCTTTATTAAAATAAGGAAATAAATATAATCCTAAAGCCAGACAACAAATAAAGCCAATGTTTTATTAAACAAAATAAGACTAGCCCTAACCTTTAGAACTTTGAAATGGAACGGACTGCGTATAAAAGAGCAAACATTCAATTAAATTTTATTCAGTCTAATAAAATGTAATTATTTGCAGGATTCAAATACTTGAAACCGCAACCCTGTACAGACTCCAAAGCTCATATACTATGTCTCAAGACTGATACACAAATAGATATGTGCAAGAACAACTATGTTCTATCATCAGAAACCACTCTATTCATACAATTTATTCATACAATCCATTCATACAATCAGACTGATAATGTGATCTGGAGAATGCTCATCTCTCAAGTGGAAGGAACAGGAATATGCCTGAGCAAAACAAACAAACAAACAACAACAACAACAAAAAGATGTCTGACAGGAAGGATACAGGAAAATGGATCTTGATGATCCCCTCACATCTTTGCTGCCACTAGCTCAAGCCTCCTCCCTGCTCCTTTAACACTTGTTTTGAAGCTTACTTTCTTTAACTGCAAGAAGGTAAAAGAACCAAAGTTTAGCAGACACATTTCTAGAGGATCTCATCTTTTCAGGACCATAAAATAATTTTGCTTTTTTTGAACAAACTGTCAGAAGCCTGAAAATCTTCTTGTTAATTTTGCCATGTCAGGCTCAGTTTGCTGCACAGAGGCACAGCATGAGCACAAAACTATTGCCACTAGGAAAATTCTATCACTTTTGGCATTGTTCCTGTTTCCTGCAACCCAAACTGCAATTCATCTCTCTCCATTCCCCTTGTCAGCCTCCACTTTGCTTCACTTCCAACAATAATCCAGACTCACTACTCCAAACTTGACCAAGATAACAGCAATGGCCAATGAGTGCATAAAGGGAGAGCAGTCCTGCTAACTCAAATGGTAACGTGGTTGAATCGGGTACCTCAGTCAAAATTATTCACCCGTAAGTTACTATACAACAGCAATGCTTGAAATGCTCTGCTTTGTCTTGGGAGACTTTGATGGCGGTTAGATGCAGCATTATCTCTATTTCTACTTTCCTTCACTTCTGCAATCAAACCAAGAGATGGGAAATCTTTAAAGTAGAAGAAAGCTCTTCAACGATCCTTTGCATCAGTGCTTAATCCTCTCCTGTTTTCTGTTTCCCATGTGAGTAACATAGCATTCCAGAAACAAACAAACAAAAAAACTTAACACAGGTTCCCTATCCTGCTGCCATAATATCGGATAATAAATATAGCCAGCAACAGAGGACTGACATGTTATGACTAAGAATCATGCAACAGATCTTCCTATTTTACAATCCAACCTCAAAGAAAACCTTCCCCCTTTTTTTAAACAACACCTTCTGTAGTGACATCCCCACACCATCGCTGTCATTTCATCCCATAGCAGGGATGGAGCAGGGTGGTTCAGAAGAGCAAACTGAAACTCAGCCCTAGGCTGGAGAGTACCTCCAAGGACCTGAGTGGTACATGAGGAGTGGCCTCTCAGCTTTGCTCTGATCCTCCGAAAGCGATACATACATCTAAGACTGGGAACACAATCTTAGGCTGGCTTAAGCTGCAGCCTACCACCCAGACCCCAGCTTCAATTCTGTCCACATTTCCCTTCACATTAAACAAAACGGTCTGTTGACATTACTTTCCCCTTATCCCAGAAAAAATCTTGGACTTCCAAGAAATGGAAGAGCAACTAGATTCATCCCATTCCTCTAAAAGACATTGAGGAACACAGTAAAATTATTTATTATTAATTTTATTACTATTTTTATATTTTAAAAATTGTTCTTATTGCTGTCCTTGGTTCGCAAGGGCTTCAAGGCTGTTAATGTGAAGAAGGACAAAACAAAATACCCACAGATGATAGCAGACAAAATCCTTCCTTTTATCCTTCAGGACACTAAGTTGTTGGACACAATGCGTATACAACAAAGGAATTCAATTAACTAAGAACAAAGGAAATCAATTATTTATTATTGTCCAGTTACTACAGGTTTGGGTTCATTTCAACACTATTATATCTATTGTTGTTTCCTAAATAATAATAACTGTATCTGCTAAGGTGGAGACGTTGTAGAGTCTCCTCTAGAGATATGCAAAACCTGCCTGTGCGATTTCCTGTGGAACGTACTATAGGAAATGTGTATTAACAGGGGGCTGGATTCTCTGATTTCCAGAGGTCCTTTCCAACCCCTAAGGCTCTGACTATGCAAAAAAGCTACATGTTTTATTTAATACTCTTATTTAATACTCAGTTAGCTTTATTCAATCAAAAAAGGAGCCTCCGTACATGATGCAGGTGGGAAGAAAGGCTGGCAGCTTCTAGATGTCTCTGAAAATTCCATGAAGAAAAGTACATTTTAAACACTGAAAAGTAAGGGGAGCATTCTGCAAATGAACTCGATAATGTATCTTACTGACATATGTAAACATTTACATAAACCTCTGAAAGCTACATAATTAGTTTGGTGTTACTTATACCAAGGTACCCTCGTCTCTTTTGGATAGTGATAGGACAAGGGGGAATGGTTTTAAACTGAGACAGGGGAGGTTTAGGTTGGATATTAAGAGGAGTTTTTCACACACAGGGTGGTGATGCACTGGAACAGGTTGCCCAAGGAGGCTGTGGATGCCCCCTCCCTGGAGGCATTCAAGGCCAGGCTGGATGTGGCTCTGGGCAGCCTGGTCTGGTGGTTGGCGACCCTGCACAAAGCAGGGGGGTTGGAACTCGATGATCATTGTGGTCCTTTTCAACCCAGGCCATTCTATGATTCTGTAAGTATTGCACCTGACATTTAAGTTCTAAACTATAATACAAAGGATTCATCATTGCTGAGCCTGAACAAAACTGCACAGTCCTTGGAACTGTATGAGAAAAAGCAGTGTTTGCATTTTGTTTCTGTCACAATTCAAAAACATTTTCAGAAAGTTTCTGAAAATGTTTTATGGGGTTCATTAATTCAGGAAGCAGAAGGATGCAGAAACTATTTTTTCAACAGCTTTTGAAAACATTTTTAAAATACAGAAATAGTTGGCAAACCTCTACTTTTTTTTTTTTTACTGTATTTTTTTTTTCAACTCCCTATTTCCCAAATCACAAAGCTGCACAACTCCCCTACTTCATTAATTCAAAAAAATAACACCTCAGGGCAACTAAAAATAATGCCATTATCGTACAGACCTGCTTCTGCTACAGAAATAGAAAGGAACAGACAGATGTAGGATTTGGTAGACTTTAAAGGAGTTTTGACTAAGCTGATTATGGTTTCTAACCCACAGAGTAATTAATCCATTGTGGTACATTAACGGTCACTAAAACTACATATGGGTTTAACTCGAGGTGACTACTTCCTGTTATTCTGTTATGGAACAGGCAACACAAACATAGACAAACAGCCCAGCAATGGAGAGGGCACCAGAGCAAGCTTTGTGTGTTTTACATGGAATACACAATTCATTCATTATTTTATTTCAAACACCATTTGGCTTTATTTCACCTCTTCCTGCCAAGAACAAGTTTGTTAAAACTCCAAAATAAAGGAATGGAACACACACAAAAAAATAAGCAAGTCAGTTAAGAAAAATATCAGACGGATTCTTGATCTTTAAAAGAATCAACCCAATTTTGTAGCAACGACACTGCTTTTGTACAAAGAAATGTTACTATGTTGGAAGCTGGACAGGAACTACGTGAAACGAGCACTTCCTCAGTTGGGAATGAACAATGAACAGCAAAACTTGAGGCCACCAAGGAGCGACTCACAGCTGGCTCCAAGCCATGTTTGGGGACTGGGCACAGGGCTCCAGGCTGTCATCAGAGCAGAGATGGCTGAGCCCATCCTCAGGACATAATCTTGCAGTTCTTGGAGCCCCAATGAAATCCCACTGCGGACCACAACCTTTGCAACCGATTTGTTGAGCAGCTTGTAGACCATACAGAGCTTTAAGACCAGTCATCCATTAAATAAACATGCCCATGCACTTCTATGTCACAAATCTTTGCCAAGATTTTCCAAGAATGCAGTTTCTTAAAAAGATTTAAAATGTTCAGATTGTAGAAAAACACATTATAAAATTGTATTTATATATATAAAAAAAAGCCTTTAAAAAGCCAAAGTTGGAATTGAGAATCTGTCCACAACTAAGCAGGAAAAAAATAGTAGGCATACAATTGAAACAGAAGAAATCTCTCTTAGATATGGTGTTTCAAAATTGAGAAATAGAATGGTAAAAAAAGTCACCCAAACAACCTTTACTACGGCCCACCAAGTTCCTATTCTCGTAGTCTTCAGCTCTTACCGAACAAAAGACAGAAATTACTTTGAAGAAGGTATTTGCATTTGTACTAAGATGCCATTCAAGGTATTCAAATGAGATGTCTGAATTGGACTGACAAAAAATTCAAGCAATACACTGCATGAGCTTAAAAAAAAAAACAACACAGTTGATTCAACTCCAACTTCAGAGGAAAGTTATGCAAATACGAACGCTGGGAAACGCATTAAAAAAAAAGGCATATATAGCACACAATACAACCATAGGGAGCTTTACCATTTTTACCATTCCCATGTTTTCAGCTGTCTTTTAGGAGGCCTGCATTTCCGTATTACCTAATTGTACCTTCACTGATAATTAAAGCCACAAAATGGTACTTTATCTCAGACAACTGAAATCAGTACTTAAATCCTATCAGTGCTTAAGACCTTCAGCAACTCTGCACCCCACCCATACTTGCTGTGGCAAAGGCAAATGGTCTATTATTAGCACAACTGCGCTTATTTTCCACCTAAGTGGTAGAAGAATCCATTATCCTGTAGACAAATGCCCTACGTTAGTTGTGAAAATAATACAGCATGGCTATAAAATGCTGTGGCCTCCCGAGATGCACCCTAAAACCTGGTGTTATTGAGCAGAACAGCACATCTTACCCCCCACTACTTCCCATCCCTAGCTGGCAGTGTCACTGAGTAATGCCCTGGAGATGCACCAGCTCCCACTGTCGCCAGCCACTTCTACTACCAGAGATGCTATACACACAACAAAGTGAGCGCACAGACCTCTGCCAAATCTTGTGTCCAATGCATTCTGCCTTGGTCACGATAACTGCGACACAAAGGGCACGTGGAATCTCTTAAGCAGGGAGACAATTCTATTCAAGTTATTTGACAGAAAAAAAATAACAGAAGATAAAGAATGCCCCTTAAAGTCAAAATAGTTTGGTTTCCACAGCAGTGCATGAAAAACACACAGAAAAATACTTTGAACGGATTATGAAGTGGCACTTCTGTTTCACACACAAAACCTAAGCACTACTTTGTGGAGCTCTATGAACTCTATGTATTACTGACAATCGCCACAATTGCCATAGCAGTCATATGTTGACCGAAGTTACCAGAAAGGGCTTAAATTCAGGATTTCAGAGGGAAAAGCGACAGGAGACTGAAGGAAAGCAACAGTGAGAGCAGCACAGCGCAAAGCCTGGCGGAGATGTCACCGCAAGAGGGAGTCCCGCCCTCACAGACCCAGTCATGCCTGCAGCAGCGCTGCCCAGACCATGTGGAAGGACTGGAAAGCACAGAAATAGCAAGGCACACCTACCAAAAACTTAAGAGCCATAGAATACCCCGAGTTGGAAGGAACCCATACAGATCATTGGGTCCCACTCCTGGCTCAACACGGGGCCACCCAAAAATCAGACCCTAACATCTGAGAGCGTTGTCCAGATGCTCCTTGAACTCCAGCAGCTCGGGGCCGTGCCCACTGCCCTGGGCAGGCTGTTCCATACCCACCGCCCTCTGGTGCAGACCCTGTCCCCAACCCCCACTGCCCCTCCCCTGGCACAGCTCCATGCCGTTCCCTCAGGCCCTGTCGCTGTCACAGATTGCAGAGCTCAGTGCCGCTCCCTGTGAGGAGCTGCAGCCGCCATCAGGCCTCCCCTCAGCTCCTCTGCTCCAGGCTGAGCAAACCAGCCACTCCTCATATGTCTTCTCCTCTGGACTCTTCACCATTTTTTGTAGCCCCCTCAGCTTTTCCAGGAACCTACTTTCCACAACGGTGTTCAAATTATAGCATGAACCTATTCGTCTATAATAAGTATGAACAGAATGGCTTACAAGGAATTCATCCCTAACAGTAACCATCAAAAAAAAGTGCTTCCTCCAGCCTTCCTTCAGGTGTAACACAAAAAGCTCTCTGATCTGTCTGCAGTTACAGCCAAAGCAGTACGAGGCCTACATAAGCCAGGAGTGGCATGAAAAACTGGATGATGCACTTGACAAAGACCTTGCATACAACCTCGCTCCTCTTTCACTTGTTCTTCTGCTGTATTTCATTTGCCACTCCATGAGAGAGAATGTGGGTTACTTTTCCACAGTGCAATGTAACCTCCCAATAAAGTGTATTGATTGCTGGTGTAAACTATGTGCAATCCACATTTATACTCAAGCAGTGCTCTAACTATCCTGAAGCAACCCGAAGTCAGAAGCCATCTCTCCCTGAAGCTAAAACTGAGCAAACTTTAAGGGTGAGCAAGAGGAGAGGATAAGGGAAGTGCTAACTCAATAATGGTTACCTGAAAGCACATTCTCATGGTTGACTCTGGAACACTCCAGTTCCTCAGAGACAGAGGAAATTTCTCTGCAAGTACCATACGCAATAGAACATCACAAGCCTGGACAAAGAAAGGGGGTGCTAATGCAGCAGTCTGCTTTGTTACTGCTCTGTCCTATGTGCACAGCTTTCCACGGTAGCATAAGACATTTACATTCCTCCTTTATCTGCCATCTCTTGCTCTTTAGGACAACAGCAGCTTGGGGTTAAGGCTAGCGGAAAAAAAGGCTGCTGAGACACCTCTGTTCCCATGAAAAAGATCAGTCCGGTCTGGAAGTTCACAGAGCTCCCTGAAAACACATTGAAAACCACTGCAATTCTTCCTGCAGAACACTGTGGAGGTATTAAGAGATTTGAGAGCCAAACACCTGCATCTTGAGATAGAAAAAAATACTGGAAAGCAAACACCTTCCATCACCACATTGTTTAATGTGAAACTGTTCACAGACCACGAAGCACTCCTCCCTCTTCCGTGCCTTCTGCAGGACAAAGAAAATATAAGCCATTAACTTTCACACTCCTTAACAAACAACCAGACCTGAGAAGCATCAATGGATTGCAGTTTTGTTCTAATTAGCATCAGTTGGACTAAAACTTCAGGGGTTTTCTCAAACAGTAGTAGTAATGGGAAATATCCTCTCAGTTCAAAAACCAGAAACTTGCTCTTTGCTGTTTTCAGCCTTCAAAGTAGGTTGGTTCATGGAGACTACTTGAGTAAGTGTTCAAATTACACACTGGCCAGCTGATCATCTTTACTGTACCAAAATATCTTAGTTGTCTGCCTAAACTGTTAGCAATGGCATGTATAAGAAAATTTAATAGTGAACAGGCAACTCCTATGGAAGCTGAATGTTCCATGATTCTTCTACAGAAACAGAAAGTAAAACAATACCTCAGTGCTGAAAAGTCCTCCAGATTTGCTTCAGTCATCAAGGATGCACTTTAATTATTAGCATAGAACACTGAAATTATATTTTGTCCCCACAGTTTACCTAAAGGGACTTTCAGGTATCTTACAGTCTTCTCACATGGATAACATCCACATGAATTAAGCAGCTCTTTCCTGAAAGAAGAACAATGACCACAGCTTTCACTAAGCTCAAAAGAAATGTTCAAAAGTTGTAAACTGTGTATGCAAACACACAACCCATTTCAGACAAGCCACTTACTTCAGGGAAGAGGGAAAGATCAAGTAAAAACACGCATTACATTCTATCCTAGAGGTGGTGGTGGATCCCTGCAAGGACATACTCTGCTGCATTCTGTTATGCATCTCTTGTCTCAGCCGTAGAGATCTCCCTTCTTCACTTTCCATTGGGGAATTTCCAATGATGCACTCATACACAGCAAAGATCTGACCTTTCCAGCCCACAGACAGAACGCTACCAGAAAGAACAAGCTCGATGCAATGCCATGGTTTTTCATTTCATTCTTAGTTGTAAAGCCTATTACTATTTTTCCTCAAGCTATAAAGAGAGGATACCATTTATGCTCTGCATTATCTGCCTTGGTGACTATTCAAAGGGTTACCTCCTATTTCCCATTTGTAGAAGCTAGAACATAACTGATTTCTGAGAAGAAACTCACCTGCCCACACTACAAAGATGGTTATTTTTCATATCTGACAGACTGAAATAGAGATATGTTTATTTTTCATTCATCTTTACACTTGAACTGTGTCACATTCTGTAACAGATTTTCCTGCAAACGAGGAAATTAAAAGAAGTTATTTGATCTTTGGGCATATCAAAGGCGTGTAGACAAATACACGGTTGAGCTATCTGATGCCAGTTTACAACAACAGGGAAAGCAAAGATTTCTCATTTAATTACTTCCTTTGCTGCCTGTACGTCTCACACAGATGCTGAGGTTAATGATCCTTACTCACATTATTCACATACTCCCCCAACCATTCTTGAACCCAGCAAAATTTAAACTGAACAGTGGCAGTTTACCAACACAAAGCCGTTCTGTACTATGAAAGGTTACTTTACTTTGCACACCCTTAAACAATGAGCTCATGATGTGGCTATCAGACAGGAGATATATTCAAAAAAAATCAGAAAGATAAGGCTGAGAAATACTTCAGGGATCCAATCCAAGCAGGAATCAACGGAGACATTACCAGAATTGAAGTTCCAAGAAAGAAAATCCTGAAATAAGCAAAGAATTCAACTATAATAACTAACCAAGATCAGGTGGTTACTGGTTAGGCATAGGTGGTTAGGTATAGTCCATACTGTATCCTTACAACATAAGCAAACTACTAATCTGGAATCACTAAACCTGTAAATTTTGTACCATCCCATACAACTGCTTCCACGGTTCTTTTTACATTTATTATAATCTCTGTCAATCTTCTAATTCTTCTGCTTTTAAAAATCAAAGAACTTTGTTTTCTTAACGGAAAAGAAAACCATATGTCATCGAATCATAGAATTGCTAAGGTGGGTAAAGACCTTTAAGATCACTGAGTCCAACCACAACCTAACCATACTACTCTAACAACCCTCCGCTAAATCATGTCCCTGAGCACCACATCCAAACGGTTTTTAAACACATCCAGGGATGGTGACTCAACCACCTCCCCGGGGAGCCCATTCCAGTGCTTAACAACCCTTTCTGTAAAGAAGTGTTTCCTGATATCCAACCTAAACCTCCCCTGGCACAACTTGAGGCCATTTCCCCTCGTCCTGTCACCAGTGAGAAGAGACCAACCCCACTCTGGCTGTAAGCACCTTTCAGGTACTGGAAGAGAGCAATAAGGTCTCCCCTCAGCCCACTCTTCCCCAGACTAAACAGCCCCGGTTCCTTCAGTCATGCAATAGTGTTATTTATCAGTAAGAGGATGGGTGGGGACTGACGGATAACCTTTTCTTTTTTTAAAACCATTTTAACAAGTCATAGTTTACAACAGAAATGTGACTGAATCTCTAATCCAACATCAGACACACAGATGCAAAAAGACTGTAAGGGAAGAAAAAACACATACACACTCTCTTTACTTATAAACAATTTGATGCCTGTAAGAGGGTAGGCAAAAATCACATTATGTTTGCCACTGTATTTACTTGGGTACCTAGGTGGAAATACGCCAGCAGGAATTAATAGCAAGCACTTGTAGACCTGTCTCCAGTCACAGGTAAGTATGAGTGCTCTGCTGTTGGCACGTAACAACTGTACAGCAGTGTATATCCCATGCTATCTGGCATCATGCTCACCAATTAAAGCTGGGGTAAAGAAAGAGAAGTGATGGCATTTGTCTTCCCAATAAACCGTTACACATGAACCTTGCTTGCCTGGATGTAGCTGAACACCTGCTTGATGGCAAGCAGTGAATTAACTCACTATTCTTTGCTTGCACACGTGCCTTTCGCTTTATTCAGTAACCTGTCTTCATGAGTTCTCACACTTCTACCTTCCTGATCCTGTCCACCATTCCATCCAGAGAGTGTAAGCAAGTGACTCTGTGGTACTGAGCTGCCCCTGAGTTAACTCACAACACAGGAGAATAACAAGGAGTCCTACAAAGGGCAGATGGACAGCATTACTTCCCTATAGTTACCATAACCCAGTAGGGAGGAGAAAAGAATAAGCTAAGATCTGTCCACTCTAGCTTTAAGTCCAGTAACTGCAGTGTACACTGCTGTTATACAAACTATAAAATCTTATTCATTTGGCTTTCTTCCTGCTGATTTGATAACGTGCCATGAAATAGCTGGGGTTAAAATACCTTGAGGGAAAAAAAAGCCTTTGCTGCATAAGCTGTGAACCTGGTCAAGCCTCCATGGTCAACCCTCCATGTCAGTCAGGTTCTGTGTGAAGAGGAAATGGACTACAAACTTCATGACTACAACTTGGATGTCTGGGGACCTCATTTACAACTGTGGCAGCAGAAAGTGAAAAGATTTTAAGCACAGAACTTTGTTGGTTTGGGCTTTTTTATCCAGCATATACATTTTAAAATCATTACTATGAGAGGAACTGTTCATTTTCAGCAGTTCTCCCATTAGTGAGGAAGCAGACAGTAGTTATACCATCACTGCCGCTACCTGGTGCCTATGCTCCCACTCAGATCTTGAACTTTAAGTCCACAGTTATGAGTTGATTCAATTTTGGAGTCATTAATGTACTCCAACATTCAATACTTTCCACCATAACCCCACATCTAGCTGACTCAGCAAGCAGTATTTTTGACCTCCTAAATCAGCAAGCTGGTTAATATAAAGGCAGATAAGAGTGACCCATTGGTGATTTAGTTGTCACTGTTCAGTCAGCATGATAACTACTCCTATACGAAGACTCACTGTTGATAAATGCATTCTCCTGGTTCGGTATTTAAGTGTCAAGTCATTTAGTCATGCCCCCTCAGAAGCAGATGTAACTAATGAGAGAAAAACACTTTGACTTAAAAGCCATTCAAAGCACTGTGTCCAGATTACAGTTTTCTGAATAACAAAAGCACTCCCATACAGCTCACTCCCAACTTGCCATTTCTTTTTACTCTAAAAAAAAAATAAATGCCTAAAAGTTTACAAGGACTCTCTCAAATTTTAATCAGAATTTGTTCCAAAACACGATACTTCTCAACCTGAGTACACAGCTCTCTGGGACTGACCAATGCACACATTAGCAGCTCTCTCTCTCTGTTTTTCCCTGCCTCCTCAGTAATTTGGATAGGAAACTCATTCATTTGGGAAGAAATCTAAAGAGATACGTTAGCAGATATACTACTCTAAATGCACCTTTCTGCTTAAAAGATAAAAAGCACGGGGGTTGGGGGGGGGTGACTACCTAGAAATGATAGAGCAGAATATTCAACTAGTAATTCTTACCTTACGAGATGGCCTAATGCTCCTTGTGCTGAGCCCTCTGCCAGCATCACCTGCAGATACACTGAGGGCCTTACCCAAAAGGCCACATTATCACAAGGTATATGGGCAATCTAAGATCCTACACAACTGCTGTGCTATAAATTACCTGCAGTTGATCTGTTTTCTCCATACAACAGTGTTTGATTTCACAGAAAGCTAATTTTAGCTATTGACTGAGTACAGAAAAGCATATTGTAAGTTATGCTTTTTAACTAATGGAGAATGATAAAAGGTTGGTAAAACTTTGTTACAAGGTTAGCCGAGGCTTGTGAGACCAGCATCTCAACATTCAAAACCGCCAGAATTAATATATTTAAGAAACTTAAGATAAAAGCTATCAAAGTCTGCTATACATTGCACTTGAAATCTTCTGCCAGAATCATTTGCAGATACCAGTTTCTTCTACAGCTCTCTCCAGCGTCTTACATGCAAGAGGCGTTCTCTGTATAATTCCTTGTGAATAAGCAAGATCAAGGACACATTGGGGGACTGAATACACATTACCTGATCATGGAATTAGGGTTGGAAAAGACCACTGAGGTTATCTCATCCAACTGTCAACCCTCCCCCCAGCACACCCACTAATCATGTCCCACATCTTGCAAACGTTCCCAAATTAACAAGCATCTGTAAAGAATGCCTGGCATTTTTCAGAAGGAAAATTAAATCACAGTAACTTTCTGCAACAATTAACAACACATGGATTAAAAAAAAATACTGGGGGGACTGGGGGGGTGGGGGGGGGGAACTGCAGGAGCAGAAAAGGCTGACAAGAAACCTGGAGCAATGTTCTGGGCTTATTTAGCTCGGAAAAGAGAAGGCTCCATGGAGACCAAATTGTGGCCTTCCAATACTTGAAGGGAGCATATAAACAGGTGGGGAAATGACTGTTTATGAGGGTGGATACTGATAGGACAAGGGGGAATGGTTTTAAACTGAGACAGGAGGTTTAGGTTGGATATTAGGAGGAAGTTCTTCACACACACGGTGGTGACACACTGGAACAGGTTGCCCAAGGAGGCTGTGGATGCCCCATCCCTGGAGGCATTCAAGGCCAGGCTGGATGTGGCTCTGGGCAGCCTGGTCTGGTGGTTGGCGACCCTGCACACGGCAGGGGGGTTGAAACTCAATGATCACTGTGGTCCTTTTCAACCCAGGCCATTCTATGATCCTATGATTCCCTTTGCCATGCAATTGCACAGCTTGCTGCACAACATAGCACATAATAGCAAAAAATACAGTGAAGTCCTGCTGCAATTCATACTTGACCATGTCAAAGACAAAAGTAGGAAAAGGGAATAACACCTCTTACTGAGTGCTGGAAAACCTGTTTGGTGTCTAACTTCAATAATGACCTCCGGCAGGATATATGACATAACACTTCAGAAAAAGATTTCAGGGTCATGGATCAAGCAACAACCACCGGAGTCATCAATAGAACTGTGAAATCACTGCCTTTGACAGAAGGAAAGAGATGGCAGAGCTGGGCTTCTGCAACTGCTTTTCCTTTAGCGGGATGCTCGCTTCAGCCAATACTTAACTCATTTGTCTTTATTTTTCCAAGGGCATAGAAGTGTAGTTTCGTTTTTGATTTGCCACTGGGGAAGAAAAAAATCCTTTGATAAGATAACAGAGGCAGAGGCATACTTTCCAATAAGTTCAGCTCTATTTCAGATGTGCAGTGCATACAAACTCCTTTCTTCCATTTGAGCAGGTAGCTGTTTAACTTCCTCTACTATTTTGCACTACAGGTAGTGAAGGGAAAACAACTGAGAATCATCCCGTCCACCCAGATTCTGAATGCTGATAGAGTCTCAAAACTGAAAGTAGCATTTTCTTTTTATGGATTACTAATATGGTTGCTTAGGATCACACCCATGGCTATTTTAAGGAAAACCTGATCAAATAAAGTTTACAATATACAGATATGCTTTAGAAAAAAACAGAACTCCTACAAATAAGGAGGTATTATTACCTTTAAATAGCAATTAAAAAAAGAAATCACTAAACACATTAATGTTTAAGAACTTATGCCTACAATGTGATAGAGAATTGACAGTGTATTAATAGCAGTTATTCAAAGTTGATCTTTTAAAAATCACTTTATTATACTTTCCCATTTCCATAACTGTACATGCGTGCAAAACGCTTTGGTTTTCTTTAAAAGAAAACTCATTTCAATTCAAATATGTACGTATGTAGTCGTGCATGACTGTTACAACAGTTATTTACTGAAGAGAACAAAAAAATAGAGGGAAATAAATATTCAATCCTTGTTTATAAGCACAGCATATAAACAAAGAGGCAAAAAAACCCCTCAAAACCACCAGTCTCACTAACATACTAACATTTTAAACACTAAAGAACCTTATTACACATGGAATATTAAATGTATTTAAATGACTGCATGGAGACATTGTTTGAACAGAAATAACTGCTTGATATCTCTGTTAATATCAATTTCATTTATTTTCTTCTGGCACACGAACATAAATCAATGGATAAAACGCTTATCACTGAGTTGCCTCACGCTGCTTTTAGTTGGAGACCAGAGAATTTATTGCCAGCAGGAACAGTCTACATTTTCAAAATTGTTTCTGCATTCTCTGTATACAGACAGTCATATTATTTGCACGTGGTGTACTCATGTCATTTCCAGCTGTTCTTTGGGCCTTACTGTTTTGCGCCAATTCACAACAGCTTTCAGTGCAGTGTGACATTTGGCCACTGAGCGGTACCTTCCAAAACCACAACTGAATACAAAACGCACTCTCTCTGCTATTAAAAGGTATGACAAATAAGCACAGCTTTTCCTTGGCAGCCAAAAAAGCAAACAACTCCTTAGCCTTTATTCATTCCTCAGCAGAAAAGTCCATTTTAAACCTTTAAGTGCAATTTAGCTAATTGAGCAGTATCATAAGGTGCCTTTAAAATAACTCGTATGAATCCTTCATATATTTTAATCAAATCATATAAAGATTTTAAAAGCTAGAATGGTTTGGGTTGGAGGGACTTCTAAGTTTCAACCCCCTGCTATAGGCAGGGACACCTCCCTGGCCTCGAATGCTTCCAGGGAGGGGGCATCCACAGCCTCTCTGTGCAACCTGTCCCAGTGTCTCACCACCCTCACAGTAAAGAATTTCTTCCTAATATCTAGTCTAAATCTACCCTCTTCCTGCTTAAAGCCATTTCTCCTCACCCTGTCGCTACATGCCCATATAAAAAGTTCCTCCCCAGCTTTCCTGTAGGCCCCCTTCAGGTACTGCAAAGCCACTATGAGGTCCCCCCAGAGCCTTCTCTTCTCCAGGGTCAAGAGCCCCAGCTCTGTCAGCCTGTCCTCATAGTGGAGGTGCTCCAGCCCTCTGATCATCTTCATGGCCCTCCTCTGGACTGGCTCCAACAGCTCCATGTCCTTCTTGTGTTGTGGGACCTACAACTGGATGCAGTACTCCAGGTGGGGTCTCACAAGATCAGAGAAGAGGGTCAGAATCACCTCCCTCAGCCTGCTGGTCACGCTTCTCTCATTGCAACCTGGGATACGGTTGGCCTTCTGGGCTGCAAGTGCACATTGCCAGCTCATGTTGAGTGTTTCATTCACTGACACCCCCAAATCCTTCTCCTTAGGGCTGCTCTCAAGCCATTCTCCACCCAATCTGTATCTGCATTTGGGATTGCCCAAATCCAGGTGCAGGACCTTACACCTCACCTTGTAGAGCTTCATGAGGTTGGCATGGGCCCACCATTCAAACCTATCCAGGTCCCTCTGGACAGCATCCCTTCCCTCTAGCAAAAAAAAAAAAAGTTTCTGTTGTCCTAAGTTTAATGATCTACACAGTTCGATAACATCACAATAAAGCTCAGTGAACTGGAAGTGCATTAAAACGTCTGTCAAATCACCATCTGAGCAGCTTGAATCTGGAAAGAATCGCACAGGTTAAGCAGTAACCCACATAATATTTAGACTGGTAGTTCAAATCAAAAGCCCGTGAAGCATGAGGAAAAAACACTCTCCTGGTTAACTTTGTAGAATCACAGAATGGCCCGGGTTGGAAAGGACTTCAAGGATCAGGAAGCTTCAACCCACCCAGCACAGGCAGGGCCACCAACCTCCCCATTTTAATACTAGACCAGGCTGCCCAGGGCCCCATCCAACCTGGCCTTGGACACCTCCAGGGACGGGGCATCCACAACTTCTCTGGGCAGCCTGTGCCAGCACCTCACCACTCTCATAGCGAAGAGCTTGTAGGCTGGACTCTGAATTGTCATCCTTTTTGCAAGACACAGATGAAGTTAAGAAACACAAATTAAGAATCCAGAACAGTTTCACAAGTCAGAGAAACTGCTGTGACTCTGCACTTTCAGAATTAAAAAAAGGCTTCTTCTTAAATTCAGTTGCACTGTGCAGACATCCACTCATACAAATTTCCAGCACAAATTCTCTCCAGTTTGCTTTGGCTAGGTTTCTTGGCTGCACCCTCTTGACTGAGGTTACGTGACCCCGGCCATAGCAACTTCCCAAATATGCTAAGCCAGAGACTCCTAATTCCCTAGGTTTTTCTACCAGTTACCACCCTGTTATTAATACTGTGAATGAATTCAGACCAAATTCAATTTGCCCTCTTTTCTGCTGAGAGTTAATATTTTTATTACTGATATGATAGGTATTAAATGTTGCTTTAATGAACAAGAGATGAAAGGATTGCTTTTAAATGTCTTACAGGAAGTTTTAAGCATGCACATTCACTTAAACAAAACAACAGCAATACAACCGCAGTCATTCACAGAGGCCTCTATTATAAAGTGATCATAAAGATGAGGCTCTCATCTTTATAAGGCTCTCAAGGTTTACTTCTCATACTTGCCTTGCAATTTGGTTGGCAACCCTCATATCCCAATAATGCAGAGATACAGAGGCCAGGGCAAGAGGTTAAGGGATTTCAGTTCCACTCTGAGCCTAAGCAAGACCTGCATTTAGATATATACTTGATAGATATATGCTATACTTTCTAATTCACCAGCAATCACTAAAGCGTTTTCCATAGAGTAAAAGAGTCCATTAACACATTCTCAGAACACAGTAAACTACTCTAAGCCTGAAGACTGTGGAAGTTGCCTAAAATTAAAGCCTTCTTCACTGTAGATCAGAAGCTCTGATGTACAAGAATGAAAATAAGACTGCTGTCATATATAGTTGTCAAGTATAAAATTCCTGAACTTCTTGTGCAATCCGTTCAAAGGGGTGAGTTTGTGAGGAAAAAAAGTTAACAATGTTATTGTTAGTAATACTGGGAATAAAGGTATTTACAGCCAACAGAACCATCTCAGCTGTTGTTTCGAATGTTCAAGCATGTAACCCATAGGAAACATGGAAAACCAAATACTCAAGGAGATAGAAGGTCTTGACACTACTTCAATTCAGTTTGTTACTCCAAATATAAACAAAAAAAGATGTCTGGAGCTCAGGAACATATCAGATGCAACGGAGGTTTAAATTCACTTTTATACTACGGTTTACACTGCACAAGTTCACTGAGTAAAGTGTATTGTGCATATGCACAATGTACTGCTTTTCACACTGAACACACAACTTTCTAAATAAAACCTGTTATCCACTACGTATTTCCTACAGAGAACAAACTTCAGTGTCTCCATGCTTGCTGGCAAGAGGTATGGAATCATTTAGCCATAGTACACATTACCAGTGATCCCAGTACTACGAATCCAAACTATTGGCATCAAATGTGTTCACCCAGCTAAAAAATTGTTTTAATTGAGAGTTCCAAAATTAGTATTTACATTACTGCATGTAAAATTGAAACTATTCATACAGTGCTAAAATTAAAAATATTACAGATCTGATAGAAGCTGCTCTGTAGACATTTTGAAATTAGGGTTAACAAAACATGAGAAGAAACTGCATATAAGATTGCTCTGTCTTATCAGTTCAGCTCATTCTAATCTTATAATGGAAAAGTTCCCACCTTCATCATTTACAGCCACGTTTTTTTTTTTAATCACTAGATGAGAAAGACTGTTTATCCATCTTTAGATCCACAAGAGTGAAAGGTTAGAGCTATCCCAACACTCTACTTATTTGAAACTGTTCAACGTGGTGCGAGGATTTTGTGTGTGCACATATGTGTGCATGAACGTGAGCCAGCAGGAGGGCAGGTCACAAGGCTGCCTGCTTTACTGCTCTGGAAATAAAAAGAACTCAAAAGAGGCATCAGACAAATGAGAAAGTATGATAAAGTTCGCACTGTATGATTGAGAAGTCTTTAGAAAACTTTTATCTTTCAAAATGAGCTCTGCTTTAATGTTTATTTTGTAAGCTATTAAGTAATTCTATCCTCATCAAAGGGAGAACTTAAAGCAGCTGTTCAACTGTACCTATATATATAGCCTTGGTAAGTCAATAATGCTGTCTGCATTCTTCAAGTCAAGTAGTGGCCTGCTAGATCAGGACCCAATAAAGCATTACACCCTACAGTTGATAATACTACACTTCTTATGGCTGTAGAAAGGCAGGCCAGAGTAACTGTCAACTGACCCTGTGACACTAAGCAACTACTGCTACACTGGAAGATGAATGAAGTATTAAAATAATGCATAAGGTGGATGAGAATATAATTTGACATATCAAATAACAGGTCCTAAAATGCTGACATTAGAAGTCTTCATCTAACAAAGCAGGAGACAAGAGTGGAATATGAAGTTCCCAGAGAAATAAAAAGTATTTGCATAGTTTGCAATATGCCCAATGCTTTATACTGTAACCTAAACAGAGGTATTTGGTAAACCAAATTAGAAGACACACAGCCCTTCTGAACTCTCAACTACTGGGGGTGTTGACTGATACTCAGTTGCATGAGCTGACAGTGTGCCCAGGTGGCCAAGAGGGCCAACAGCATCCTGGCCTGCATTAGAAATAGTGTGGCCAGCAGGAGCAGGGAGGTAATCATCCCCCTGTACTCAGCACTGGTGAGACCACACCTCGAGTACTGTGTTCAGTTTTGGGCGCCTCACTACAAGAAAGACATGGAGGCCCTGGAACACATCCAGAGAAGGGCAACAAAACTGGTGAGGGGTCTGGAGCACAAGTTTTGTGAGGAGCAGCTGAGGGAGCTGGGATTATTTAGTCTGGAGAAGAGGAGGCTCAGGGGAGACCTCACTGCACTCTACAACTTCCTGAAGGGAGGTTGTGATAAGGAGGAGGTTGGCCTCTTCTCCCAGGCAACAAACAGGACCCAAGGAAACAGACACAAGTGGTACCAGAGGAGGTTTAGGTTAGACATAAGGAAAAACTTTTTCTCTCAGAGAGTGGTCAGGCACTGGAATGGCCTGCCCAGGGAGGTGGTGGAGCCGCCATCCCTGGCAGTGTTCAAGAGGCGTCTGGATGAGGAGCTATGAGATATGGCTCAGTGGTTTGTGGTAGCAAGGGTAATGGGAGGACGGTTGGACTAGATGATCTTGTAGGTCCTTTCCGGCCTTGTGATTCTATGATGCTATGATTCTAGGTTTATGAAAGAACACCACAGTGCTTAACTTCAATCATAAGAGCAAAAAGATTTAGAACATAACAAGGAACGGAGCATTAACAGACCAAATGTAAACAATTATACCATCATGTTAATCCCTACAGCATTCCATTTTGAAGACTGCATGTATGTTAGCAGTTCTGTTACAAAAAGGATGGTCAAAACTAAGAAGATGAACTAAGAATAAAACTAATCAAAGCTTTGCAACAATTTCTGTACAAAGCAAGTTCAAACAGCCCTAAGATTCTTCAGTCTGGAGATAACCTGGTGGAAGGGATAAGAGAGTAAAAGTTAAGAGTGAATCATAGAATCATAGGATGGCCTGGGTTGAAAAGGACCACAATGACCATCTAGTTTCAACCCCCCTGCTACGTGCAGGGTCGCCAACCACCAGACCAGGCTGCCCAGAGCAACATCCAGCCTGGCCTTGAATGCCTCCAGGGCTGGGGCATCCATAACCTGAGTCTGATATAGCCAGCAGGGAATGGTAACTTAACTGTCCTTTCCAATACGAGGAAAAAAAAAAAGAACACATGGAAGTCCTTAAAAGAGTGTACAGGGATTCAAGAGAAGCTGAACAAATTTCATGGAAGAAATACTAAGCCAGGCTACTGGACTACGCAGTAGTTACCACTAAAATCTTCTCTTTCATCAGGGTATAAAAAACTCACACAAGGACTCTGAGATTAAGCCTACAACAATTCAGGGCAATGGCTCCATTAAAACTGCCAAAAGACAGCAGAACGTTACAACTACTGAACAAAGTGCATTCATTTACCACAGACCTTTAGCCACGCACCAATAGAAAGCAAAACGACGACTTGCCATTTCATTGTACAGATCATTTTTTGCCACTTAACCATGCACTTGCACATCAAAGCTGGGATACAGCACTTAATTCAAAGTCAGAATGATTTTTGAGACTAAAGTAGATATTTAATATACCACAATACAGTGGCAACTTAACAAAGCAACTTTAGTGTGCATGACAGCCTGGTATTTTAAGATGATGGATAAATTAAAAGAAATAGAACTCGTCATAAAAATGGTTGCAGTCACTGTCAATGTGATTGTAACTTTGGGTTTGAACTGAATACAAAATTGAATCTACCTGCAGTCTCCTAAGAAGAGATCAGAAAGAGCTTCCTTATACACCATCAATATGCTCATTTGATTAGATCTAAAGAGTATCGTTTTGAAGCACAACAGCATAAAAAGGCTTGACCCACATATACATGAATTGTTAGATTTGGATGAAAAGCCAACATGTTTGTGTTTTGCAAAGCAAAGAATTGTCTCTTCTCTGAAAAAATCTTGAAGTTTAGAGGTGTACAGTGCAGATGTGTAATGTGCAGAACTTCAAAGGCATCATTCTCCAGCCTGAACCTCTGGACAAGGGTTGAGGTGCCCTCTCCGAAGGTCTTCTTTTATTTTCTGTGCAGAAGTAAGCTTGTTTTATTCAATTAAACTAGCAGCTGTGAGCTATGAAGTTGAGGAACCTGCATGTCATACTTCAGAGATCACACGTTTTCAAGCACAATTGCTAACAAGAAAAAATAAAACAGAAAATATGAGTTTCTATGAAGACAGAAAAGTGCACTGATTTCATTACATCTGGGATTTGACACTCAGTGACTACATTTCACTGGGACCACTTGACTTGTTACATTCACCATTCTGCAGAAATGACAAGAGTAACCACTGACGTTTGCTTCCTCCTTTGGATCTAATGTTATGGTAATTTAGTCACACGGTGCTCTGCTGTCAGAGGGAATCATGACCTGGGGAGAAGAAATTGACTTGACAGAGGATTATTCCCTTGGCGAATTTCGGCACAGTCAATCAATCCCCTGCAGCAACTTCTTCTACAAGAGACAGAACCAAACCTTACGATAGCCCTGTGAGGGCTGACGAATTCTAGAGGAAAAGAACATTAATGGTAAAGTGTTGGTAAAACTTTAAAGCATTAAAATCAGAAACAGTTTTCAGTCACCTACTGACACGGGCTGAAATAATTTAAAGTTCCGTTGTTCTCAAATCCATTTTTAGGTGAAATGGTGCTTACTGTATAAATATAGATACTATATTTATATTTTTAAAACATAATGACTTCCTTACAGATTGACAGAAGACATCAATTAACAGAGTAAAACTCAGGCTACTTGGCATGCAACTTGGTCAACCTGCAAAAAAGTAACTCAAAACCAGATGCCAATTGCCTTTTTACTCACAAAACATATGGTTCTTATTACAAGATGTCAGAAAACAACATAACACAAATGAAGACAGTAAAAATATTTTTTTATAACAGTAAGTAAATGAGGGGCTTAGATGAAATACAACCTTTTCAAACACACTTAAATGTGGCCTACTTTATACAAAAAACAGACTTTGTCTCTGTCATACCCATGCATTGCATGAAATCATGGACTAATTTCAATTGGAAAGGATCTCTAGAGTCACCTGCTCTAAGCCCTAGCTTAAAACAAAGCAAGCTGTGCCACGTTGCACAGGGCCCTGATCCAGTCTTGTATCTTCAAGGATGGAGATGTGCAGTACCACCGGGCTGCCCGCTCCAACAACTCATAGCTGCTCTTTTCTCTCCCCCTCACTATACACTTCTGAAAAGAGTGTGGCTCCATCCTCTTTGTAGCCATTAGGTAGCTAAAGACAGCATTAAGACTTCCTCACATCAACCCTCTCGTGCCTGCTGCCCCTTCCACCAGTACATCCATCGTGGACTCAAGCCCCTCAACCATTCTGGTAGCCCTCAAAACTCTTTATACTCACCCACACTGAACAAGTCAAGAAGCAGTCTCCTATGTGCCAAATATGAACACATCCCAAGGACGGTCTGGGTCTTGGGGCAAGGAGCCTCATCACTGGCCTTCATCAAGGATTAGCAGACTGCAGAGAATGGCCTTGGTATGAAGCTGGAGCATCCACATCTCCAAGAGGTGGGTGCTACAAATTAGGGAACTCACTCCCATTACTCAGAACCCATACTGCCTGTAACTGTGCAGGTGGGAAGGGGAGGGATTAGAACTTTCTATGATTAGTTATGAAAAGCGTTTAGATATCTGTAGATGTTTAACTTTTTATTATTATTATTATCCAGGACTCTGGCTTACCTGTTACACGGCTGCTATTACTCCTGAGCATGCCCTGATTCCCACTTAATTACATCACATTAAGAAATCAATAAACTAGTGTGGTTTTTGCAAAAGTTGCATGAAATGAACTGCTTTCCATGCAACAGACAACAATATGAGCCTTTGAATATATCAGTCTTCACATTCAATTCTAACAATCCTGAACAGATTTGTACAGATAATACAGAACAGCCTTTTTATTTTCCCCTAGAAGAAAACATAAATGGAACATTTCCTTGGAGAAGATTCATTACTCAGTTGTATTCAGTTAACTCAAAAACATACACCTTTTAACAAGATTTAGACTGAGGAATATTCAACTAAAGAGGCATTCCGTGCCTGTACAAAATCCAAATGCCTTCATTGCTAGTCACACTCAAAGCAAACCTCTCTATCCTTTATGTCTTAAAAGTCTTACACTAGCCTGCTTTCATAGGATCTGCCATTATATCCAGCATAATCACAAATCCCACGCATATGCATTTTAATTAAAAGCAGATCTAAAAAGAAAGAATGCATTGACATTAACTAGACAATAGCTGTATAGCTTTGCTTAACACAACAGTTCATAGATACAAATGAAGAAAGAGGCACGGTTAAAACTCTTGCATACGAACAAATGAGTTTCAATCTCCTTTTACAGCTGCAAATGTTCAGGTTTGTTCCGTGCTGCTGAGTAGGGTGTAAGAATTTTTACCTCTAGGGAAACCAAATGCAAAGTCAGTTTCAGGCAGGCAGGCAGACAGACATACAGGTCTAGCCTGAGCAAGTTTACCTCAGCAAAACCAAAATACCTCATCTATGCTGTGTTTTGCCAGCACTGCCCACGCGCAGTTACCATGGTTAAAGAAATCCAAACCCATGCAACTCCTGCTACTATTTTCTTCCTTAATTGTGAAAATGCCTCAGCCTGGCCAGATGGCTTTAGGTCTTCTGAACCAACATTTCTCTTCCCTGAAGAGCTTCTCTACAGTTTTAATAGCAGAAGAGACCAAGTATGAAAACTGTGTTGAAAAACATTACGTGACCCCTAACATCATCTTTACCCAATGAGTGCCTTCATAAACAGACACTTGGCTGGGTGAGCAAGGCAAACCTTGCACACTGCACACCCCCCAGGATCTCCCAAGGATTTGCTTCTGACAGTCGAAGGAACAGCCAGAGTTCTGAGTTACACCAAAATTACAGGAGGAAAAAAAATACCCTCACTTGAAGAAAAAAAACAGTGAGTTACCCTGGTGCTACTGCAGCACTGATCGATATTCTCTGCCATTTGCACTGTGCGATCCATCTTAGAAGTAAAAATCAGATTCAAGAGCCCTACTCTGATGGAAGAACTAAGTGCATGAAACTCCAGTAATAGACACAACTTCCTTCTGAATTCCTCTCAGGGCTCCCCCTTGGTACTTCTAGTGCAACGAACCTACAAACTGTTTCACAATCCTCTCAGAAGAAGAAAAGGCAATACTTTAATTTCAAGCATGAAGACTGGAGGTAGAGAGAGAATGAAATCATTCAGGGCAGAAGAATGTTACTTGCAAGCTCCATCTTAGACTGGTTAAACTTAAGAAACAAGAGGAAGCAAGCAGCCATTAAGCTATTAACAGATTCAGATTGTGAAGCAGTTCCTGGAGTAAGCAATTGAGAGAAAACACAAAGTCATACAAATAACCCAAAAAGTACAATATTTAATTTGGCAACATATTACCACTTTGCAAATCTGAAAGGAAGACATCAAAACTAGGCACATAATCCATTAAAATATATATCATATAATCATAGAATGGCCAGGGTTGAAAAGGACCACAATGATCATTGAGTTTCAACCCCCCTGCTGTCTGCAGGGTCACCAACCACCAGACCAGGCTGCCCAGAGCCACATCCAGCCTGGCCTTGAATGCCTCCAGGGATGGGGCATCCACAGCCTCCTTGGGCAACCTGTTCCAGTGCGTCACCACCCTCTGCGTGAAAAATTTCCTAATATCTAACCTAAACCTCCCCCGTCTCAGTTTAAAACCATTCCCCCTTGTCCTATCACTACCCACCCTCGTAAACAGCTGTTCCCCCTCCCATTTATAAGCTCCCTTTGGAGTACAACTTGAACACTTGAAAATCTCGCCTTCGTCCTCCAACTGGTACAACTGGCTCCCTGCAAACTCAATCAAGAGCATAAACCAACCTCAGTGCTACTTCAAAACAAAAAAACATCCAAACACCCACACTAAACAAAAATTGAAAAAACGTATCTTTGTGTTCAAGTAGTACAACAAACATATTTAAAACAATGGAATTCTGGATTTGTGTAAGGCAAAAGAAGGAAAAGTTGATGAAAGTCAACATCTTATGCTTACAACGAGGTCAGATACAAAAGAACCAGATCTCATTTCCTGAGGAATGCAATTAAGTTGTGAAATTCTTTACCATAGTAGAATAACTTTATTTAAGAGAACTATAAACAAAACAGAATAAATTATTGAATATATATATATGCACACACACACATATGTAGTACTTCAAATATTCACAGTATGTTTTCAAACAGGTTAAAAACATTTATGTGTCAAATACAAAACGACAAACTGGGTGTCATATTCAGCAGTAGTTTCCATTTGAAGCTGTGAAGCTGAAGACAAACTGCATTTGCCATTTGCAGCAGATACAGTACCCTGGAGTTTCCATAGGGAAAAAATAAACACTAAAAAGCAGAAACAAAACCCAGAAGATTTACTGTGTGAGGTGCTCTTAACAACCACTATACATTACAAAGCAGTCCTGAAGGCTGAGACTTTGTGTACTGGTATGAATAAACTTGTTTAAAACAAATTTCATAAGATCTGAGATGACTTTCAGAGAGAAAAGTCAGAAAGAATCTGTGGCATGCTACAGAAATGTACTATTTACATAGCTTAAAAAAGACAAGCCTGTTGTTTCTAGAATGCCCTATGGATTGTGAATGATCTTTTCTTCTAATAAGAGTATTTTGTTCAAATTAAAACAAATTTTCAAGTTATGGGGCATTCAGAAGTAAAAAGTTATATTCTAGCTAAATGAAATCTATATTTTCTTGCCATTAAATCCTGACTCTAAATTTCCAGCTTGATCAACAGACTTCTATTTTGCAAGGTAGAAAAGACGTGACATGCTAACAATATCACTATTCCAAAGCTATGGGGAATACGACATAAGAAGAGCAGTGGTTCAAAAGCCGGAGCTACTCATTCATTGGAAGTTAACATTGTTTCAGATGACAACTAAACAAGCTAACACTAAAACCACAGAACTTATTTCAGAGGTCCACAGAGCTGTTCCTTCTATTACTGATTGTCTTTGCTAGCTAGTCAATAAAGAAAACACAGAGAAGCCATTAATTGTATACAGCAGGTAATATAACCCCGACATACGTACCCCACAGAATACCCAAGCGGAACTAATTGCCTTTTGTACTTTGCAAATATGGCACTCAGAGACAAACATACAGAAATATTAATAAAAATCAACACTCCTTCTCCCTCAGTTACCTTAACAGACTTGCATTTCACTTCTTTGTAACAGCTCATAAGCACTGCACCCATAATTTAGCCGTACTGTATTTGGTAATCTCATAATACAATCAGCACATTTAAGTAAGGATACACAGACTTTTACATATTGCGTTCATTTGCTATGGACTCCTAAGTTTTCTTTCACCTCAATGAACACTCATTTGCATTCTAGAAATAGGCTTTTTTTTTTCTGTTTTACAACTGTTAAAAACTTTGGAAGATCTGACAGAGGGCCTTAAAGCAATGCTGACATTCAGTACTGTGAACTCCAAAAAAAACCCAAATAAAAAACAGGGATGCATTATAAAGCAACCTATTATTTTTGACCTTGTTTGCTTATGAACACACGAGCATCATTTGAGTCTCTCCATTTATCTGTAGTACTTCACGAATGTTGACTTCCTTTCACCATCCCAAAATGTGGCATTAATGGGAGAAAATGTCCAGCCTTCACCTCAGTGGCACAACAACATCATGAATGAAAACAAGCATCGCCTCCCTTTGATTCAGCAGCACACCTGGTGCTTCTGATACGCCAAAGTTATTTTGTTTATTGGCTGCAATTCCAGCTAACCACCAAACAGAATTACCTTCTGTCTGGATGGCTAAATATAACACCTCAGTCTTACACATCGACCATTCTGAAACCACCAGAGATCATGCAGTTGGATGTAGAAGTATTATGAAATTCCGTTGTGAACTACTGTCATTATTTTCCTTTCGGTAAATTCATTATCGTGCATTCTCAACTCAACCTAAAGCTAAGAGAAGGGGGGGGGGGGGGGGGGGGGAGAAGACCACTTAAACAAGAAAGGTCAACTCACTAAAAATCATCTCTGGAAGTGCAAAGGCAAAAATGAGAAACAGTATTTTGCCTAAATCCACAAATGCAGCTCAGAAAATAACTTGGGATACCATAAGAAGAAGCAAAGAACAAGTACACATGCAGCACAGCGATATACACGATGGAGATAACAACTGTCCTGGAGCCAGAAAAGACCCTTCCAGAGCTCTTGCAAGGGAGTGTAATATTAAGAGAGAATTTGTGGCTCAGCCTGGAAAGAAAAACCTCGCCTCCTAAAAACCACAGGATCAAAACCAAACAAACAATAAAAATGGCCCTTTGCCAGATTTCCTCATAGACTGCAGATTTAGTGATAACCAGCCTGTTTTCTCCTTACAAAACTTCCTAATCAAAGCTTCAAATCCAAAATACAAAAGCTATTTAGGCTTCGTAGACAAGAAATATGACTAGTCAAGTAACAACACTACAGCACGCAATGGTTCAAAGCAAACCATCACGTAGAAGGCTAGCTTAGGGCCCTTAATATGGTGAAACCTTTCCATGCTGCTTGTTATTAATGCTCACAGTTATTGTTAAGAAAAAAAGTTTGCTTATTAATAAAATAGCTCTTTTTAATTGACCCCATACCTAATCTATTTCATCTTTTTACAACATAAGAACTTGCACTACTAATACACTTCCACTCTTAAGAACGCAAGTTACGAGGAGGTGACTGAAGCAACTGAAATACTCCAACTAACAACTAACAGTCCAGTTGCCATAGTACTGAAATATTAAAACTATAATAGTAATAGGCTACATAATAATCACTGCTCATATATATATATACACACACACATTCATTCTCTCTCTCTCTATGTATGTATGTATACATATATATATATATGTATATATACGTACATACATACATAGAGAGTATATATATAAATAAAATACCTGCAGTCTCCCAAGGAGTCTGTCAAACTCTTTCAAACTCTTTCCTGGCACTGGATATCCCAAGCACAGGCTGGGAGAAGAATGGCTTGGAAGCAGCCCTGAGGAGAAGGATTTAGGGGCGTCAGTGGATGAAACACTCAACACGAGCTGGCAATGTGTACCTGCAGCCCAGAAGGTCAACCACATCCTGGGTTGCATCAAGAGAAGTGAGACCAGCAGGTAGAGGGAGGTGATTCTGGCCCTCTACTCTGCTGTCATGAGACCCTATCTGGAGTACTGCGTCCAGTTCTTGATCCCGCAACACAAGAAGGACATGGAGCTGTTGGAGCAGGTCCAGAGGAGGGCCATGGAGATGATCAGAGGGCTGGAGCACCTCCACTATGAGGACAGGCTGAGAGAGCTGGGGTTCTTCAGCCTGGAAAAGAAAATGCTCTGAGGAGACCTCATAGTGGCCTTCCAGTACCTGAAAGGGCCTACAGGAAAGCTGGGGAGGGACTTTTTTTTACAAGGGCATG
The DNA here is from genome assembly GCF_016699485.2 of Gallus gallus. NCBI lineage: Eukaryota > Metazoa > Chordata > Aves > Galliformes > Phasianidae > Gallus > Gallus gallus. The sequence continues at coordinate 168,106,757 of NC_052532.1, read as the reverse complement.
TAGTGACAGGATGAGGGGAATTGCTTTAAACAGGGAGAGGGTAGATTTAGATTAGATATTGGGAAGAAATTATTTACCGTGAGGGTGGTGAGACACTGGAACAGGTTGCCCAGTGAGGTTGTGGATGTGTCTTCCCCAGCCTGGAAGCATTCAAGGCCAGGTTGGATGGGGCTTTGGGCAACCTGGTCTAGAGGGAGGTGTCCCTTCCTATAGCAGGGACCCACAACAAAAACTTACTATTGCTTCAAGACTACAGGATACTCCCAGAGATACAAAGCAGAGCACAAAAGTCAATCATGAGAGGCTCCAAAAAGATTTTGGAAAACCTTAGCTTTGCTGTAAAACTGGCCATCCCCGTTTTAAGGAGTTGCCTTAAATCAGTGAGGTACAGGAAAGAGATTATGTACTGTGGCAGTGAGATACTTCTGTAATGTTTATAGATCGTGTTTATGGTCTGCGTCAAAACCATAACAAACTGTGCTTTATGTCTTAACTAGAGCTGGTAAAACTCACATGACTTGCAATTACTTGGCAACATTCCATCACATTGTTTATTATGGAGTCTCTAAGCTAGAGGAAGCAATCTGATACTGTCCATATTGTCCAATTACACAATACAAAAAAAATGTTGTATGTGTATATAGTGACAAATACAAGTTAATCTCCCTTCATCGAAGCATGATAACCCAACACTCAGTCAACAAAGAAAAAGTAAACGGAAAAACAAAGCAGGAGAGCATTGTATTTTAAACCAGAGAAGAAGCAGATGACTATGGAGTATGTCATCCAGGAATTGAGAACCAGCCTTCTAAGAATACTGATTTACATAAAGAATAAAACAAACCATCTGTGCTTCTGAGATAGAAATCATGCTATAGAACTCTCTACTTCAGCTGCTGTCTTTATTAGCAAAACTAATTACGATTTTAATCAACCACATAAGCTTTACTAAAATAAAATCAGAAAATAATAAGCATCAATGCCTTCTGAAATTCATATCACATATAATTACAACTTCTATTCTGGAGGCAGCTTCTCTCACACAAAGAATTTCTCATGTTTTCAATGCTTACAATGACATAAACTTAAGCATGAAACGATCACTGCTATTTCCTCCTCAGAGGAAACTGGATTCTTCAGGGGCAATGCTGAAAACCAATTCATTATACAACCATTAAAAACCCTCATGTCCAATTACATCTAGCAGATTTTCTTTATCCTCACATACGTAGCGCTTCATAATTCAGTCGTACAATAGCTTGGTCCCTTTGGATAGCTGAGTTCATATGCTGGCTTCTTTACAGTGAGGAGACAACAGAAGTGGGATGATAAGAAAGACAAGCATACCTAGACTCACCCACACTTTTCAGAGAAAAATCTCATATTAACAGCACTTGTGGAAGCAGCATGGCAGTAAAGCCTAGGAAAAGGAGAAACCTTAAGGCACACTTCTCATCCAGTCCTGTTTACACATTTACCACAGTTTGTTTCAAATAACTTTAGCAAAGGGTTCTCATGCTTAGAACTAGAAATCACTTGACCTCTCTCCCTTTCCATTTTCAGCTTATCGAGCAATTTTAAGGCAACAAAAAGAAGAAATCCTAAAAAATTAATACTTTAGGCTTTGTGCTACAGTGTAGCATACATTTAAATCAGTTACACTGTTTGTTGTCTGTTACAGAGAGAAAGTTGTTAGGACTCTGAAAGCATTAAAATCCAGAAGTGAAAGCAGTTTAACTTCCAGAGGTGATAATCACCAGAAGCACGTATCAGCTTCCAACAGAGCTAAGGGTGTCAACCATTTTTTGAATATCAGGCATTTAAAAGAGAACATTTTTTGTTCTGTACAATCTTGATACAGGAAAGCTCGCAGGCAGCATCAAGCACCAAGCAAGAGAAGTGAAACAGTCACAGATAATCAACAATGGAAGAAGCAAACAGTTTATTTCCAATGGAGAGCCAAAAATGATGCACCAAGGGACTCAGGGATTCTCTCCTCCCCGGTACAGCCAGCAGGAGCAGCTGCTCCCTGGCAACTTCCTAAGTCACATCAGTCGCACAGCGGAGCAGTATTTCCAAGGGGACAGACGCACACCGTAGGAAATACAGCTCCCCACAGGTAAATGCACAGAGGGGACTGTACTGCTATGAACATCCACAGCAGCACAGACAGCCCTGTTTCCAAGGAGCAACACTCAGAAAGGAAAAAGGTAGAAGAGTTCAATAGGATAGGCTAAGCCTTGGTGATCAGGTACAGGGCACAACCAGCCCGTCATGACATTCCTTTTGTCCTTTTTCTCATTCCTCCCAAACCCACTTGGATTTTTATTATACTATTTAAAAGTTGAACTTAATAAAAAAAAGCATTTAGGGATGATTAAATAAAGGTTCAGTATATTATTGTCGCTTAAGAGGTAAGAAGAAAAAATTTATGACAGATGAATGCAGCTGCAAATTATACTGAACTCTTAAGACAACTGCAGGCTCAGAGCAATGCTACTCTCCTACTATAGCACAACTCTTCTTTCCTCCACTCCCATCCTTTTCTCAATTTTTTTCTACTCATTCCAGTTCATGTATTATGCTGACATTTTCATGAATCTTGAGATGTCAGTGCATCCTCCTTTACCTTGACCTCATCATACTTCTAGCAACAAACGTCTGCTCTGTGTATTCTACAGACAGGGACTGAATGCACAGCAGTAAGGACTGAGCCAAGCCCACACGGGATACCTGTAACAAGAAGAGGAAGTAAGATGGTCTCTTTAGTAACTCAGGCTAATGCCACAATTGCAAGACCATTCCTTTTAACCCCACAGAAATACAGAGCTAGTAAATAGCACTCAAGCTTCCTTCTCCTACACACACCAAGCATCACTACATCACATTACAGTAAAAAGGCTATCAGTAAGACACAGTTAAAAAAGGAACAGCTGGCTCTCTGTTTACAACCCTGAAATTGGAAAGCTTTTCCCCAAAGAAGTATTTTACCTGAAATGGGTATTTCTTTTTAATTTCAAGTGATGAATTCAATGGTCCAGCATGCTATGGAATGCCTTTAATTATCAAGCAATTGAGTTTACAAGCAGTATCAGCTCATTTAAAACAGCAGAAAAGTATCTTTAATACTTTAATGTAGTGGCACACTATATGTTTTAAAGAAAAATCAAGATAAAGTCTTAAGTTATATGTACTCATCAACTACATCACCTAAAACAAAATCAAGTTCTCCGGAGTTTTTGCCTCTGCTGATTTCTATGGTATTTCTACACAGCTCCTGGCAGGTGTTACAATTCTCTAGTACAATGAACAAAAAGCTGCTCTGTGAAGAAAATAAGAGTTTTCTGAGGCCAAGATTCAATCAGCATTATTTAGCCCTCCTAAAACCCGTCAGTATTTCTGGACTTAAGGATAGATAGTTGGCACCCCGCAACATACAGAAGACTGACCCTGAGTTGGAATTTTATGGGTTTGTACAGACAAAAGCACTTGGAATTAGTTTTTCAAAGATACCACACATTTAATTATTTGCTTCAAGTGCAGAAAATGTTCTGTTACCCATATTCAATACGTAACGCAAGCCAACAAAGCTAGATTTATAGGGGAAAGACTGATTTGTCTGTCTCAGCCCAGATGTCTGCTCTCAGGTGACATATTATTTTCCTAAGGGAGGATTATCAGGTGGAGAGACTAGAAAAGGAGAAAGAGGAGGAAAAAAGTGCATGGCAATACTACTGAAAGTGGAAGCGAAGGGATAAAGAAAAAAAGAGAGACAATATCTCCCTTCTTCACCGTAGACACGCGCTATTCCAAAAACCAAGACAGGAAGCCAGCTTCTGTGTGAGGAATCCAACGCACACTGTTTATTTTTGGTTTTGCTGCAGTCTGAAGAATAACATTGCCCAACACTTGCAAAACCTAAGAGCAAAAGTTAAAACTCAGAAAACATGCCTACACTGGCAAAGCTCAGACACTCTTCGCTGGTGCAGCTCCTCTAAGTAACAGCGCGGACCACAAGCTAGTACCGGCACACTTTTGCTATATCTGATCATACACAAAGTTCACTTAGCTTCCACTCCTAGTCCAAACAGACAATTCCCACCTCAGCCCAAAATGTCATAAGGCAGCTATCTTTTATTCAAAACTTCTTTCACAATTCCAAAGTGATTGCTTTGTTTACAAGTAAAGGCCAGGCTTTCATTTGATTAGTCTAAGTGTTTATTTCTCTGCACTCCTGATGTGCTTACAAACAGGATTCACAGCCAGTAATGAAAAAGGCTCAGGTCTGCTGAGAATTTAGAGATCACACAAAATAATGACGTGCCCAAAAAATGGGTTTACTTTAGCCTTGGCAATCAACATCATCCAGAAACTGTTTCTATACTGCGGTTAGTCTATTCATTATGGCCAGCCACAGGATACTAATTTGCTCTGTTGTTAGAACCTTTTGTTGCCTTTTTTAATGTAGACCTCGATTTGCTTTTTCCTCTTTCCCCAGTGTCCCATCTTCATTCTCATTCATTTCACAAACAATTCCGCAAGGAAACCACAAGCACTGCCACAGCCATAGCCTCAGCATAACCCCTATGAACATGCCTTTTCTACCTCGCAAACTTTGGAAACTAAGCATCTCAACTATCAAGGCATGGACTCGGTTCCAATTCCCAAATTAAAAGTCCATCAGGAATATTCCCAAATGTATTTATAAATATACTCCCCTTCTAAGTTAAGAGCCAGTTTGGAACTTGACTGTAAGCCAGATATGTAAATCAAGTACCTTCTGGGGGAGGCTAAAACATTCATATAATGAGTAAAAAAAAATTACCCACATGGCCAAAAGCTATCACTGCCACCAAGACACTCCTCTCTTCATACACTGTCACTGTAAATGCAAAGACCTCTAGTAATAAAAGCCTTTTAGGTGAATATTCTACTCAGCTTAATGTGCTTTATTAATATGCTTTATTAACAAGATGAAAGATCACTTACATATTTCAGAAACAAATCATAACTCCATCTCACAGTCCTGGCTAGTCTGCTCCATTTGCTTATCTCCACTTCCAAAGATAATGCATGTTCCTCTGCTTAACAGACATCCTTGCTTAAACCACTCTGGTTATGGTCAGCCTCCAAGTTCCTTCTGGGTCTATCACAAAAGCCATACGCCTCCCTCAATCTTCTTTGTTCCCTCAAGCTTGCCTGCTACTATGTAAACAATTCTGAGAAAGTTACTGCTGGAGTTACACACTTTTGTTACTGGGAGTAATTATAAACAAGCCACACGTGAACCCTGAGATTAATGGAAAGTTCTCTCAACTCTCAGGTCCAGCTAAGACCCAACTGCCATCTCCAAACTCACAATGTACACAGAAGCATAGATAAAGGCAGGACAAGGGGAAACGGTTTTAAGTTGAGGGAGAGAAGATTTAGGTTGAATATCAGGGGGCAGTTCTTTACTATGAGAGTGGTGAGGTGCTGGTACAGGCTGCCTAGAGAGGCTGTGGATGTCCCATCCCTGGAGGTGTTCAAGGCCAGGTCGGATGGGGCCTTGGGCAGCCTGGTCTAGTATAAAATGTGGAGGTTAGTGGCTCTACCTGTAGCAGGGGGTTGGAGCTTGATGGTCCTTGAGGTCCCTTCCAACCAAAGCCATTCTATGATTCTATGACTACTGATTTTTAGCCATTTATTAGCAACTGAAAGGAAGCACAACATTCCAACAGGGGCAAAACATTATCTGTAGTATCCCAGACAAAATCCACCTAACTTTATGATCTACCACTACACAAAGTACATCGGTTACTGGTGTGGTAGCAGACCACAAAGCCACTGCAGCAAAACAAGCTCCAGATTTTCTGAAATTGCCACTACCAGAATCTGGAAGCATTTTCAGGAAGGTTCAACCATCATGACTGTTTGGAGGAAGTTTCAGAACCAAATCTTCACAGGACTATTTGTGAGCAACGCTTATTCCTTTCAACAGTTCTGAACAACACAGAGTCTCACGTCACGTTCCTCACTGTGGAACACAGCGAGCCCACAGTACTACTTCTCACCTTTAAATTGATAGCTGCCTCACACTTCCTACAACAGTTATTTTGCTCATTACCTTTCCCACGTCCATGCCCTCCACTGGCTTACTGTGTTGGACATTCCATTGCAATTCTGCAAGAAGCAAGTCTTGCAGAGCTCCACAACAATAACCAGAAAGAAGGAAAAGTGCAATTCTAGATACGTACAGAGAAGTGCTCCTGCTCAGCTGGTTAAGCCAGAAGTGAAACAGCAAGTAACAAAGATGTAGAGAGTCAAGGAGTGAAGTTTTTCAGCCACTCTAAAACAAGCACAAGTTTCCTGAACATATGTGTATTTAAGCAGTAGTCTGCAGAGCTCTTATCAAACCTTTTCTTTAAAAACAGCAGAGTTGACATCCTTACTATTTGCCTGCGTAACTTTCACAACAGCATCGTTCTTCTACACCTTTTCAATTCTACCTGCATAAACTTAACCCTTCTCTGCCCAGGGTTTACCCTGGAAGATCATCCGAAATTGGTAAGACTAAAAAGAGGAAAAGTTGTGTTCTTAACCAAGCAGTTTTCATCTTCAAATCTCTGTATCAGTCAGTCCGACCCTCCTTTGAAGAGCTGCTTAACATTCTGTTTGGTTTTGTTTCTGGCTATTGCTTGTATTTTCAGTAGTTATAAAGGAAAGAGGATGTTCTTCCAGGAAATCCTCAGTTTCATGTCACAGTTTCATAAACACTTTGATTGGAATAGCTCTCTCAAGCTTTTATGCAATTAGTATTCTTCAGTTTGGAAGTTATTGTTTTAGAGAAACTCTCTCAAGTGAAAAATCAAAACAACATCTCTTCCACCTTCAACTGTAATGGATCCAAAACACAGCGAGTCCCTCCAATACAGAAGGCCCAGCAAGACAAGCTCAGTGGGAAAGGTTTCCTACACCATTGTTTCAATAGGAGCTTATAAGGAATACCTGAGCATACACTTGTATGAGCATTACATTACCCTTAATTTAAGTAGCCACCATTATACTCTGTGAAACGATGTTTAAGAACAACCTGGAAGTTACATAACTAAGGGACAGCCCTGGAAAGGCAGAACTTTCCCTCAGGTATACTGTTTTGCAAACAAACAATCCAGTCTTAAAGCATCGCGGTGCTGATGGAAAGGATGTCACATATTCGAGTAGCACTGTTTTTCTCCAGCTTCACAACACAGCAGTGAATTCGTGCTGATGCTTCCTGCTCGCTGAAAGGAAAACAGTACTGTAGAACTGGGGACTCAATGCCAAATTTTTGTTAATAAATTGAATGACTTCAAAACAAATAGGGTAGCAAGTTAGATAAATAAAAATGAAGTGGCAGCAATCAATTGGAATTCCAGAGCAAAACATTTGGTTTCTACACAGGAAAGAGTTGGGGGCATAGTATTCCCCCATCACATACAGGAATAGAATGTAATCAAATAGCCAAAATACAAAGACACTTCTTTTGCTTAAGAATGGGAGAACATTGTGGTGATCATTAAAAGGAATCAGCAACTAGCTAACAAGATGGTCATAAATACTTTGACACACTCAGATCCTAAGCTGTCTTGGAAATATCTCTATAGCTGACATTAAAGCATATGTGGAAATACTGATAGATTTCATAAAATCTTAAGTGGAGGACAAAAAACCAATATTTTTTGCTATACTTTAGCTAGAATACTTAGAAAACCAATTGCACATGGATGCATACAAAATCTAAAAGATTAGGTTTAGGATTCTGAGACATTAATTCCCCCAGTTTTTACTTCCTCTGTAGAAAGAAATAACAGGGATTTTAATTCAGTTAATTCAGTAGCCAATGGCCTACTTCAATAAGATTGCTATGTAACTGAACTACATAACAATATGTATTACACCATTACATAACTATACGAAATTGTAACGACATAAGGAAAAGTGAGGTGTTATTTTTGCAGTAACTTCTAAGTTTGTACTCCAAATAGCAACCAAGCTCAAAATGAAGTCTGCACAACTGCTTTGAATAAACTGTGCATAAATCACAAATCGTTGCTCTTAAAATTGATTTTGAAAACCTCCCATGACTGCACCAGGAAGACCTCCAATTTAGATCACTGACGTAGCAACTCTTCTTTTTCCTTCCAGCTACAAGAAAATCCACATTTCAAACCCACATGACCCAAGTGTGTATATACAGTTCTCTCAAATGCCTATGTGCATGTGTTTGCAAACCCTTGCAAATGAGAGAACGCAACGCACGATGACTGAGGCAGTTCTTTATTCAAGAACATTCTTGTTTGAGAAGCTGCTTTACACAAGACTCTGGTAAACAGTAATTTCAACAGTCAGTACAGTTTGAAATATTTTGCCTGCATGTAATTATGAAACTAAAAACAAATGTTTGTTTTTTTATGTGAATAGTTACCCCAGGGAGCGTGTGTTAAGGCAATGCATTCTCACGGCTTGACTGCGGCTTTATCTGGCACAGCAGCACACCACCTCCCCTACGCACACTCAGAGAGGCCTGCGCTTGAATAAAGTATAGTTACACAAATCAAACAAGGATAAAAAGTAACAGCGATCCCTAAATTATTTTTTCTCAAAGTCTTAGAGTGATTATGAAGCACATCTATCGGCCAGGCAGTCTCACCAAAACAGGGGAAGCTGATCTGGCAATGTTACGACACACAAGTGAATTCTGGGCTACCAGATGATAACATACATGCTGAATTAATTTTTTGGATGTTGTAAAACATTGGTCAGGGAGATAGGGGCTATATCTCTGCTTGTATTTATTTTGTTAACTTAAAAATAAAAATCAAAGATGAACTAATTCATCTCATTCACTTGAACCATACCAGAGAGGCAATTACACACTGTTTGGCTTCCTTCATATAAATAAGGCACATAAAAGTAGCAAAAGATTTTTCCACACAGCCATAAATTACTAAACTCAGTTACAAACAAGAAGGTAGTTACACATGCAGTGTCTTTCTATCTACTAGAAGCTGAAAGCTTCTAACTACTTAAAAAGAAAGCGACGAAAAAACTTCATCATGCATTCATTTTCATAACCTTTCTCTCATTAAACAGAACATCCTAAATTACAGAACCATTTTCCTGCATAGCTAGAAAAGAAAGCAGAGTATCCAGAGAAGCTTGTCTCCTCTGAAACAGCTCCCTTTTCCAAGGGCTATGTCAGAACTTCTTTTTCTCCAAATAGATAAAATGAGCTCATACTCAATTTCTCTTCACTTTTCCTTACTGTCAGAGGAAGACTATGAGGTATTCACATCAATACTGAACACTTCTGTTAATTAACTGCTTTCCTTGCTGTAAAATGGAGGTTAAAGCAAAAGAGGACAGGAACAAATTTCCAACGGGTGCCCTAAGATTTAGCCTTGGCATCTGACTCCTGTTTCACATACAGTACAGATACACTCATTGAGCCATTCCAAGCTAACAGCCACAACACCGTGCAAAGCAGATTTTTGCTATATAAACTACAAACTGTGCTGCAGGTTAGTAAACTGCAGTAAAAATGGATAGGGTGCACCTGTAATTCAGTGTTTACGTTGTAGTGTTCTGAGAGACCAAGAAGACAAAGCTTCTTTAATAAAAACACAACTTTTACCACAGTGGAAATCCAGTGGAAGGTCCCTAAAAACATTTCAGATAATGCAGTGAAAGGCTGTTATTTAAGTACTGACTTCCTCCAGATAATTCACTGCCAGGTGCACGGACTGACAAACATTTTAAATGAAAATTAAGGAACATAGAGTAATCATAGAGTCACAGAACCCTTAGATTTGGAAGGGACCTCTGAAGGCCATCTAGTCCAACTCCCCTGCAATGAACAGGGACATTAAAGCTACATCAGGTTGCCCATGGCATGATCCAGACTCACCCTGAAAGTCACTGTAAAAAGATTTTTTCCTTACAGCCAATCTAAGTCCATCCTCTTTGAGTTTGAAGCCATTTCCTCTTGTTCTATCACCACACATCCTGTCCCCTTCTTTCCTGTAGCTCCCCTTTAGGTACTGAAAGGCTGCTCTCAGGTCTCCCCGGAGCCTTCTCCAGGATGAACAGCCCCAGCTCTCTCAGCTTGTCCTTGTAGGAGAGGATCCATTCTGTGGATCATTTTTGCAGCCCTCCTCTGGATGCGCAGGTCCATGTCTCTCCTGTGCTGAGGACTCCATATCTGGACACAGTACTCCATGTGAGGTCTCACAGCGCAGAGCAGAGGTACAGGATCACCTCCCTCGTCCTGCCAGCCACACTGCTTTGGATGCAGCCCAGAATACAGTTGGCTTTCTGGGATGCAAGGGCACATTGCTGGCTCATGTCCAGCTTCCCATCCACCAGTACACCCAGGTCTTTTTCAGCAGGGCTGCGCTCAAACCCTTCATCTCCCAGCCTGTACTCATAGTGAGGGTTGCGTCAACCCAGGTGCAAGGAATTTGCATTGCATTTGGATTTGTTGAACCTCATGAGGTTCACCAGAGGCTGCTGCTTAAGTCTCTCCAGGTACCTCTGGACAGTATCCCCTCCCTCTGCTGTGTCAACTGTACCCCACAGCTTGGTGTCATCAGCAAATTTGCTGAGGTGCACTTAACCCCACTGTCAATCTCAAGAGTAAAATACTTTCATACTACTAAACTGCAGAAATACGATGTAATAGTTATGGCTTAAGAGAACAGCCCTCAGCATATTTCATTACCTCTCCTGCACATTCAGATTTTCATTCGATTAGATTCAGAAAGCAGGCTTTAAATGTCTCACTCTCAACAGCAGAAGTTTATGATGTTTTAATACCAAAGAAGAAGCTAAAGGATGTTCTCTATCATATGCATCCTTTGATGGGGGAAGGAGATGGAGGACAGTGGAGAAATTCCACACATGAAAGTCATATTTAATCCAGTTACACAATAGTGGCATTGCATACAATGAAAATGTGTTGTAAATCTGTAATTAATAGATACATATATATCATAAAATACTTTTCCAACATTCAGATACAAAAATAAGAACAAATTTGCCTGTTGTATATATAGCACTACTGACATGGCGTTACAGTTCCCCCATGACAGCCTGAAACTAAGAATTAAAATAAGAATAATTGTGGTCCTTTTCAACCCAGGCCATAAAAAAAAAGAAAAAAAGAAAGAAAAAAAAGAAAAAAGCCCAACTTTTGCCTAAACAGTAAGCCTAAAAATACTCATTAAAATAATTTAGCAGAAATAAAAAGCGCTACTGCTTTCTTTTATGAACAGAAGACAGTAAAGGATTTTTTAAATATATATATATTACTTTTTATAAGGGCATGTAACAGCAGGACAAGGGGAAATGGTTTTAAAATGGTTTAGATTTAGATTAGATATTAGGAAGAAATTCTTTCTCGTGAGGGTGGTGAGACACTGAACAGTTTGCCCAGAGAGGCTGTGGATGCCCCCAGCCTGGAGGCATTCAAGGCCAGGCTGGATGGGGCTTTGAGCAACCTGGTCTAGAAGGAGGTGTCCCTGCCTGTAGCAGGGGGTTGGAACTACATGATCTTAAGGGTCCCTTTTCCAATCCAAATCATTCTATGATAATTGTTACTAACACACAACAAATAAACATCAATTAATTGGTTTGGGGACCTTCTCATTCTAAATTGTCTGCTATATGTAAAAATGATAGTTCAACAATTCAGTAAATTCAAACACATTCATCTACAGCTGTCAACAGAACTGAAAAGAAAAAAGGCAACAAAACCCAAAAAACTCTATCAACCCAAACAACAAATATGTTCTATTATTCTTACTGAGTATGTGAGTCTTAAGTGCTACAAGTTCCTCATGAATATCTTTTGAGACCACCAACCTACCCAGAGTAGGCCTTAAAATGATAACTAAGACCATTCTGTTTGTGAAGTGTTGCAAAAGCAGCTGCAAAACACTTTATGCTACATCCTTTCTCTTGCATTCTCACACAGACTACCACAGTGGAAGTTTCCATTCGGTAATAGACACAAAGTATGCCAAAATCTACATCGATATGTAACTTGAGCAAGACTCTGCTAGTAGGTTTATGGGTAAGTATGCCAGTGGACAAAAGGTAGCCAAGTAAATTGTGTATATAAATATAAAGCAAGGTGTTATAAACAGAGATTAATCACCTCAGATACTTTTTCACCACAGAAACGTTAGGAACTCGCTACAAGGAGGAATATGTCATGCCTGTTTCACACATACAGCACTCAGCTTTTCCTTGCAAAATCTCATTGCAAAGCTAAAGAAAGAGTTTTGAAAGAGAAGTTAAAAAGGAAGGTTCCAAATGGCCCACACTACCTATCATGTGTAGAAGGAGTTCATGATACACAGGAGTGCCTGAGCTTAATGAAATATGCTTCAGCAGGCAAAACCATGTTGAACAGGCTCACGTTTGACCTTCCTTTGCACAGGTGGTTGGACCAGATAACCCTCAGGGATCCTTTCTAATCCAGGTTATCCTATGATCCCATGAAAGTAAGACCAAGTCAGAATGAGTAGGGTTTTATTAAATTAACTGTATTTTTTAACTGATACTTGCCTTTTGATTTACAAAAATTATTTTTAAAGGAGCTGATCTGGTGAAGATGGAACTAGATTTTAACCAGAAGTTCCATAGAGAAAAGTTGTTACTAATAACAAATGCCAGCTGAATCAAAATCATCACAAGTGGGAGAACACTAAAGATAAGAGATGCAGATGAAAAGAAGGGAGCACAGCTCTGTCGCTCAAGAGAAGCAATAGGAGAGGTATGCTTTTAAAAAGACCACACAGTGATCTATAGTGAAACTAATGCAACAACTGTTCAGAATATTTTAAGTGGTACAGGTAAAAACTAAGTATACTGCAGTATAAAAAATTATGGAGTGACCATTAGTGTCTTTCATTTGTTTTTAATTTCCCTGCCCCCTTCATTAATTAAAAAAAAAGCAAACAACTTTAATTCAAATACCTAAAAAATGTTTAGGTGCAGCCATCACATCCCACTGAATATTGGCATCTCCGTTAATTGCAAAGTTTACGTAGTAACAAGGCACCTTTCATCACCCATATGCCTTTTCTGTTTGTCCTCAATCCTTCCTAAACTAATCCCCCAGCCCTATTTTTATTGCCTTAGGTAAGACCACCTGGACATCAATAACATCAGCTCACCTTAAACAGCAAGGCTGCTAAGCATTCAATTCCTTTTATGTCGCTAACACTTCGAAACCTGTCTTTATGTACAGGCTGGAGCACCAGCACATAAGAAAAGCTGATGTCATCTGCATTCCACCAAGGGTGGAGGTAAACAAACACTTTCTTAAAATGAGTTCCCAAGAATCCACATTTCATAAAACCAAAACATCCTGTTTCTATAAACAGAATTGTCAAGCAATAACGTTCTAGAAGAGATGCTCAAAAAGGAATTGTTAATTCAATTGAATAACTTCTACCGTATTTAAAGTGTTTTTAGCAGTAGAAAAAATCCTTCACTTTTATGTTTCTAATTGATATAGCAAAACACCAAAAGGATACACTAATGTTTGCTGAAGCCAGGAGAACACCTCAAATCACAGTGCTCAAAGAAACAAACCGTGGACTACATTTGTTCTAACACAAATGGTTCTTTGAGTCAGGTGGTCCACCAAATTTCAACCAAGAAACAAAGGGACTTAAGGCCTTAACATCAACCACAGTATCGTTTATCTTAACAGATGATTCTGAAATAGCGGATCATAAGGAGTTCAGCAACTCACATCCCACTGTAATTACTAGACAGGTTCACGCACTGTATCAGATATTCATCCTGGTAGTCATTTGCACCTTAGAGCCGGTGGGACCTTGTGATCATCATCACTCCAAGCTTGCACTGTCACTTCCCAAACCTACGACTGCATGCTTCATGTTGTATTTTTGAGTTTTCTTCTGACAGGGTTACATTTGAGTTTGTGTCTAACCTGCTGTGTGGTCCTCGGATACCTAGAACTTGGCCCTAGAATTACTTACTGTACCATTAATGTCTGTCACTGCAAATTTTATCAACAATAGTTTTGAATTCCAGGGGAAGAAGTCTAGAAAACCTTGAATGATGTTGGACTGAGAAATGCACCTAAAAACTTGTTATTATAAGCTAAATTGTTTTCTTGATGAAGTTGTTCAGTTCTTCCAACTAGGCATCAGATGGACACTGCAACCAAACCTGTATGGCTGGTGTTCTGGCATGAACAAATCAGAAAGGCTCTTCTAGTAGACAATACGCTCAGATAAGAGTAGTGGTGTTTTTTAAATGTCTCCAAGTACATTTTTTCCATGCAATAGTTTTATATCCTTACTTTAAATTAGAGAATGTGCCCATCTAGTAGTACAAGAAAATAGAGAACAAACGATCGTAAGTTGAAGCTAAAATAAAAAAGTCTTATTTCTCTTATTTACTTCCAAATAAACTATTTATCATACTATTATCACTAGTGTACCTGTTTTATGGTAAAGAGAGTGCTCATGCTCGCATATCCTTTGCTAAATAACCACCCAATAAGAAGCATGAAAGAAGTCAAGACATAAGGAAAAATACATTGATCATTCTATCCTCAAACTGTATGTATTTAATGCATCAATGACGTATTTAGACATGACAAAATAAAACTGTATCATGCCTGAAGTAGAGCAGACAAGAACTTTTAGTTTTAATATAACACATTTAATACACACATACAGTAAATGGACCGAGCTTGTGAGCTATCACAGAATCATAGAACAGCTTGGGTTGGAAGGGACCTCCAGGATCACCAAGCTCCAACACTCCTGCCACAGGCAGGGCCGCCAATCTCCACATTTAATACTAGACCAGGCTATCTCTACAGTATACCCAAGCCTTTTTCAAACCTTTTACTTCAGATTTTTCAGATTTAAATAGCTGGCCTCTCATTGTTCTCCTTACTATTCCAAACTCCTAGTGATGCAATCACCCAAAGTCTTCAGCATTCAGAACACTGCATGTACTATATGCACATACGTTGGGTTGGGCTTGTTTAGATTTTCTAGTTAAATCCTATTATACTGGATAGAAGCACAGGGAAACTTCAAGGATTAGTCCTATTCCCCACACACGGAGTCTGAAACGCAATGCTTGTGTTTCACCATTCCCATAGCAACAGCATTTTAATTCTTTATTTTAGAGCCTTTCCCTGCAGGAGCTAAACCATACGTTCATTCTTACTCTCCTTTCAAGTGTACTTGTAGAAAAGTCTCTCTTTTTTCAGGCTACCGTTGCTTCCCAGACAAACATGACTTACATTTTTGTGATAAACTTGATGTTGGAGGTATCACGTGGCCACCTCTCCCACAGCTTAACATTTAAGTGCATAACTGAAATGCTTCTGTGGGACTACCAATTACTGCAGTTATTTTACTACCGCACAGAACTGTTCAACACCAAACTGAGCTATAAGATTCCAGAGTCCATTTTTAGCCTAGGGCTCTAGGCCAAGAATAACCTTTTCAGTTCTCTAGGAAGCCAAGTACACAAAGATACAGAAACCGACAGAGGGAATACAGCATTTCTTGCCAAAACAGTTATTATTTTAAAATATATATGTTTTTAAAGATCATACTCTTTCATATTACCTGATTCTTAGAGTAAGTCTACAATGATATCCTTTTAGACATTAAGTATTTCTGAACCATACTATCATCTTTCTGTAACAAATGCTACTATAGAACAACCTCTCCATTCTTACATTGCATTGGTACATTTAAAGTCACTCCCAGGACTTAGGATCATAATGAAAGCTTCAAAGTTTGAGTCTTTACTACAACATCTTCCAGAAGATCTCAAGTAAAACGACTCAACACCTATTCTTATGGACATCTTACATTGTGTTCACTGAGCTGTAAAAACAGAAGCCAGCGTACCAAAACTGGTTTCTTTTTAGAGTTCTGTTTGCTTCTGCTCTTCATTCTCCCTATCAGTGTAATCATGGATAACCTGCATCTTTACAGAACATTGCTTAGTAGGAGCAAAGTCTGCAAGGTAACTTTTAAACAGAAACATATAACATGTATGCTAGGATCAACTGAAACCAATGAAAATTGTCTCTTAAGAAATCATTATATTAGCACTTAATATAATTACATAAAAGGCTTTTAAATTTATCAATACACAAGACATTCAGCATATTTTGTCTGCCTCTAAGAAGGTCTTGATTGGTTAGAAGTTTAATTGAGCACACTTTAACATGCCAGTACTAGTTGGTATACAGTAAGAATAATTATACAAACAGAGTAGCTGTCTTGTCTCTAAAATCCCTTATTACAATTTTAACAAACTGAAGTTCATTTTGGATATATTATCCTATACCACTTACATAAAATATTCTTTGAAGAGCTAGCAAAAGATCTCCATTCTTCATGTTGAATTTGATTAAGCATACGGGGGGAAAAAAAAAAGAGAAAAGATGTGGAAGAAATATGCCATTTTTTTATAAAAGGACAGGAATAAGGGAAACCAAGCCTTTAACATGGTAGTTTTCCACCAAATTTTCAAGTTCAGCTGAGTACAAAGACATTATAATACAGCCACAATTCAGCAGCTCCATTAGCTTCCTCATATTTTGACTAAGAAAATGCATCACCTGCTCAGAAGACATTTAAAAAAGAAATCAAGAACTACAAGCAATAATGAAGTATGCTGAAGCTGCATAGAAATTAGGTACTGGTACCCACAGGTCTTAAAGTAAGTTGCAGTGTGGCAACATGATATTTTATATGGACTCCACAAGCAAATTCTTGTATGTATACCTTTCTGCAATAACGCTGAAGAGAGGAAAATAGCACGTCTGGTACAATGATCGAGTGACACAAAGAGTGTGAGTGAGAAATGAAGACAAGACATTAGTATCGAGAGATCTGAACTGCCTGGTAAATGGAACACAGGCAAAGAGCAGGCATTCAGCCAGGCCAAAACTTAAATCTTGGAACAGGGATGGCAGGCGATACTCACCGAGTAGGGAAACAACACCATACATAGTGGAAGGCAGTAGGACAGCTTTCTTGAACTTGGATGAACTCAATAAATAAATAAATAAGCCTCAGAATCACAACATCCAGCAAACATGGGAAACCTGAGGATATGTTTCTCCCCCTAATCTATCACAGCAGCTGCTTAACACCCAGGGCAGCCTCCAACCCCAGCTGCTGAGAAGGCTTCTTTCATCTTTGATCAGAAATCTTCATCCCAGCCAGTATTCTGTCATTATACAACATGTGAATGACACGTTGCTCCTTTTCTCCCACTGACTAAGTAGACAGCACTGTTGTTACTACATTAGCTGTGTCTTAAAGAGGTTGAATTGAATAAACTCAGATAGTCCTTGCTGTTCCCAGAAGAAAGGGTTACAGCAAGGACACTGCACATCAAGTGTGAATTGTTTCATCTGCCATTTCTCCTGTCATGATATTTATAAACAGCTCGAGTTCAAAAGTAAAAAGTCATTTGAATAATAATTCTACTTGCCATTGCAACAATTTCACTATCTTTAAATCTTCAGACAAGGCTACAAATAAACTGCCATGTTTGTATTTTTGGTATCTTGCTTCACTTCCAGTAAAACTCATCTGAGTGTACGTTCTGCTCCACTTCTTTCTTACGAGATTTATCTCCAATTCAATTTTCTTTCTCTATCTTATTCCTTGCCAGTTTTCCACAACTCCTCCACCAGTTTCAGTGATTACCAGTTTATTTCAGTGTACACATTTTATGAACCTGTTCCTTTCTCATCACCGACAACAGATCCGACTTGGCACTTGTACTTTTCATGTTGAATGTCCTGCATTTCACAGCACTGCAACTTAAAAACAGAAGTTTGATTTCCTCCCTAAAGCAGGAGTCTCAAGTCTACCTTGCTGTCTGGACGTGGTGCTCAGGGACATGATTTAGTGGAGGGTTGTTAGAGTTAGGGTAGTATGGTTCGGTAGCAGTTGGACTTGATCTTTAAGGTCTTTTCCAACCTGAGCAATTCTACGATTCTATGATCTGAAAATGGTTTCAGAAAGGAAGGGTTATCAGGAAGGGTAAGTAAGGTAACAGATAACAAGCACCTTCTGACATACCTCCCTGTTTGTTCAGTACAAATAATTCCCTCCATTCAACAAGGAGTACAAGTTTACAGGCTCCAGCCTCAATATATAACTACTGCAACTTGCACTAAGGAATAAAATCACCCATCTACAGAAAGCCAAGTAAAACACCTTATCCATTCAGCAGCGCAAGTCACTTAAAAGTGCTCTACTTTCACACTCAAAACCCCCAGCTACTTCTAGTAACCTCCCTAACCATACCCAGAAAAGCTACCTTATAGCAGCACCATAAAATTCTCAGCAAGCTTTTAACTAAGGGGGTCAGAATTCCCACAAGTTCAGCAGAACATGAAACATTTCATGCGTCTTCAGAAGTGAGCGCAAACCTCAAGCTTCAAATTAAATGCAGAACTAACCCTCACTTGGCTCTGCCAAGAGCATCTTCTCACTCCTAAGTTTTTACTTTCTTCTTCTTTAAAAAGTATTTCTCATACGAAGTAGGAGAAAAGGAAGAGAGACTGTTATTGTTACTTCTATTTTTAAATAGTTAGGAGGTTTACAGATATTATGGTGCTCTGTACCATACAAGGAAAAAAAGGGATAAAACAGCAAGCTGGCCAGCAAGATACCCTTGGGGAAAAAGGGTGGGGAGAAGCATTGGCATTTTAGAACTGTTCCCACAACGATGCATCTCCCCACAAATTCAGCAGAAAGCAATTATTCCTTCAGAAGCTTAACTCCTCAGTACCTTTGCAAAGATCACTTTACAGGGATTGGAACTACTCCATTGCATGGGTTTTCTACCTAACAAAATACAGTCAGTAGAATGCCATCAGAAATCAGGAGACAGAACACCCATCTCTACTTTGCCACTGATCTGTGCTCTGAATACAGCGAAGACATTTCTGTCTCTTTCAATTTTGCATATCGTCGAACCAAAAGTAAATGGGCATTTTGTTTTCATAATTCTGGTCTCACAAAAAAAAAAATGGTAACGACACCTCTCTCTCCCATTTCAGAACTGCCATTTAAATTATTAAATCATATTGATTTTAGCTGTGATTTCAGTATCTAACCAGTCTGGGAATTTTCTCCAATCTGGCAGATGCCTCACTAGCAGAGCCAGCACAGTCCGCTGCCAGAGGAAGCCACTCATCCCATCCTTCCCAGAATGGTCATTCTGATATGCAAAACACAACTACCAAAGGCTTGGCTGCTCTTGCAACATTGTAGGCAGTGCCACTGCTGAAAGCCACCGGCCTTCCCTCCTGCAGGCAAATGAATGCTAAGCTTTCTAAATTTAAATTCAACAGTTAACCTTTTAAAGTATGAATTTTAAACTATTATTTGCAGCATAAGATCTGTAAATGTCATCTATTAGTCAAATCATTTCCTCCATGTTTGTCTAATCTCTGTTCACAAAATTCTGATTGCTAATTTAACTGCTCAGAAAATCTGTTTTTCCTCAATTTTACAAACAAAGTATTCAAAGCCATTTATATAAAGTCAAGAATATACAGCTCACCTGCTTGCTTGCAGTCCCTTTCTATTTGCAACCCAGAAGGTCAACCACATCCTGGGTTGCATCAAGAGAAGTGTGACCAGCAGGTAGAGGGAGGTGATTCTGGCCCTCTACTCTGCTCTCATGAGACCCCATCTGGAGTACTGCATCCAGTTGTAGGTCCCACAACACAAGGACATGGAACTGTTGGAGCAGATCCAGAGGAGGGCCACGAAGATGATCAGAGGGCTGGAGCACCTCCACTATGAGGACAGGCTGAGAGAGCTGGGGCTCATCAGCCTAGAGAAGAGAAGGCTCCAGGGGAACCTTATAGCAGCCTTCCAGTACCTGAATGGGGCCTACAGGAAAGCTGGGGAGGGACTTTTTGATATCGGCATGTAGCAACAGGATGAGGAGAAATGGCTTTAAATTAGAAAAGGATAGATTTAGACTAGATAATATTAGGAAGAAATTCTTTACTGTGAGGGTGGCGAGACACTGGAACAGGTTGCCCAATGAGATTGTGGATTCAAGGACAGGATGGGGCTTTGAATAACCTGTTCTATAGCGAGGTGTCCCTGCCTATAGCAGGGAGCTGGAACTACGTGATATTAAAGATCTCTTCCAACCCAAACCACTTTATGATTCTTTCACTTCCACCACTTCATACATTTCCACTTAGTATTTCACACATTTTTCCCCCTCATTTCTTACCTTCTGCCTCTGAATAATATCTTCTTTACATACTTTTATTTTCCTGGTATTTTCTTATATTCATTCTACTTTGACACAGTTGATTCTGCCCTGGTCTCTTCCTCTCACTCAAGTATTCTCTATTTTCAAAACTCTTGTATAGTAACTGTAGTCAGATTCACTCTGTCTCTCCTGCTGTACAGATGCCTAAACCAAAATGTCTTTTGCACGAAAGACACAAAAGAAACAGACTAGAGGAAGAGGATACACACAAACCACACAGGATTACTCTGTCTCTGCCTCCCAACAAGGTTTGTGACCACACGAATCTCTTCCATCAAAAACACAGCAGTTCCACTAAAAGCATGTGAGAAGGCACGTGTAGCACTTCTACCACCACAACAGCACTTTTGGAGCTCTGAGTCAGTCATCTCCACAGCAATGGGCCAAGGACACACAGTGACAAGATTTCCACAAAAGCAATCAATTTTCATCCATCTGCATGCAGAGTGTGGTCAAACACACTTTGGCAGTTCTGGGTAGAGCTGTTTAAAAAACAGCCACCCTAAACTGAAAGTTAACATTAGGGGTGAGGGTCCAATGAACAGCTGAGCTTGCTGCAGCTGGAATTCAGATGTCCCACTCTCCTTCCCGCTGTGATGTCTACACCGTCAATCTCTTTCACTCTCAGCTGTTGTACTTTTGGAACTTCCCTGATGACAAAGGAAGTCAGCCAAAAATTAAAGAGAATAATAATAATAATAACACCACACCGAGGAAGGAGATGAATACACATACACAGCCCCTACAGAGTCAATGGTAGAAACCCATTAATCTGCCAAGCCGCATTCTGAAAGGGTAACCAGGCAATTGAGTACTTCTAATTTGCTTTCATGTAACAAAAGCCACCCCGAGCTAGTTCACTTCATTTAGTGCTGAGAAATGCCTACCGGCACCTGCAAAGTCATTGACCGCATTTCAGCTATGAGAGTATAAATCTCCTGACAAAGGAGGTAACTTCCAAAAGCACAACTCACTACACTCTACACAGCAAAAGAGCTAACAGACTCTTTTCAACAAGAGTCAATAGCCTTAATGTTTACATGATCCACAAACCAAGTGGACATACTCTGCCTTGGGGAAGTAAAAACATAACCAAATGGTTTCAGAGTGGCACAAAGCAGTTCTAAATGCCTAACTATGTTTATTGTCCTCAAAATCCATTTAATTTGATAAAGCTTCTTCATGAAGGGAGCATACAAACAGAAAGGGGAATGGCTGTTTACGAGGGTGGATACTGATAGGACAAGGGGAAATGGTTTCAAACTGAGATGAGGGAGGTTTAGGTTGGATATTAGGAGGAAGTTTTCCACTCAGAGGGTGGTGACGCACTGGAACAGGTTGCCCAAGGAGGTTGTGGATGCCCCATCCCTGGAGGCATTCAAGGCCAGGCTGGATGTGGCTCTGGGCAGCCTGGTCTGGTGGTTGGCGACCCTGCACATAGCAGGGGGGTTGAAACTCAATGATCATTGTGGTCCTTTTTAACTCAGGCCAAACACTAGAGTCCATCTGATAGCTACTATGGGCTCATGAAAGTGCCCAGTAGCACAAATGAACAGGTCTGTATCGGTGTCATCCTTCCCAGTGTAAAGAAGCCAAAGAACATTTAAAGGAGACACAAGCTTCTCTCCCATCTCATCACAAGCAACAGCAAGTAATCCTTCCTTATGTGCCTAACCCTGAAAAGGATGAAATAGGGACCCGGGTGAAAAACTTCAGGGGATCTACCTTCAAACAAGCAGCCAAGGCCTACAAGACAGAGGTTGAAGTGATACAGGCAGCCCTGCATACACATCTAAGTATCAACTCTGAGGCTTTTTCTTCCTCTTTTATAAACTAACATGCTTATAGCATTCCCAGTGGTTCTGAGGAATATAATTGCATACTATTACTTAAGAACTATGTGATTATTGCACCGCGGTCTTCTGCATAACCCACCCTGTAATAAAAGTGACAAGAATAGCATTTATTGTTTTTGAAATGTTTTTTTTGCAATGCATCCACACTGATGTGGTTTAAAACATCTGACTAAACTCAAGATCCTCTACAGAGAGGATGTACTTTCTTCTAATCATACTGCACACCATGCAAACTCTCTCCTGCATGCAAGACACTGCCACAAGGTTCAGCAGAGTGGGTTCTGCTCAGCTCTTGAGTAAAACTTTCAGACACAAGAAGGGAGAAACGGTTGAAGCATGGAGAAGACAAGGCTCCAGGAAGACCTCATTGTGGCCTTCCAGTATTTGAAAGGAATAAACAGGAGGGGGAATGACTGCTAATGAGGGTGGATAAAGATAGGACAAGGTTGAGTGGTCTTAAACTGAGATGAGGGAAGGTTTAGGTTAGATGTTAGGAGGAAGCTTTTCACCCAGAGGGTGGTGAAGCACTGGAACAGGCTGCCCAAGGAGGCTGTGGATGCCCCATCCCTGGAGGCATTCAAGGCCAGGCTGGATGTGGCTCTGGGCAGCCTGGTCTGCTGGTTGGCGACCCTGTACATAGGAGGAGGGTTGAAAGTCAATGATCACTGTGGTCCTTTTCAACCCAGGCCATTCTATGATTCTACTTTTAGGAAGCCATATGCACACTCACAGGATTGTGCACCTATAAGCAAGATGTTTTCAATGCAAAGGAAAGTTGCAGAAGAAAGAAACATTCCAAGAAGCTGCATTAACAGAATCTGACAAGTGACAAGCCTCTGCAGTTGCTGCAGAATGTAACTACAGTAAGAGCTAGAAAAGTCAAGTGATTTGCTCCCAGCTATTAAGGCAAGCAGCACACATTCCTTTTGCAAACTTATCAATTGCTACATAAAGTCTGACTCCTAACTTCAAGAGAACAACAACAACACTAACAGAATTTCAAGTTTAAGACTTCAATCTTCCTCAGACTTATTTAAAGCACGAAAAACATCTGCAGAAGACAAGCCTGATAACATTTTATTAAAGTCTGGAGACCATCATTTTCTCAAACCATGAACTCTCTGAGTACCTAAGGCTAAGACACTGTCAAGACGCAGACAGGGTTTCATTCTTTTGAAAATCCCCTCCTCAGAGAACTCAACCCCCTCTGCTTGTCTTCTCTCAATCACGGATTGGCTTCATTTTTCTGTGAGATTAGCCCTCTTCAGCAAACGGAATGACTATTCCTACCCCAAACGTGACTTCAGAGACATACGAGTACATCAAATCCAAAAGCAAAAGTCACCCATTGCAAGTAGTGCAAGAAAGCACTGTTTTTGTATCATGCACATTTATGGAGAGGAAGTGAGAGAGAAAATTCCCATCAAGAGTTTGTCCTGAGAGTTACAGAAAGCTGGATTTAAGCCAGGCGTCTCTTCTGTTTATATATTCTACTTATGTAATGTAACAAGTGAAAAGGAACACAGATTTTTGTCGGAAACATATCAACATGGGACTGAACTGACAAGGCAAACAATTCTCACTAATCAGTAACAACATGCTGTTACAAACAAAAACATGAAGTAACCATAGATTAGCACACGGCTTTCCTAAACGGGAACAATACTTAAAGGACAGTTGTTACAGAAGTGAGCCATGGGTCACTTCACACTGCCACTTATACAAAGCAAAAAGAAAAGGAAAAACCCATTCTACATTTAGTTTCGTATTCGGTATCTTCTGTGTAAATTCTGATAAAAGCACATTCACCCTCGAAGGTAAAGACTACTTCTTCCCTGTGAATAGAATTCTATTCTCAACAGAAAACTGAATACAGAAGTATGTAACAGACACGTGCTACCTACACATAGAACACGCAGCTCACACTTGCAAAGAACCTACCTGTGCAATATGCAAACATGCATTCGTTACCAATCAAATAATTTTTTTTCAGTAAGTAATTTGTTTTACCAACAGCTTGGGTCAGTATTACCTCAAGCCAAACAAGCCTACCTTTCTGGATTGCCAAACTACTTACATTATATCACAGCACGCCTTCTTTAGACCACAGCTATAAAAACAACAGATAAAAAAAAATCTTGCTTTGGGAAACAAGCTGATAGTCATTTTTTCTGACTGCATGCAGTTCTATTGCCATGCATCTTACCACTTTAACAACCACATTTATCACCGAGTTGCTTAATTGTCAGCATGGCAATTCATGCTACCAATTAATAAGCTTTGGTGATAAATGAAGTGAAGTTTCCTTCATATTTCTCTTTTATTTATAGGAGTGTTCACTCAAACTGTGAAATCCATTCAGCAACAAGTGACAAGAGGTAAAGAACAACTTAATTTGAAATACTGGAGACGCTACTCTGCTTCCTACAGCTGGGATAGACACCAGCATGCAGTAAGCAGCTATGTCTCCACAGAGAGAAACACAGAGATATACTCATGTACAGAAGTAAGTGAGAGCTGAGGTTCATGTTATCACATGCTTGCATGCAGGTATAGCACCTGCTGTTCTGTGGGACAGGAGCAAGTGATTACTTGCCTGCTCCTTTACTGTTACAACACAACTATCTTCAGCAGGCAAATGGGGACACAAAAGGGCATGTGGAGGTGGTACAATAAATATCTTCAGAGCACACCAACATTCTTCTAGTGTGGGTTTTGTACTGTTCTATCAAGTGACACTATGCAAAGAACAAACTAGGTTCCAACCCCTTGCACAAACAGGGGCAGAAAACCAGATTATGGTCCTCTATTGGGAACTGCTCCTCGAGATGTGAAACAAGTGGGCATTTTCCATGTTGGAAGGAGGCACAAAGACAAGGTGAACACAGACTGCAAATGCTTCCCCTCTCTACACCTTTCTACGAGGCTGTCAGGCCTATCTCCTCTGTGAATGTATGTAATGATGGTGTCTCCCACTGTAAAATGAGTACAGCGCATGTAAAGATGATGATTTTTGCCTTGGAAGACAGCATTACATACAGGGGAGGAAATATTGCTGCCTGACTTTGTATGATTCTACTTACATGGTCTGATAGTAATAGGACAAGGAGGGATAGCTTTAAACGAAGAAGGAAAATTTAGGTTACATGTTAGGTGGAAATTCTGTACCCAGAGCGGCGAGGCACTGGAACAGGTTGCCCAGCAAAGCTGTGGGTGCCCCATCCCTGGAAGTGTTCAGGACCAGGTTGGCTGGGGCCCCTGGCAGCCTGATCTCGTGGATGGCAACCCTGCCTACGGCAGGGGGTTGGAGCTCAATGATCTTTAGGGTCTTTTCCAACCCAAGGCATTCTATGACTTTAAGGATACAAGAGTGGATGTCAACCCCACTGTATGACAAGTGCCACTTGTGAAAGGCAGCATGCTCCCTGCAGAGCAAAGGTGCTCCTACTGCCACCTCCACGTGTAGCGAGACATATTAAGAAGCATTTGTGTGCATCTTCATGTGGTTACGCACAGACCTGCGCCCCTCCACGACAGGTGGGTCCACCCACACGGTGAGAAAGCATCCAACCCAACACAAACGCGCGTTCCTCACACAACCACATCCAAAGGTGGGCTCCAGGAAGGCACAGAGACGTGCAGCCCTCAAGGTTAGCACAGAAACCAGACAGGAGCCTGAACCCCCCCCCACTCTCACAGCTCTGCCTCACTCGATGCAAAAGCAGCCTACAAGTACATGAGTGTGCGTGTGGGGAGGTGGGGGGTGGCTGCAGCCATCTGGGAGCCAACACCTACTTCAGGCACCGAGCTGAGCGGGGGGCGAAGATAAGAGATAAGCTCCACGCAGAGCGATAAGGTCCACGCAGAGCTGCTTGCCCCAGAGGTTGAGTTGGGAATGGAAGCAATGTGCCGGAGGGGGCGAGGGCGGGGAGAGAGGGGTGCCCCGGAGATTTAATGGCCCCCATCTCCCTCCCTCGCCTCCTGAAGGTGGGACCCCGGCCGCCCCATCCCTTCCCGTCCCCTCGGCCTCACCTGCCCGCACCGTGTCGGAGAGGTCGTGAGTGAGGGCGGAGGCGCTGCGCGGGAACTCCTTCAGCTTCCTGCCGCTCAGGTTGAGCCCCCCGGAGTGAGCCGCCTCCTCTAAAGCCCGCTCCAGACCGCGGTTCAGAGGCTGCAGACCCAACGCCCCGCCGCCGCCACAGCCGCCGCCGCCCACCCCGCCCGCTGCCACCGCCAGAGCAGCGGCGGGGAAGGGCTGCGGCTCGTTTCCCAGCGTCGCCATCTTTCCCCTCGCCGAGGGGGAACGCCAGGAGCCGCCGGAGCTGCCTCTCTCTCCCTCTTTCCTCCTCCTCCTCCTCCTCCTCCCGCTCGCTCGCTGTGGTGGTGAGAAGGGCGGGGGGAGCAGCGGCGAGAGCAGAAGGCGGAGGCGAACGGGGCGGGCGAGGCGCACGCACTACGCATGCTCCGCCTCGCCCCCTCCGCTTTCCCTTTCCCCAACGGCGACGCGCGGGGCGGGGCACTGTGGCGCCACCTGCCGGCGGTGCGCGGAGCGGTCTGTAGTGAAAGCGCTGCGCGGACGCGCAGGGAAGCGCGCGTGTGCTGAGGCGGGGAGTCTCATTTGAAAATTAAAAGCTGCAGAGGCTCCTGCTGCTGCACCTGGTAGGCCCTGGGGAGCACCTGCCCTGAAGAAGGACTTTCTGAGGCTCGCTCCAGCCACAGGCACAGCCTTGTACATGTGCGTGGCCCCTGGGGTCTGGTCTGCCCCAGAGAGACCTGCTGTGTGGGAGTGGGAGGTGGGGAGTCAGGGTGACAGACCAACTGTTGATCGCTTCAGCTCAGCTTTCAGTGGAATGACTTTTCTGAGGTCTTTTTCAGCTTTGCAAGAGTGGGAGAGCAGTGAGTCCTCGTGCTTTCACGGCACTTGGAGATCTCAGTGTTAAGAGGGAGCCTGTACACCATCATGCACGAGCTGTGCTTTACAGCTGCTACGCTTCCCTCAGCTCCCCTGCACTCTGATGAAGGACTGATGTTAAACCAAAGCCTCCTGGCTCCAAGAAGCTCAACAGCAAGAACTACAGGGCAAAAGAAGGCAGAACTGCCCCAAGAAAACTCCTCTGGAAAACAGAGATCACCACAAGCTTGGCAGCCACAGCAAGAAACAGCCCTGGTTAAAGGAGGGAGAGAGGGTGCTGCGGGTGGGCCTGTTCAAACAGCAGCATTAAAATACCCATCAAAAATGGTGCCTTACAACCGAGGTATGCTTAGCTCTGAGCATCAGCGTTTTTCTTATATATTGGGAACACAATGAAGAGGTGTTTCAGGCATTTTTAATAGGGTAGTCTCACGGTAAGGAAAGAGCTGTAAGGTTAGAAGGGTAGGAGGGGGATTATGTTACTGTAAATACTTCTACGCTGCACATATAGTAGAAGCCCATCCCCAAATTCAAGTCCAAACTGCCCTCACTGCAATTCTTCGGGTGTGATGCAGAAATTTTGGGGTTCCAGCATAACAAATTCAGCCTCCTACCAGTTCAAGAAAAAATTTGGGTGCACCAGAGAGCAATTCTTAACATTGTTCCTTGTAACAGCCTCTAGCTGAAGAAAAGATCTTCCCCAAGGAGCACAACTGTCACCTCATCCGCAGTTGTGTCCAGATATCACACTGCTTTTTGACAAAGCTTGGTGGTGGCTTATTAAGATAATACTTCCTACAAATTTCCATTAGTCATAGCTTATTTTGGCTTTGTTCCAGCTTTGCGTTGCTACTGGAAGAAGCGAGGAGACAGATGAATAGCTACATCTTCTCAGTGATTTGAAGAAAAGTGTTGAAGAACAGTGGATTGAGCTGAATAAGCTGTGAATAAGAGCAACTGCCAGGCTTCTTTAGAATTGATTTTTTTTTTTTAATTTAAATTTCATAAATTAGGTAGTATACTCTTTTACAGTTAAAG
Organism: Gallus gallus; assembly: GCF_016699485.2. NCBI lineage: Eukaryota > Metazoa > Chordata > Aves > Galliformes > Phasianidae > Gallus > Gallus gallus. The sequence goes on along the minus strand of NC_052532.1, from coordinate 168,078,590 downwards.
ATGCAAATCATAGAATCATAGAATCACCAAGGTCAGAAGAGACCTCCAAGACCATCCAGTCCAACCGTCCACCTATCACCAACGTTCCCCACTAAACCACATCCCGCAGTATGATATCTAAATGTTTCTTAAACACAAATGACCTTGCACAGGGGAATTCCTGTGTATTAAATCCCCCAACACCATGAAACTTGCTTTTAAAACTAGTAATATAGAGCTATGCAGTCAGCTGCATTTCCTGAAGGTGTTCAGTGCCAGGCTGGATGGGGTCCTGGACAACTGGTCTAGTGAGTGGTTGGAACTGGATGGTCTTTAAGGTCCCTTCCACACAAGGCATACTATGATTCTATAATTGTCAATGTAATGAAGGAAAATAATATAGCACTGAAACTTCTACATCTGTTTCTGAGTGCTGTGCCAGATCTCAGTCCATTCCTGTAGATAAAAAGCATCAGAAATAGGAAAAAAGGTCAGTCACAGCAGCACTGATTTCCTGTCCCCATACAGATGTCTATGTACAAGGTCACACTCTGTGTATTGCCTTCGACTGGATTGCAGTGTGGGCACAGTCTGACATGGCAACAAAGCTGAACTGGTGGCAAACTGCCATTGTAGGCAGCCCTTATATCCCTTACCCCCAGCTGGATGGTCTTGCCATTTCCTATATGACAATGTTTGTGTTTGTCTAACCCTTCAATGAGCCAACCTGGAGACTGAGAGCATCTTAAAAATTCGGTGTAGAAGAAAAAGAAAGCAAAGTGTGCTCTTCAGCAAACACCACAAATGTAGCAGAGGACAGAAGGATGCAGAAGACTACATGGGTGTAGCAGATGGAGCTGTCTTCAGAGGTGACTGTTCTTCTAACTGGGTCATACATGATGGCTGTGATAGGAAAAATCCAACTGGAGATGAGCAGAAAGTACTGTAACTGAAAAAGGTCATGTGCCATGAGCCTCTGAATTTCTCCTGCCTAGGATCTGAAGTTGGCAGAAAGGAACAAAGATCCATGTGGCTAAAGAGGATCAAAGATGCTTCACAAAGTAATGTGTGAACTCAGTAACTTCAACATACGGTTGTCCCCCTCACACTCGGTGCTATTGAGAGGTGTTAGCATGGGGTAGCTCACACACAGTCAGGTTACAAGGCTTTCTTCACGTGCATATCCCAAGCAGACAGTTTGCCTGGTGCAGAGGCAGCAGCAGCACACAAACATTAGGCCAAGCAGAGAATGGGCATCACTCAAAACATGAGGCCACCTCAGTTTGGTGAGACACAGAAGTCATAGCTAAGAAAACCCCATTCATACATCCTTGATAGTATGACTGTAATGGCACTGGGACTAAGATAATGACGATTTGAATCCCAAAAGAAAAAGCATGCAGGCTGACACTTCAGGTGGCACAGATAAAAATGTTCCTTTCAACTGAAGCACAAGCTCCTGATCCTGCTTACAGTATGCCTAAGGCAATTGCTTCACAGCAGACACGCCAGCAAAATGAATAGCAAACCCAGAGCACACCGTGCATTGCAGCTTCCTTGCAACAAAGCTGCTAAAGAGAGTTAGAAGGGTGGGGAAACTGTGCCAGGAGAGAGCTCAGACAAATCCATCTCTACAGCACATGCCTCAGAGAACACTCAAAGTAAAAAAAAGGGGGGAGAGGGAAGGAAAGTGTGCAATGAACTGATAGACACAGGAGATAAAGGCAATGATATCGATGCTGCTATACAGACATGGGTACAACAGGGAAGAAAGGTGGGAGAAATCACAAAATCACCAAAAGCTCTGCTCTCAACTATGAGGTCATGGAAACAGACCTAAGGGTAAAATAAAACCAAGATGAAACTGTCTTAGTATCCCTGACACATCTGATTTGAATAAATATTTAAAGGCAACACAATAACATGCCCACACCTGAAGTATTAATTTAGTTCAAAGACTGTTAGCAGTTGTAAACTAGCAGAGTTTCTTCCAAGTTTCCCAGATGACTTTGAAACATGCAGTGTGATAGAGAGGTAATGTGTCCATGGTTACCTCGAATCCACTGCTGAAACACAACTTCAGCAGAGATTCAGTACAGATGCATGGGATTGTAACCTGGGTGGGAGCTTCCCCTCCAAACAGGAAGAGCCAGCACACTGTTGCACCACAATCAATGGAAGAAAGACACACCTAAGCTGGGAAAGGAACATCTTGCAGGAGGCTGCCTTCACACAAAAAAAAAAACCTGAAACAGTGTCTGGTAGGAGACGAAGCCATCCAAGTAAGAAATAACCTGTCTTCTAATAAAAATAGAGGAAATAATTAGTTATTGTCACTTGACAATGAGGCAGCATTCACAGGAAGGCTCTGTTGGCAGTTTCACAATGCCTTCAGTGTATGCTGTTGAAACACATAGTTTATATATCTGTTGCGAGAAAACTATGCAAACCTGATTTCCTACCCAGAACAGATTGTTAGCACAGATACGTGGAATTAAAACAGAAATACAGTCCTCAGTCTTTTGTAAAATCTAGAAAATGCAAGGAGACAGAACGTGCCAGCTAAACTCTAGTTTCTAGGTAGAATCTAGGAAGTGTCGGGCACATAAGGCAGGGATTTTGTAAGATCCATGTTCACAGCTGTCGTCAAGACAGAAGGTAAAGTTCTTTGTGACCCTGTTAAGAGCAGAAACATTGAAATCAAAGTTTGCTAGGTAGGCAATTGTGATATACATGGGGGAAGCAAAGGCCTAAAAGCCAAAAGCAGCAATACAAGTGAAAAAAGTGACTATTTGAACATCAGCTCAAGTAATATAATCATGGAATCATAGAATCATTAAGTTTGGAAAAGATCTCTAAGATCATCTAGTCCAACCGTCCACCTACCACCAGTACTGCCTACCAAACCACATCCTTAAGTACTACATCTATCCTTTCGTTAAACATCTCCAGAGGCGGTGACTCCACTACCTCCCTGGGCATCCTGTTCCGGTGCCTCACCACTCTTTCTGAGAAGGAATTTTTCCTAATTCCTCCCCTGGTGCATCCTGAGGCCATTCCCTCTTGTCCTATCACTGTTACCTGAGAGAAGAGGCCAACCCCTACCTCATGACAGCCTTCTTTCGGAGCGCTGTAGAGAGCGCTAAGGTCTCCCCAGATATCCTTTTCTCCAGACTGAACAATCCCAACTCCCTCAGCTGCTCCCTCAGTTGCTTATGTGCTCCTGCACATAAGACTTGTGCTCCAGATCCTTTACAACTTCCTTGCTATTCTCTGAACACAGCCTGAAAGCCTTTTCCCTGCAAACCACACAAACCACCTCACTGGTATAAACAAGTTCTTGAGATACCTGGGAGCTCAGTAAGAGCCGTGCACTAGCACCAGCCCAATGGTTGCAAACCACTCACCTGACTTGAGTCAGGTAACTAATTTTATTTTACCAGCACTGTATTTGTGCATTTTCACCACTCAGTCCAACCATGTTGCTGATACCACTCAACTGGCCACAGTAAGGTAAATTTGCAAAAAGGTTGTTCAAATATCTGCCACTGAGGGGAAAAGCAAGCATGCATGCAAGTCCTGAATGGGAGATTTCCCGTTCCCCGAATAGGAAGCTGGGTTCTCTTTTTTAATCACTTTTCATGCTTGTGCATCACTTGTTATATACATTCCTATATATATAGTTGAGCTGTATGGTGTTATAGAGAAAAAGATTTTGGCCCATGGGGAAATGCTGCTTTTGTTCACAGTCAAGGAAGGTGCTAGGTGAGGGAGAGGATACCACAAATCATAGCTGCCACAAATCATAGAATGGCCTGGGTTGAAAAGGACCACAGTTATCATTGAGTTTCAACCCCCCTGCTATGTGCAGGGTCACCAACTACCAGACCAGGCTGCCCAGAGCCACATCCAGCCTGGCCTTGAATGCCTCCAGGGATGGGGCATCCACAGCCTCCTTGGGCAACCTGTTCCAGTGAGTCATCACCCTCTGGGTGAAGAACTTCTTCCTAATATCCAACCTAAACCTCCCCTGTCTCAGTTTAAAACCATTCCCCCTTGTCCTACCACTATCCACTCTTGTAAACAGCCGCTCCCCTTCCTGTTTATATGCTCCCTTCATGTACTGGAAGGCCACAATGAGGTCTCCCCGGAGCCTGGGAACAAGCTCAATTCCCTCAACCTTTCCTCATAGGAGAGGTGCTCCAGCCCTCTGATCATCTTAGTGGCCCTCCTCTGGACCCACTCCAAGAGCTCCACATCCTTCCTGTACTGGGGGCCCCAGGCCTGGACTCAGTACTCAAAGCAGTACCCAGTATACTCTATTTCAATAACTATAGGCTGCATGATATTTGAAGAACATGCATGTGTAAGAGTAGCCTCCAAATGCTCCCTAATTCACATGTGATGCTAAAGGACTGCTGCAGATCCTGGAGTGCTCAGAAGTAACTTCAATCCACATTTGCCCCATCTCTGCTCTCCTGTAGGTGTTGTGGGATAGCTTTTGGAAAACACCAGCGAGGAATCAAGATCAAATTTTCCAACTTTAAATGCAGTTTATGTCCTCAGCCCTTCAATAAACATCAAGGCATTGAGCAATTCATACTGAACATCCCAATAGCAATAATTTTGACATAACTATGAAGAAACATAACATCTTGCAGTTTAACCTGGCTGGCGTCTCAGCACCTTACAGTCGTTCACTCACTCCCCCTGTCCCAGGGGGTTGGGGAAGAGAACTGGGGAAAAAAAAGTTGCTGAGATGCAACTATTCACTAAGATAGAGAAAAGGAAAAGGATAACAGTTATGACTATATATATATATAAATGTATATAACAAGTGATTCACAAGCTCACCACCTCCTGATCAATGCCCAGCTCTCCCCCAAGCAGTGGAGGAGAGAGAGATGACCTCCTATCCCCTTCAAAACTCCTTCTGCTTGATGTCATGTGGTATGGAATATCCCTTTGGCCAGTTTGAATCAGCTGTCCTAATTCCGTTCCCTCCCAGCTCCCTTTGCTGAGGATGGCCCTGGCTCTGTACAACACTTCTTAGCAGCAACTATAAGCACCCATGTGTTATCAGTTATTTTTCTGCTAGAACCAAAAACATCATACAAGACACTGAAGAAGAATTGCATCCCAGATGAAACAAAGACACACCTACTTGTTTGAGAGAAAAACAAAGACTCAGCTTGTTTCAGTGAAAACCACTAACACATCTAAACTAACCATAATAACCCTATACCTATTAAGCATATAAACAACCTTTAGAGGCATTTAATCCCATTATAGCTAGAGAATACAGCACGTTATTTAGAGAAATCTTCACTTCTTCAAGTGCACAAAAAACCCTCCATCCTGCCAATAGTCACTTAGCTTTGGGCATTATCAGTGAAAGTGAGACCAGAAACCCAAATATACCCTATGCTGACACAGAATCATAGAATCATCAGGGTTGGAAAAGACCTCAGTGATCATCCACTGCAACCATCCGCCTAACACCAGTATTTCCCCACTAAACCATGTCCCTTAATACAACATTTAAATGTTTCTTAAACACCTCAACATGGTGCCTGTCTGCCAGAGCAGGCCAGGATCTCAGTAGACTTCCAACTACAGAAAGGATGTTGTCCAATTACTGAGCTTCCCTGTGCCTGCTGCTCATGCTGTCCCACCAGTACAGCTTCTCCTCATGATGGTGTTGCACATCCCACCAACACACCCCAGGTGCTGTCCACGTGAATCCCCAGCAGCTGCTCAGCAATGTGCTTCCCACTGCCCATGTCCCAGCTTGTGCACTGGAGCCCTGGAGGCCGCCAACCTGGGCTGGAGTGCAGAGGATAACCTGAGGGTATCTGAGAAGAGAAGGTGAGACCTCATTAAACGAAGACCTCATTGCACTACACAATGCAAAAAAGGCAGCTACTGGCCAGAATATCTCGAATTGTAAGTACTGAATCACTTTTAATCCACACCAGCTTACACGTTTGGTGACTGAGTTCATACAGGGAAAGAGGTATAATATCAAGGAGCACAATGAAAATATTAGGTTCTTTTTGGGAGAAAATAACATGCAGTTCATCTACTGACTGCAAAAGACAGCTCAAAATTTGTTTACATGGAATAAATCCAGGCTCTTGCTGGGCAAGCAGCACTCCTTCTTTTAACTTCTCTTTCTCCAGATAAACACTGTGGGACTGGGCAATGCACACCCAGCAGGAGAATTTTCCTTCCTGGCAGATGGAGTTACAGCTTGCTTTTTGGCATGGTAAAATAAAAGTGATCCAGCTAGCTGCAGAGCTTCATAACCTGCATGTGATGGAGGCCAAGATGGCCTCCAGAGTGAACATCAGTTGCCTGTGATGAGTGCTCCGCCATCTCCTCCTCATTGTGTCTTCAGGTGTTTCCTTCAAATCAATGTCTTACACTCTATTTTTAACAATAGGAGCTGAAAGCTGAAATGGAATAGCTTACTGAAGCGTACAAGGAGAGAAGGGGAAGGAAAAGCAATTTTCTACCCAACCCCCAATCTGTGATCTGTACATCTCTGTTGATATGTAAAACACAGAGCAGCCTGTATTGCCTACGTTAGATGTAGCAGTTAGAATAGAGATGTTTTTTACCATGTGTTGCTTATAGCCCTGAAAACATTTACTAAAAAACACCCAAGTAGTAATGCACACTGATAGTCCTCCCTGGTTCTAACACATGAAAGAGAAACAGAATAAATCCCTGAGATAAAGCTTTCAGGGATCTTCCTATTCTTCCCTGAGTTAATCTGGGCATATTAATGGGAAGGGTACATTGTTCATCTGTTTCACAGGAGCCTGTAGAGCTGCTCAAAAAGGATGAAAACAGCTAGCAAACAAACTGAAAATAAGAAGTAAGAATATGTTAGCAGAATAAAATAAGAAGTAAGAATATGGAAGTAGAATTAGAGATTGTAATCAACACTTTACTGATCTTTTTTTTTCCCCCAAAACACCCTGCGTTCTCATTGTTTGCAAAGAAGCAACTGATTGTTCCAACACATTACAGTGGGAAATTGTTAAAGTGATTGCAACTGTAATGCAAATACCTTCTGCTCTAAAGACATTCCCTTCCCTTTAATTAAAGCTAATATTAATGTGGCATGGTTTAATAAACCATTACGGAAGTTTTCTTTTGAAGTCATAAACCACCTTTCTTTGTTTCTATACAATACAGAGCAATGGCAAGCTACTTGCTTTTCCTTTATGGCACCTTAATAGTCCTTCGGGCCAGCAAGTCCTGAAAGCTGTTTGCTTTCAAAGCCTTGTTCTGCTTTTGAGCCAGAGGACCACATCTCTGAGAGTGCACCTTCCTAAGTGCACCTTCCTCCACTTCCTAAGTGGGCAGTGGAGACCAGAGGAACATCATCCACCTGAGCTGGTCCAGCTGTCACATGATGTGACATTATAGAATCATAGAATCATAGAGTGGTTTGGGTTGGAAGGGACCTTTAAGATCACCCAGTTCCAACCCTCTGCTATAGGCAGGGACACCTCCCTCTAGACCAGGTTGCTCACAGTCCCATCCAGCCTGGCCTTGAATGCTTCCAGGGAGGGGACATCAACAGCCTTTCTGGGCAACCTGTTCCAGCATCTCACACCCTCACAGTATACAATTTCTCTCTAAAATCTAGTCTAAATCTACCCTCTTCCAGCTTAAAGCCATTTCTCCTCATCCTGTCTCTACCTGCGCTTAAAAGAAATCCCTCCCCAGCTTTCCTGTAGGCCCCTTCAGGTACTGGAAGGCCTCTGTAAGGTCCCCCTGGAGCCTTTTCTTCTCCAGGCTGAAGCTGTCTCAGTCTGTCCTCTCAGCCTGTCTTCATAGGGGAGCTGCTCCAGTCCTCTGATCATCTTCGTGGCCCTCCTCTGGGACCCACTCCAACAGCTCTACATCTCTCTCAGCACGTCCCTGTTAGCACCGGGACATGGGAGCTTTTGATCCAGTCCCTGGGTATGTTTGGCACGTATTGGTCAAACTTTACACCCACACAGGACATCTCTGAGATGCATATGAACTGCTACACCAAGAGTATGCCTGCTTTTGGGCACTTCAATTTGGTAAAACTGGAATTCAGAAAGGATGAAAAATAGAAAGAAAACGTAAAAGATCTCTTTCCTGATCTGTGTTGTATTTACTTATTTACATACGTTAGGAGCTTATTGACAGCAACGCTGCTTGTTTTACCCACAGCACCTCCAGTGCCACTCACACACACTGACTTCAGTCAGGCCACAGCTATCTAACCAAATAAACGAGTAAGACTGATTTCAAAACAAGCATGTGTTTAAAGTCTAATTATCAGATGTGCATCACGTTTGCAACTCCACAGCAATAAAACCTTTGCAAATCTGCTGTTACTCATGCCTTCAACAGAACACCACCTAGTATTAAGCCGTAAGTCTTGGCAAATCTAAAGACATTGCAGCACTTTTATAAGCCATATATTTAATCCTCCAGAGTGGAATCAGGCTTGATTTACAAGAATTCATTTTCATTAATCTGTACCTTTGGGTGATAATTATATGCAGATATCAGCTCCTTTGAAGCTTCATGACATTTTTCTGTCATTTTGCCTACAATTTATGTGGGGCTAACAACTCTATTATTGGAGAATCATTGAATCTGAATTCTGGCACGGCTTCGGTATCCTTCCAGTCTTCTGGAACTTATTTCCAGTGTCAAGGTGTTTTCTTAATAACTTTAATTGTGAATGTGTTGTAATTTCTACATTATTCTCCTGTGATGCAAATGCAAATCCTGCTCCATTCTAGATAAAAATGCACATTTTAAAAGTATTTTGCCTATATGGTATCACTGACATCAGTTTTGCTTGCTGTTTCCAGTGATGAGACTGGAAAACATTATCATTGCTCCTTAGAACTGAATGCCTTCACATTATCCTTTGCTGTCATTTGCAACTTTTTTTTTTCTTCTGAAATCTTTACTGGCTGTTTTCAACACTTAATAATTTCCTCCTTGTATGAATTTCTCTTTCCCTTTTTTTGTTCATGTAGAAATGATGTCTTTCCAACAGCTGATTTCCTTCTGCCACTGAATCAGGATTAATGTTTAGCCAAGCAGTCCTTCCCCGAGTAAGGGGGAGATTGGATTTTTTTTTCCATTTAAATAAAATTCTCTGAAATGCACTCATACATTTATTATCATTTTTCTACCTGTGTTTTACATCCCATTCAATTTTCTTGTAATTTACTCCTGCTTCAGGAAATTAGTTTTCAGAATAACCAATACACGCACTACTGGTGGCCAGTGTTCAGCGCTTGCCCTACTGAATACAATCAGATCGTGATCACTGTCCCTGAGGCAACTGAAGCTTTCCAGTGTAGCCATTATTTTTTTATTATTATTTTAATAAACAGAGACTGTAATATCATGCCTGAGCCAACAGCTAAATTAAAGCCACACAGATGACATTAACTCCAAAAGTTCCTACCTTTGGATTTCACAACGCAAAACAGAGTTCTAAAATAAGGCTTGAGGGAGGAGGGAGGACAGCATAGAAGTTGTTTCTCTACTCTTCCTTTGTTTAAAAACCCTGAGCATCCTTCTTCCCAGCCCCTGATTTTGCTTCCCAAGGCAAGGGTGAGCGCCAGGACTGGAGCTGATAGACTCACCAAGTGACAGAGGTCTGCAAGACACTGGGAGTGTTTGGCAGATGATCTTCTTCTCAGTGGCCCTATGGTCCTGGAGAGGAAGAGCACCTTCCACTGCTAAGAGTCTAAAAAGTTTGCGGACTACACAGAAACTACACAAAATCTCTTGGATTTCTCTTGATTCAGGAGAGCAACCACACGTTTGCCTCCCCAGCTCTCCTCAGATGTGTGATCTCTTCTCCTGCCAGCCTTCCCACCCAGCTTCACTTCTTTGTGGTCCTGGCTCTCTGTCCAGTACCAGCCTCCTACATTTCCTCACCCAGCCCCAAACCATTTCCCTCATTTTCTCCTTCCTCTCTCTTAGTCCCAGATTGCTCACATGTGTCCCCAAGAGCAGTCTCGTATCTTTCCTGTACTTAAACCAAACCTCCTCACTGCCATAAAACGAGGGACATGGAGAGGCAGGGAAGGGCAGGATCTGAAGCCATGGTAGCATGGAGCTATCATAATTGCAATGTCCAGAATGAATTGTGTCCATGCAGATAGGCTCCCTAAGGTAAGCTCACAGCTGCAGCAGAGATCTACAGAGCATATGCTAACTGCATTCTTTCCACTGAAAGGCCTATAACTTGGCCATATTTGGGTTCATTTTTCTGGAGATACAAGATACACAAAAGTTGTCTACTGTTCGGTTTCATGTTTCTCCTTTAAATCACAGGGGCCAGCTAGAGTTCCCAAATGAAAGACAGAAATTAACACCATCAAAACAATACATTTTTTCTACCCACATTCTTGGAAGTGACTGAACTGTTTTATTTATGCACTTAAATTTCAGCTAAATGAGCAGAAGCCCAGCAGGGAAATTCTCATTTCCAATTGTTACAGTTTGGCAAAGTTATAAGCAACAGAGAACAGGAGCTCATCGTGAAAAACATTAGACGAGCAACAGTAGACAGTGCCATTATTAACACAGATCTTTTTATTTTTAGATTTCATATAAAATCTTTATTAAATATGCAGAGAATTTGTTTTACTTCCAATTTCCACAGCATTTACATGGAACCTCTGAAAGCTCTGGGGAATCGATGGGAGCTAAAGCACCAGTAAAAGTGCAAACCAATTTCTGAGATGAATACAAGCTGAGTACCTTTTGGAGCTAGCTTTATTTATAATAACAAGGAGGATGTTGTGAAATTAGACTTACTGGTTAAAAATATTTTAAGAAAATATAAAATGCACCAGAAAGCTAAGGGAACTGAAACCTCAGCATCTTTTAGTTGGGCCTCTATTACAGTACCCACCATGGTAACAGAGAATCTATTTTAATGCTTAGAAGAAAATGAATAACAATGAGACTACTGTAAGAATATGAATAAAAGAAGAGCAATCAGGGAATAAGCATTTAGAAGAAAAACCCATAGAAATGAGCAACTTAGGACAAAGTGTTATACCCTAAGATTAACTACACGGATAGACAGAAATCCAACAGTGAGGAAAAGGGGTGGGAAGCTCACATTCTGTGTTTCAGTAATCGACAAATAATAGAACATTAAGTCACAACAGATGTGCACCAATGCAGTTCTTAAGCAGTTGGGGTGCTCCAGCCAACTGAGACTTGCTTCAGTCATGACCAAGTGCAGTCCTGGCCCTGTTTTGTGCAAGCTGAACAAAAATGGCTATTTTGAAAAACTGGTCACAGATCTCTTCTTTCCCCAAAGCTGAACAACAAAAGTAACAAGCAAACAAAACCAAACCAAACCAAAAAAAACCCTCTCATACAATGTTCTTTGTTCTTTTGTCCATCTCTATGGTAACATTTTTTACTTCTTTTAAACCTTCTTTTTTTTTTTTTTTTTTTTTTTTTTCCAAATGCTATTGTGCATATAATACATCAAATTTGTCTCGGGAAGTCTCTGAGGGGGAAATAGCCAGAAGGTGAGAAGTATCCTTTATGTTTGCGCTGTTCTTACGTTCTCTCCTAGGCATCTGCTGGTAGACATTGGTGGAGACATGGCAGTGACCCAGATGGACCTCAGGTGTAACCCAGTAAGGCCAGTCTTCTATTCTGATCAGAAATGGGAAACAAGAACCTCTTGCTAAGCAGCAGCCTCGTAACAAGAGTGTCTCCTCTGCTTCTCAGAAAGAAGGAACAAGCAGTGTGCCTTGTTCTTATACGTCTGAAGAAGCTTGGTCTCCTAAGCAAGGACTTGTAAAGATTTCAGGAATATCTGCAAGGGTGCACAGTCATATTTCCACTAAGTTTTACACGGGACTGTAGGTTGATTCTGCTGTTTGTTTTTATTGTAGTTTCCCCCAAAAAAGTATCAGTCAGTGTCCGTCCATGTTCTGAACCATCAATGAGTAGTGATGTACACTGGCTATTCAAAAGTATCAGATTCTGTACATGCTACTGTGTCTCCCTTGTAAAATTACTTCCTAAATGAAATACAAACCCAGGTTTAGCATTTAAGTATCTTCCCAAGGCAGCCACAATCTGAAAAATACTTATCAGGAATCTGGAATCTGAAAGAACAAGACAAAGATACTTCAATCAGAGGCTTTAAGCAGGGATTAGGCAGGGATTGTGCACCTGGGAGTTGGCAACCCTAGATTTGTGCGTAGACTGGGAGAAAAGAAGCTGGAGAACAGCCCCACAGAAAGGGAACTGGGGGTTCTAGCTGATGGTGAAGGGTCTGGAGAGCAAGATGTATGAGGAATGGCTGAGGCCCCCTGGTTTGCTCAGCCTAGAGCAGAGGAGCTGAGGGGAGGCCTCATGGCGGCCCGCAGGGACCTCACAGATCAAGGTAATTTGGCTTTGGCCGACTGCTACTGTCACCGAGTGACCGCAGGCATCTACACTATTCTTAGCACTTCAGCACTTCTATTCAAGGTCAATCCAGTGCATTTGCATTGCACACATGGCTCTGAATGTAGTGGAGGCATGTGCTTCAAAAGTGGGTCATAGCAAGATGATGAAAGCTAAATCAAACTGCAGTTATGCTTATATCTAATCTGTTGAGCTAAGACTCTCAGTGTAGTTTGAATATTTAAGCTCTAATAGGAGGCATTCAAGTATAACAGCAAGGACTAATTCGAAAAGATTTCTGCAGGTGTCTTTGTTTGAGTGGGGGTCAGACCAGACGAGTCAGAACCTCCAGAGGTTCCTTTCAACCTCAGTCACTCTGTGATTCATAGAATCATAGAATTTCTCAGGTTGGAAAAGACCTTCATGATCACTGAGTCCAACCACAACCTGACCATACTACTCTAACTAACAACCCTCTGATAAATCATGTCCCTGAGCACCACATCCAAATGGTTTTTAAACATATCCAGGGATGGTGATTCAACCACCACCCTAGGCAGCCCATTCCAGTGCTTCACAACCCTTTCTGTAAAGAAGTGTTTCCTGATATCCAACCTAAACTTACCCTGGTGCAACTTAAGGCCTTTTCCCCTCGTCCTGTCACCTGTCAGCAGTGAGAAGAGACCAACCCCGCTCTTGCTGTAAGCACCTTTCAGATATTGGAAGAGAGCAATAAGGTCTTCCCTCAGCCTCCTTTTCCCCAGACTAAACAGCCCCAGTTCCTTCAATTGCTCCTCGTAGGGCATATTCTCCAAGCATGCTCTGTGTAGTCCCAGAGCAGCTCTCTTTAGAGAAAACTTTAAGAAACCATTTAATCAAGCTATTAACAGAAGCACTGTTCAAAGTGCACTTTGATGGCAAATGTCTAGTTTGAAAAATAAAAATAGGGGACAAGCCTGCAGTGATGGCTTGTTTTGCTGAAGCCACCTCTAAAGAGATCAGGCTTCTTGCGGAGCCACTGCTTACCAGCATGGCAAGGTATCACCTGATGTTGGGCAATGCTGTTAACCCAACAACGCAGGGATGTGGTGGTCCACATCATCCCTCCCTGCAACAGCAACTCCGTTTTCATTGCATTTCCTCTTTCTTCCTTCTGGAGGTCTGGAGGCATTTCAGCAGCACTGATGTGCATAAGCAGAATCCTTCTGCAGAGCACAGAGGTTGGAGAGCAGCACATTTAGCACAGCAGAACTACATGGCACACTTTATTGGATATAAGCAGGCAGGCATCTACAGATAGCATTTTTGCTCTGAGTCACTACGGCCAAAACACATGGAAACAATGTTTAACATTCGCATTCCCATAACATTTAATTCCACCGTCTGGGCCTTTTATCAGTAATGTAGATTATGAATACAGATAGATTCAGAACAATAGAAGTGTGAGACTGCATACTGATAATCTCTTGTTAATTTTTAACAGAAACAGCAACGTAGCATTTCATTCCAATGAAAATGACTCAGAACCCATTTGTTTCCAGTGAGGCAGTTTAAAAGATCTAATAGAAATAGATGTTCCAATGCTCAGCATCTTGCAAAAGCAGGATTATGTACATGCTTGGTTATAGCTGAATGCAGTTGAATTCCCAGACAGTGGCAGAAATTTAAGCAGTCATCTCCTAACGTCCTTTGAGTTTTTGGATCTATATATTTTTAACGTGCTATTGAGAAGCTATGAGATGTGACAGACAAAGCTCTTCTTTGGACATTACTATTGATAACAATTTTCCTTCAAGTCCTCGCTGTCACGTGCTTGGAGAGGATAGCCCAGTTTTTGTTTTCCTCCAGTGGTAGATCAGGCAAGTCAATGGAGAAAATAACATCATAGAAGCATAGAATCATAGAATGGCCTGGGTTGAAAAGTCAAAGATGATCTAGTTCCAACCCCCCTGCCATGGGTAGGGTCACCAACAACTAGATCAGGCTGCCCAGACAACACTGCTCAGCTGCAACATCGATGTTGTTTGCTGGAATCCACACTATTTCTTCTAAATTTGAGACTTAGAACATCGTTTCCATATTCCTGTCTGTTCAGAAGATTACAGTGGTTTGAGAACTCTCACTAAGAAAGAATGCAGTTCCATTTTTATTTTTACATGGCAGCCTGTAGGATGGGAGAAGGCCAGAAAAGGGTCACTTCTATTATTGCTCAGCACATTTTTCAAGGTCCGAGATAGCAATAAACTTGCTTTTAGTGATGATATCCATATTGCACAAAAAAAGATCAGCTTGAAACTTAAGCTAAAGGCATCCCAGAAAAAATAGTTTCAGTAGTTTGGGGACCTTCAAAACCTTAAGCTTAGCAAACACGCAAGGCACATAAAAGTATTAAAATATCTACCTACTGGGATCAGATGCAAGTAGTAAGGAGAGTTAAAGAAGGATGTTATAAATTTAAAGAGAACCTAAGGGCTTAGTCATGAAGTAGAAATTTTGGTCATGTTCCACTACAATACAATGCATCTATGGAAAATTTGCCACACACCACATGAATCAAGTACTGCTGGAAAGGAGTAGAGGGGTTTCGAGTCCTTCTGCCTCCCTACTTCTTGTAGATGCATGCAGATTTCTAAAGCTTTACCTTTCTTACACAAGCACCTTATACTAACCTTGCTTGACTCCAACATGTGGCAACAAAGCAATCTTTTATTACATTTTCAGTGCCGTTATGCAATTTAGCTGTGTGGAGAAGACGGTGCTTTGCCCTCTGAGCCTATGGGGCTGAGGGTGCTCAGGGCAGCTCCCAGGACAGGAGCTGTGGTAACTGAGAAGCAAATGGAATGTCCTTGTGAGAAGGGGTCCTGCCTTCCTTCAGTTTTACAGCAACTGTTTCAGATCTCTGGCAATACAAAGGGTAGATGGAGTTTAAATGAAGTTTTTCCCCAAGTATTCCACACCTACAGCCTCTCAAGGCTCGTTTGATAGCCTGTGAGGAGGAAGAGCAGCAAGGTAGGCTGTTCAGCACTCAGGTAGGCCTACAGTAGGGCTGCAGCCATGCAATGCCATCTGTATTTAATGCAAGGCACGGTAAGCAACACAGAGGATTTCCAATTATGTTGCAGCCTTAAAAACCTGTAATGCTTTTAGCTGCAATGCTGAAGGAGCCGTCACAGTGGCAAAGTCACTTGAAGAGCAGCTCCTTTCAGTGCCAGTGACAGCTCAAGCAGTCCTATTTGTTCTGCCTGCCCTCAGAGTTATCTCTGCAGTCAGCCAGGCGAGAACATGGACT
The DNA here is from genome assembly GCF_016699485.2 of Gallus gallus. Lineage (NCBI taxonomy): Eukaryota > Metazoa > Chordata > Aves > Galliformes > Phasianidae > Gallus > Gallus gallus. The sequence continues at coordinate 168,062,875 of NC_052532.1, read as the reverse complement.
GCAGTTTAAAGCAATGTTGAATTGATCTATGGGTTGTTGTGGTTTTTTTGTTGGTTTTTTTTGGTTGTTTTTTTTTTGGGGGGGGGGGGGGGGGGGAAGGGGGGGGCTCTGTTCTTTACTTGTTTTGCTTTGTTTAAAGTTTAGAAGTCAGGCTCAATGTTTGGACTAGGAGGAAAAGAGAGTGAAATGGTTTAGGAGAGAACAAAGAGCTAACAAGCTGCCACTTGCTTAGCATGTCCTTATGCACCTTGTGTAGGATATTGCAACACTGCAAGGTGGAAAACCTTGTAGTCCTCCCACCTAATTCATTTTATCAGCAGAGTTTGGACCTTTTTTTGATGTGAATTTTCGTAACACATTAACCTTTCCAAATACATACTTGAAACTGCCTTAACTTAGCGTTATATTTATAGGATAGAGAGAACAAGAGGAACAGTCTGTTTTGATTAACAACTGGTTTAATGTTTCTTGGACCAGAGGCATTTCTCTGTAGTAAACATTGCTGCATTTATAATTCATAACCACAGGGAGTGCCAAGTCCCACAACGAGGACAAAGGTAAGATTGATTATGTGCCCTGGCTGTACATTTCCATATGGCACAATGTTTTGTTTAGGTTGTTTTCTGATACATTGATTATTTGCTCTGAATTTTCTTGGTTTGCTATGTACATTTGTACCATTAAGATATTATTTCTGTATTTCATTTTCACCCTTTGTATATGATTTTTATTCCCAACCGTTGCCTCAGATGTACCTATTCCTGATTTTTCTCTTTGGCTTGTTCTCCAAGCAGTTTTCTGCTTTTACATTGAAATAAAAATGACACTGCTCAGGAAGGTTTCAGCTCACTGAGTTTTGGCTAAGGATGTGCCTCAGCTGGCCACTGCCCTGTAAACACACGCTAGCAGCCAGCAGAAAGAAGTACCTCCCCTGCAATAAAGATATTGAATATAAGGAAAAAGTCTTTTACAGTGAGAGTGGTGAGGCAGTGGAATGGGTTGCCCAGAGAGGTGGTGGATGCCCTAACCCTAGAGACACCCAAGGTCAGGCTGGACGGGGCTCTGAGCACCTGGTGGAGCTGTAGGTGTCCCTGTTCATTGCAAGGGAGTTGGACCAGATGGCCTTTGAAGGTCCCTTCCAACACTAAGGATTTTATGATTCTATGATTTTATACCCAGACAAGCCACCAGCTCAATCTCCTCCCCAGGAGCTCGCGTGGATGGGGTTAGCAGTGATGACAGAGTCCAAAGCAACTCCCACTGGGAGATTTCTCACCAGAAATCAGCCTGTTTCTAACTCCAAGCACCAAGACCACTTCCAGCAGCAAGATGTCAGCTGTAGAAGATATGGATGTCTCATCCCTGGAGGTGTTCAAGGCCAGGTTGGATGGGGTCCTGGACAAGCTGGTTTAGTGCCTGATTCAGTGGCTGGCAACCCTGCCCATGCTAGGGTGGTGGAACTGGATGACCTTTGAGGACCCTTCCAACCCAAGCCTTTCTGTGATTCTATGATTCTATAGGTGGGGAAGTCAAAGCTGTTTCCTTGTCATATGCTGGTATTACCAAAAAGCGAATCCTTCTTACACTGTGTGCTTGGCATACATAAAAATAAGTTATTTTAGCTTATTTATCCATCATAGTAATAAATTCTCTGAATTGAGGAACTTGAACCATTATTTGAACCAGAAAACAGCTTTCTTTCTCAGGCTGCATGTGCACTTGTTTCAGTCCTTCTAAGTCTTTTTTTTTGAATCAAAATTGAAACCATGATTAGAAAAAAAAAATGTATCTAGGTGTTGATTTAAAGTTGTGGTTCAGCGAGGAGTGATGTGGTATGACAGGTAAATTTGCCTCTTCCTTGCCCTTTGCCCTGCCTCTCTACAGCCAACCACAAGTTAATTCAACACTCTGATACGTACTAATCTGCTGACTAAATCATTACATGCCCATGTCGAAACATCATCAGACACATCTGAACTTGGATCAGAAATAATCTGGAAGATACAAGGGTGCATACCTAAATTTTGCAGGCTGCTATGGGAACGTATTCTCATCTGCTTGGCAAACATAAGAAGTGAGATTTTGCTATGATATTATTATGCCTCTATCAGATGTAAGGACTATCTAGATGTAGAATACTTAAAGGGCTGAGTTCTTCCCTTGCTTCTACCAAGTGAATTCTACAAGTTTACATTTAGATGTAAACTAAATTGGATTTTAACAGAGCTGGTTACAACAGATCACATCCCAAGTCAGCTACTTTCCTGACAGTCTGCACTGCTCACCAGGACTTCTGCACCCACAAAAGCTCCTGTGCTGATACGTGCAAATTTAGAGACCACCAACACCAGGTTTTAGGATACAGTCAGGTTGAATCACAGAATCATAGAATGGCCTGGGTTGAAAAGGACCGCAGTGATCATTGAGTTTCAACCCCCCTGCTGTGTGCAGGGTCGCCGACCAGCAGACCAGGCTGCCCAGAGCCACATCCAGCCTGGCCTTGAATGCCTCCAGGGATGGGGCATCCACAGCCTCCTTGAGCAACCTGTTCCAGTAAAGAAGAGAGAAGTTCCAGGTCACAGTGATAAAATTAGTTACTGTCCAACATTTTATTTTAAAACCCTGTGCCTTTGGCTGCTTTCTTTAGGGACTGGCTTATTTTATAAGAAAGTGTTGCTGATTTTCACTCATCAAGAGCTCCTCTTTTTTTTTCCTACCGTTAGCTACATGTGGGTTAAGAAAGCTCAAGAGTTTGGGGCTTTATTTACATTTGATGAATGACAAAACAGCACAAACCTAATCCTTTCTAATCTTAGCTCAGTACAAGTTAAAATTTGCTTGATGAATGTCCCTAGACTTTGCAAGCTACTGTTGAAACTTACTTTCCTCTGTTCGGTAAACACACAAAAAGTGAAAACTGGGCTAGTGCTGGAGAATAGGAGCAGCACCCAAGGCTGGGCTCTCTCTCAGTACATTATTATTTCTCTGCCAAGTGACAGATACAGAGGACACACAGATGCCTGAAACTGGCCTTTGGCAGAATTTGACACCCAAATACAGAGCAACAGTGCTAGAAACAACTGGTCTGTCCCCACTGCCCCTGGGGGGTTGTCTGTTGTTTCAGAATTGAAAGGTTTATGTCCACCCACGAGCAGCAGCAGTGTGTTTGGGCTGTTCTGAACACACGTTGAAAAGCACCCATGATCCTGGAGCAAGAAATCCCCAGAGCATTGCAAGCAGTTGGGGCTGGAAGCCTTCCTAGAGCCACTGGGGCAGCCTTCCACGCTGAACTCAACAGAGATGTCGCTTAAGACCTGGTGAAGTGGTTCTGCTGCTCCTTATTGGCCTGGACCCCAGGTGACCACCCCCTTAATGGCACTTGCCCTCCACTTTCCATGCTTAGTGAGCACCGTAGATAGATGGACTGCCCGTGACATCATTCCATAACACAATTCAGCTGAAAAAAAGCTGCATTCACTTAAAACATACAATAGACTTTTCCTATTTAGGTCTGACATGCTTCACCTGGGAAGAAATTGGGAGCGAATGCACAAGCAAATAAACCATCCATCCAACTATGGCAGAGACGCAGCAGCAGCCAGAAACCCATGGCTACACTGAGAGAAAGGCAGAATCTTTTGGTGGATCTTCAGTGCATGACCAGGGCCACATCAACCTCAATGACAGGGAGTGTGTGAATGATTTGGGACAAATCCTTCTTGTCTAATTTAAGGTCTACACAGAGAAATGTCTATACCTGAATTGGCACCTCTATAAGCAAAGGAGAGAATAAGGCACTTCTAAGACACAGATTGTCTTATTTTATATGCTGCCATCTGCCTCGTCCCAGTTTTCTTCCTCTCTCTAGCTTTCACTGTCCTTTTAAGCTCTGTCAGGCAGGGTAACCAGAGCTTCAAGGCTTCCCCACTTACATATGGGGCCAATATTGATCACAGTAAGAACACAAAATACATCCTGCAACATCATCCTCAGACCTGCTGCCTTTTAGAAAGGTCTAAACAGTGTCTGAAAGCTTCCAGCGTCACCCATGCTGCCTCACCATCCATCACCATTTTCAGGTTTTGCTCTTGTTGGGTTTTGTCCCTTCTGCAATTACCAGCGTTTTGTGAGAGCCTGTTGTGTTCTAAGCACTTGCTGACAGCCTGTTTTTAATCTTCTTGAGGGTGCCTTTTGTCATTCCCTTTGTAGATTATCCCTCTCCACCTTACATTTATATTGCTTATCTTGAGCAATGTCTTGGATGAAATTGCAGAAGTTGCTTCCTTTGCATCTTAACCCCACCACATGTACTGAAGGTCATTTGTAAGTGAGAAGCAGGAGATGAGAGGGGTTTGGCACTCTCTAAAGACCACGTTACTGCCAGGCTGCTTGTAAAGTGGCCTGGAAAAGCACTAGTGTGTATGTGTACGTGTAGGAAGGGTTTGCCCTGGTGTGCCCACGTTGGCTCACTCTTCCAAATGGTAAGTAATGTTAAGAGCCCAGTAGAGAACTGTCACGAACTCCAAATGGAGCTTGTTTTCCCAGTCACTCAGCACTCTTGCCCCAGTATAGTCTGCCCTCCAAACCCTCCTCAGCCCACTCTCCCCATTGTGCAGTGCCATGCACCCACTTCCATGCCCCAGCTCCCATGCTGCCAGCAGATCTGTACAAGGTTTTTTCTCTGTGTGAACTCTACCTCCTGCTGACCACTAAATGATCTTCAGAGCTATTATTTCAGCATTTTATCTTCTCCTGCTCTGAGTCCACGCAGCAAAAGTGACTTTTGTAGCTGGAAATAGATGGGAAGAGCTGGGGTCATCTCAGAGGCAATGACGCTGGACGCCATGGAAGTCCCATGACAACAGGTGGGAGATGTGACCTTGGAGTCCCAGGTATGCAGGATGCATCCAGCACCACAGAGGCCAGGTTTGCCCTTGGGGCAGGGAATGAAGTCTGGGAACTTCCTTGCTCTCCTGCCCTTGCCCTCTCTCGCTGTTCACTCCCTTCCAAGCCACTTCTCCCCTGCTGTAGGCTCCCAGAGGCACTGGATGATTTTGATCTGGCTGTTCCAGTTTTGTTGCATTCCTGTCAGAAGCACAACGATCACAGCAGATCTGTCACATAGGAAGGCAAGCCACAGGTCTGAGCAACTGCTGCATCTGTAATAGAGCAAGAGAAAGCCATTCCGGGTGTGAGGGCTGCTATGCAATTCTTCTGCATGCAACTTTCATTTGTTTTGGACTGTATCTTGGTGGCTACATTTAAGTAAAACCGTCTGAGGCTGATGAGTGTTTTACCTGTAGAAAATGGAAGTTTTCCATAGCTTACCAAACCCATTTCAAAGCAAACCTCTACCTGGTCCAGGAGGAACCAGACTGGTCTGGTTAGGGAAATCTTGACTTTGTTCAGCTCTCTGAAGAACATTCCTGCCTGCCTTTTCACCCCAGAAAAAAAATGTGCTTCCTTCACTTCTGGGGATGAGAAAACAATCTGAAACCAACAGTGAAAATAATGTCACCACTTTTCTCCTTTTCTCCCCCCTTCCCATAAATAAAGTTGGACAGACTTGTTAGCAATCATGGGGTTTCCCAGACAAAACCACCAGAACTCCAAGCATGTCCTCACTTCCCCATAGTTGCAAAACCTGCTTCTCCGATCAGATTAGGGCTGTGCTGGGATGGAGGAGAGCCTGGAAGTCTTCCAGGCAATTTTCTCTTCTCAGAGACAGGCTGCCGTGACTACGGTGCTGCTCATTTGTCAGAAAGGATCAGCTCTGCAGGTGTCATCCCACAGCAGCATAGACCTTCCACCAAAGGGATGAGGGCAAAATGACCTATTTAATCAATCAAACTGAAGAAATTGCTTGTAGCTGCATTACCATGAACCCTCCATCCCAGGAAAGGACATGACATTTCAGAAAGTAGCCCAGGAATATCCTGACTGAGGGTGGTTGCTCTCCATGGCACAGCCTTCAGACCCTCCATGGTTCAGCCCAGCTCGAGCCTCTCATCCTCTGCATGTGTGCCCAGTGGAAATCAGTTTATGATGGTGCACACAGCAGGTGCATAATTGCACAAGATTTTGCCATGTTGTTAAGACTGCTGGATTGCAAGCGTGAATTCTAAGAGAAGGTAATGAAAATAGCCTTGTGGCATTTTGCTACAAAACAATCACAGAGTCATGGAATATCCCAAGTTGGAAGAGATCCACTAGGATCACCAAGTCCAACTCCTGGCTCCACAAAGGACTACCCCAAAATCAGACCCTATGTCTGGGAGCGTTGTCCAAATCCTCCTTGAACTCCAGGACCTTGGGGCCATGACCACTGCCCCGATGAGCCTGTTCCATGCCTACCACCATGCCTACCACCCTCTGGTGAAGAACCTTTTCCTAACACCCAACCTGACAATCCCATGACATCTCCATGTTGTTCCCTCGGGTCCTGTCACCGTCACCAGAGAGCAGAGATCAGCACTGCCTCTCTGCTCCTCCTGCCCCTATCCAACACACATACTTCTGTAGGCTCAGGAGTAACAGCTTTGCTCCTTCCAGTTCAGGACTGGAGAAGAGACTAGTACTGACTTTTAAGGGAGGGCTTTTGGTTCTCTGTCCTAGTGAATCCATGGCGATGTCACTTATCAGCTTCTGATTCTCCAGCCAGTAATCATAGCTGTCTCCATCAACCCACTGATGTCTCAAAAGCTCTCCTTCTGCACAGCTCAGGGATCCTTGGAGCGGTCCCAACGTTATATGCCTGCATAGTTGCTTCCCCCCACCCTTGCAGAGATCTCCTGACTCACTCACTCACAAGTGGATTCATGTTTTCCTGCTATTTATACGCACAGCAGTCATCCCAGCTGTGCATTAGGGTGCATGATGCACACTGTCGTGACCTGACATCTTTCCCCATATATGTGCATACTTGACTAGACTGTGAGTCAAGGCAAGTAAAATTGTGTGGGATGCTCTTTTGAGTGCTAGGCCTGCATTCAAAACTGCCATCTGTTGGGACCTTCAATTGAGATAAGCCTATGTAGTTATTCACAAGCTATTATGTGATGCTCTATCATATCTGAATGAACCAGACATTCAAATGAATTTAGATGAATTTATCCATATGGTGCTGCAAACCTTTGTCGCAGGAAGATAACAAAGCACAGAAAGAAAATGATGACTCCAAAGCTTTGGTGCTTACCATGCGGGGTTTTTCTCTTGTGTTTGGAATTTGTTTCCTCTATGGCTTTCACTGAGGACTTTGCTATTTTCTGGATTTATCATGTAAAGTCCCCATTAATGTCAATAGAAGTTCCACTTGCAGATAAGGGAGGAATGGTGAAGAGATCTGCAGTGCACAGAGAGATAATATTCTAGCTCCTTTTAAACATTTGAGTTAAAAAATAACTCTATTTTTGGCTGGTACCTAAATTCCAGGGATTTCAAAGCACTCTGCTCAATACCCAGGCAGAATACTTCTACCACTGACCTGATGCTGCTTTTGGTGGGACATCAGCAGCTAAATGATGACCTGTTTTTCAGGAAAAGCTATTGGAAAGAAAAACTACCACCATACAGGTGAGCTAGAGTCTTACCCAGCTACCAAGATCTGCCAAGTATGGATGAAGCAGGTAGGGCTGTTCAGAACCAGCATCCCAAGCTGAGTCACAGGCTGAGGGGCTGAGCTGAAGGCACAAGAGCAGTGCCACAGATCAACGTATCCTCAGTCACCAGGAGAGTCCTTTTATCAGCTACCAAGACCAGGGACCAGCCTGATCTATCAGACTTACCAATAGCACTAAACATTAACCATTCTAGTCAAACCACTGCAAGAAATTCATCACCGTCCAAAAGAGGACTTCTCATTTGGAAGAGCAGTGGGCTCATTCAAGTAAAAGATGACTGCACTGTCAACCTCCCTTACTGCTGACTGCTGGAGTAGTGCAATTTGTTAGAACCAGACCTTGTCGGGAGTGGTGGAGATGGATGTGATTTAAACAGCATCACCATAATGCTACTTTCGCCTTGGCTTTACAAAGCGTTTAGTCACAGACACCTTGAGCTCAGAAACCAGCTCCCCTGTAATAAGTAGTCAGATGTGGCTTTGTCCTCAAATCTCATTTCAGGAAGTAATCTGGGGTTTTCATACATGCTCCCATTCACAGCAGGACATTCTTACTCTCCTTTGAAGAGCAGAAAATCAAGAGGAAAGCAGAATTGGGGTGATAAGCATATGCTGGGAGGAACGCCGCTGTAAAACTTGCAACAAAGGCTTTCCAAAACCATTGCAGTGCCATAGCAATTATTTTCACAGCATCTATCAAATTATAATTCTCATCAGACCTCCTCCCACCTGCCTGAAGGTTTATTGCCAATGTGGTTTGACTGGTTACAGAAAAGGGCCTCGATACAGCCAAGGTCACTCCCTCAGCTAAAACAAATGTTTACAGGAGGCTTGTTGCATAAGTTTCCTACATCTGTCCTTTGTTCAATTCAGGATGTCCATCTCTGGTCCATTTCAGGCTGGGTGGGGCTCTGAGCAACTTGATTTAGCTATAGGAGTCCCTGTTCATAGCAGACAGCTGGACTAGATGACCTTTAAGGTCCCTTCCAACTCAAATGATTCTATGATTCTATGATCTAAGACTTTATTCTCACTGAACAAGCGTAGAAAACCAAAGGTTGGCAGCAAGGACAAGGAGAGGTGGCGCTGTGGGTGTAGAAAGTGGGAAGGCAACCAAGGCTGTGTAGGAGGCAGGATGTCCTTCAGTGACAATGCCAGGGGGACATCCACCAGTACTGCTTCCCAGGAGGACATCAGGGACCTTCTCCACAGCACCACATCTCCTCCAGCACTCTGATGGGACCAAGAACGGTTGTCCACCTTGCCCCTAGGTGCCGATGGAGAATGTGACAATGCAAACTGCTGAAGAAGAGGAAGCAGAAGCTGTGGCGGTAGCAGGCAGAGGGAGAGGAGGAGCTGCTATAGGTTCTGGGGGTTGCCCACAGTCTCACAACATACCTGGGAATTTGTGGGCTGGCAACATCCCTTCCCCTTTGGGGCTGCCTTGGTGTAATTCTGCAACTAGATATTGATTTGCAGCTATGCCCTAGGGACAAGGGAGAAGTCCAAGCAAACGGTAGTTGAAACAAAAAAGCAAAACCAAGAACAAACGGGAAGGGGTTAGAAGCAGTGTAAGCAAAAGCAAAAAGAGAACAGGGAGTTGTGACACTTCTTGAGAAAGGCTCTCAATGAAGGGAGCTCTGAGAACGTTTCTACTACTGAGAAGCACTTTGAGTTTAGCGGTGATGTCAGGCCCAGTGTTATAAACCGTATGCATCAGATCCTTGAGTAGTAGGAAATCACCTTGAAAACCATAAAAGATTTCCCTTTTTTTTTGTTTGTTTGTTTGCTTTTTGTTTGCTATTTGTTAGTTAGTTTGTTTAAGAAATGGTAGCTTGTTTCAGTTTGCCTTCAGGTTGCTGAGCCTGCAGGGCTTATTCAGTTTGCATTGTAAAGCCTTATTTTATAATGGCTTTTGAAATCATAGAATTTTAGGTTGATCTGTGTTGGAAGGGACCCTTAAAGGCCATCTAGTCCAACCCCCTGGCATGAGCAGAGGCACAGTCCATTAGACCAGGTTGCTCAAAGTCCTTTTCACATAAAAGCTTTGATTTTTTCCAGAATCAAATCCTCCCAGCAGCGGAGCAATGACAAGCAGTGCGATGGCAGGGATCAACTGGCAAACAGGGAAAACCTGAATTAGTACTGATAAAGATTTCTGATAAAGAACATGTAATTAACAGAGTGATTACATCAATCGCTTTATATACTATTGATCAGGGTTCTATTTTAAGTGCTGTACAGGTGCTCTGAGTATGGTCTTTTAGTGCTGCAGATATGGTATATATCAAGAAAATTGACTGTATTAGTGTATTTATAGATGTCTAGTATTCTGGAAATTGGGGTTTATCAACATGCTGAGGAATGGACATACTGATATGATAAATTTCAGTCAGCCCTGGGGGAGAAGAGGGCTGGTAAATCCAAAAAGGTGGGAGGCAGTGGGAGACCAGGACCAGTGTGAGCGTTTATGGAGGGATGCTCTGATAGGAGCATCGAATGGGACTGAAAGTCACGCTTGGAAGTGTCCAGTTCTGCCTGTACCTTCCTAAAAGGTGGGCTGGCAGGGAAGGATGGAGCCGAGGGATGCAGTCTGCTTGCAAAATGGGTGAGATGAATGAGTGTGAACAGAAGTTCATGAGACAAAGATAAAGCAGGGCCTATTGCTAGGAGAAAGGCAGCCATCCATCTGAGCTGCTGCCCAGTGGAGATTCTTCGGTGTCAGTGGGAAAAAAAAAAAAACACTTTTCCTGCTGTTTTCTTTGCTGGTTTTGTTTGCCTGTTTGCTCGTTTGTGTAAAAATAAGGAAACTTTTATGGACTTCATTCTTCACTGATGTTTTTTGGTATCACACGGGAACATACGCAAAATCTAATCCAAGAATACTGTCGATCAAAGTGCTGCCCTGCTGCTGCACCAGATTGGACACAGCTTCTGCAGCAGGACTCAGCTTGGTTTTCCCTTTTTAGATAATGCTGTTTCGATAAAAAGCAGAGAAAGAAAAAAGAGAAGAAATGTGCAGTTATTCAGATGAAAGCTTCCCTTCTGGGCTCACATGTCAGGAGACCCCCAGGTGTCAGTGTAGAGGAGTAGATCGTCTCTTTGCCTTCAGAGAAATAGAAACAGTGCTGTCTCTCCTTGATAGCTCCTCACGTGCCTCACTCTGACTTCAAGAGCTACCCGGGTACCTGTTTTACAGTGCCTCTACCCATCAGTGTAACAGCAGTGGGAACTGTTTGGGTAGAAAAACACGACCGTGGGAAGTCGCCCACATTGTCTTTGATTTATGCTGCTACTGGGGTGCATCTCTGAGCCACTGGGCTGTCTGAAAACTTTGCTGACAGCAGCTGTGCATCTCAGACATCCCATCAGCCTTCCCATTTTGCTGCAGCCAGCTTAAATCTGGTGTTGCTAGGATATGTCATCTTAGAGAACATAAACCCCACAAAGTCCTCCTGACAAGAGGATTAGAAGAGCCTGTCTACCAGTGGATTATGTATATAAATGAAGAATAAAATTAAGCATAAGTTGCTATCTTTCCTGTGAAAATGATGTAATTCTGTGGATGCAAGCATGAAATGATTATCTGTTGCTCACCCCTAAACAATAATGCTCTGCTCCAGCTGTTCTCCAAAGGCACGTTTCTGCAGAAAGCCAGTGTGGTTGTTCAGACACCACTGCAGACTTCTCCATCTTATAATTAAACATAGACAAACCCAAAGTACATGTAACAAGTCACCACCTGAGGTAGTCACCCTCACTTCCCATTTATTCCACATCCTTTTGGAGATGAGTCATCTCATCTTGATAGGTCAGAAATCGTGCCACCAGAAGGCCCATTTCTCTCCACAAACCAAACAGATGAGGCTTTGACCCACTTGCTCTAGTGGATGGAGCTCCACCAGGAATGATATAGCATCACGAGCAGAGCACTTTGCCAACCCCACATACCCACAGCATGTCAACATGCATATATGACCCAACGAAACAGGATCTGTTTTATTTATATATGTTTATATATGTGTATACGTGTATATATAAATATATATGTTCGGGTTGGATATTATGAAATATTTCTTCTCAGAAAGAGTGGTGATGCATTGGAGAACAGGCTGCCCAGGGATGTGGTGTCCCCGGAGGTGTTCAAGAAGTGTAGAGAGGTAATACTGAGAGGCACAGTTAGTGGACATGGTGGGGATGAGTGGGCAGTTGGACTAGGTGATCATAGTGATCTCTTCCAACGTTGATGATTCTACAGTTCTATATACTGGCCTATACTGTTTTATCCATCAGATTCAGGAATCTCCAATTCAAAGCAAATTTTCTCTCTAAGCATTAAATGAGAGCTATCAGAGGAACCCATTGGGCCTTTTGTCTGTTTCCTAACTTCTCAAACATTAAAATGTTGGCTTCCAGCAAGCAGCCTTGGACTTTGGATCTGTATGTGGATTGATGTGAGTCAAGCAACAAGCAGGAGTTGAAGCAGATACTCATTAGAATGTGAAGGAATCAAGGAATCATGGTATCTGCCTGATACTTACCTCTTGCTGTAATCTATGCACCCTGCTCGTTTGCTGCTACACTGATGGTCACATGCCTATGCATAGACACCCTCCCATAAGACCATGTGTTGATTCCCTGTGAACATTCAGGGTATTTCAGGGTCTCTAAGATCCCAGATAGCATTTTTTTTTTTAGTCTGTGAATTGAAAAAAAAAAGAAAATAAATAAATAAAAAAGAACAAACAAATACTAGACATAGAATTCTAGTTGTTGTTCTCTGTTGTTTTCTACTTGACCCAGCCATTTCTATAGAACAATCCTCCTACCTTTGACAACTCCCCATCTCAGATCTTCCTAAGGACCATATATTCTCTAGGCTCTCACAGGGAGACAGTTTTGGCAAAGACAGTCTGAGGTGATTCTGTCCCTACTGAAGTAGGGTTCTCCAAGGCTTGCTGGACAGGGAGCTCTTCCATCAGATCCATGTCCTTTATCACCTGGAGTTTTTATTCAGGACAGTACTGAAGGCACTATTTTTTTTTGATGAAAAATAGTTCTCTTTCAGATAGGTCAAGTCAGAAAGGATGCCTTGCAACACTTCAGAGCCCTTGCTCTGGTCCAGGAAAATCATAGAATAATAGAATGGCTTGGGTTGGATCAAGCTTGGGTCAAGGATCAGCAAGTTCCAGCCTCTCTGCCAAAGTCAGGGCCACCAGTCTCCAGATCTGGCACTAGACCATGTTGCTCAGGGCCCCATCCTACCTGGCCTTGCACACCTCCAGGGATGGAGCATCCACAACCTCTCTGGGCAGCCTGTGCCAGCACCTCACCATTCGCTCTGTAAAGAAATTCCCCGACACCCGATCTAAACCTTCCCTCGAGCTTAAAACCACACCCCCTTGTCCTATCATCGTCTACCCAAGTAAAAAGTTGATTTGCCTCCTTTTTATAATCCCTGTATAAATACTGGAAGACTGCAATGAGGTCTCCTTGAAACCTTCTCTTCTCCAGGCTGAACAAGCCCAGCTCCCTCGGCCTGTCCTCATAGGAGAGGCGCTCCAGCCCTCTGACCATCTCTGTGGCCCTCCTCTGGACCCTCTTCAAAATGACAAACAGGCCACTGTGCTACTGTACAAACTGGCTCGAGGGCTGCTCATTCCTGTCTGTCTAGCTCTGCTCAGCACAGTGAAGGACACGCTAATTTTAGATTCATGAGTAGATGTCCTTGAGGTGTTTGAGGCAGATGCCTTAAGACAAAGGAAAAGGCTTGCAGATCAAAGTAGAGCTTTGATCACCCAGGACATTATTTTTACGGGGTGAACTAAATCAAACCACCAAGAATTTCACAGATTCAAGCATAGTAAATAGGGCATGGAACTATAGGTGGCAGGCATAGCTTGAGACTGAATTTCTGAATTTGGAATTGGCTTTCTCAACTTGAAAGCTGATGAGTTGCACAATTCATGGCCTTGCCTGTACAACGTAACCCGACTGTTAATGGGAAGTGACCCACTGGTTAAACAGAAAAGGGTGCCTATGTCCCATGGTATTGCTTCCAGTGTTGTTACTGGGGATAGATATCTCTTCATTAGACAGATACAAATATATTGACATGTTCTCTTTTGACTTATTTACGCAAGAACATTGCTGCTGGGTCAGCCTCATTCTTTGGTGAGTGCTTTTCCTTATGAACATTGCCCATCTTTCCTGGGGTGCAATAAGCCCAAAGAGTTTGAATGGGAACGATCACAGTATCAGTTGGCAGAAGGTACAGACACTGACGGGCAGAAAAACTATTATTTTTGTTCAGAGCCATAATAGCAAAAGTTCCTCAACTGCAGTGGGATGCAGGATTCTCACAGTGCTTCAGTAGTGCACACCAAGATCACTATGAGACAAAACCTATTAGCTAAAAGAGACTTTGGTGTTTTGTTCCGACCCTTCAGCGGGTTCTGGGAGTACTCATCACCCAGCACTCGTAGCTTTGAATATCTATACTTAAAATCACCTTGACAGAAGTGAGGACCGGAGGCCAAGATTTCTGCCATGTCTCAGCAAGGGTAGCTCAATCAAAGCCATCGCAGTAGTCACTGGGACAGTTGTGTTGGCAGCATGGTTGGTGCTGGAGGTGGCGGGGCTGTGCAGGGCTGATGCGACATGGCTCTTTCCCTTGAAGGTAATGAAGGATGTTGAAAAGGCTGGTAGACAGCCAGTAGCTGCAAACATGAGTTGAAAAGGGTGGAAACCACTGACCCAGTTTTATGTATGTCCAGATAATCACTCGCAGGAAAAATTCACATTGAGACCATGCTCAAAAACAATCACTGTTTTCCCTCTTTCCTGCACTGCTAAATCACGTCGTGAGTCTTATCACACTCTGCTCGATTGGACAAAGTCACATGTCAGCAGCCAGGCAACGTCATACTGGAGGCAGCAGAGCCCTTGTAGGCATACCTGTGCTTGCAGCAATGCCAACAAGCCACAGACTCTGCTTAAATATCCACAGTAGCTGCTTCTTACCCCTGCAGCCCTGAGTGCATTTCCTAAGCCAGGAAAATCATGTAAATACTATGCAGATCACAGAACTGTCTTTCAAGGCAGAAGTAATGTGTGCTGCAGAGCTCCCCTCTCACCCACAAATAAGGAAAAGAAAAGATGTTTTCCGTTGTTCCTAAGGAGCCAATATATGTGTTTCAGGGGTCATTAATTTGAAATCCAACCTTTTGGAAAAAAGATTAAGAGCAGCACTGTACCTTATTCTGAATCTCCTGCTGAGCTTTGTTTAGAAATAGCATTTTACTGATGTCTCACGCACCATGGAAGCTGATTGCACATAGCAAAGAGCCTGACTGCATACTAAGTGCCATCCTATACTTGCATAAGCACACCAAAAAAGCCTGGCTTCTCTTTATTTTAGGATCGGCTGAAGCAGTGGCAAGCAGTTGAATTCCTGCAGCTCAGCATGCAGCACCGCATAGGAAGTGAGCAGTGTTCTGGGCAGCCACCTTTGGGGTGGCTGAGGTCCCACATCAGCATCTAGTGGCCTCGGGCCACCCACATCCTGCCAGAGAAATTCACCCAGCCCTTCTCCTCCTTTAACCCTTTCCAATGAGAAACTACCAGCCTCACAGAAGTGACATTTTGTGCCAAGTACTGAGGAAAGGTCAACTGGGAGTGAAGCTGATGGAGAGGCAAGAGATAGCTGGGCACCATGGCTGGGTAGGGAGCTATGGTTGAAGTGTTCCTTCTGGGGAATAAGGGACAGAAGCTGGGAGGTGTGGGAGCTATGGGAGGCTGTGTTGCCATTTCAGTGAACTACAGCATGGCTGAGGCTGAAAGAGACCACCAGAGGTGATTTGCCCAAAGCAGGGTGCCCAGGACTACATCCAAGTGGCTCTGGAAGATCCCAGAGGAGGAGAACGCACAGCCTCTGTGCTCTGTCACAGAAGTGCTCCCGAAGTTCAGAGAGAACCTCCTGTGCTCCAGTTTGTGCCCATGGCCTCTGATCCTCCACCAGGCACCACTGACAGAGCCTGGCTCTGGCCTCTGGCACACTCCCTTCGGGGATCTCTGGACACTGATGAGATTCCCCTGCACCTCCTTTTCTTGAGCAGCAGTCCCAGCTCTCTCAGCCTCTCCACATGGGAGAGGTACTCCAGGCCCTTTGTCATCTTGGTGGCCTTCTGTTGGACTCCCTCCAGAATGTCCAGGTCTCTCTTGCACTGGGAAGTCCATAACTGGACCCAGTACTTCAGGTGCTGCCTCACCAGAGCATAGAGGAAGGATCACTTCCCTTTACCTGCTGGCAACACTTTGCTTTATGCAGCTGAGGATGCCATTAGCCTACAGTTCTGCAGGGCACACTGCTGGCTTACATTCATTGTGTATCAGGACTCCAAGTCAGTTGCTTTCCAGCTGGGTGCCCCACAGCATACACGGGAGCCTGGGGGCAGTTCCTCCCCAGGTGCAGGACTTTGCATTCTTTCTTCCTTCCTGTCAGCCCACCTCCCCAGCCTGTCAAGGTCCCTCTGGACAGCAGCCCAGTCCTCTGGTGGCTCAGCCACATCTGATTTTGTGTCATCTGAAAACTTGACGAGGGTACACTCTGCCCCATCATCCAGACCATTAATGAAGTCATGAAACAGGACTGGACCCAGTATGGACCTTGACAGGATGTGATGGGAGTGGATAGGTATGGGGACCCATTTGGGGAAGGTCTTGCTGGGAGGGTGAATGCGTGCAGGTGTTCACTTCTTGTGAGCAAATCATGTCTGATATTAGGTATTGTGGGAGATTTCACCCTGTCTGTGTCTCTCAAGTGTTCATTTCCCTTACCTTTCCATATCCAAGTAAATTACAAAGAGTTTCAAGGCATTATTTCATAGAATCACGGAATGGTTTGGGTTGGAAGGGACCTTTAAGATCATGTAGTTCCAACCCCCTGCTATAGGCAGGGACACCTCCCTCCAGACCAGGTTGCTCAAAGCCCCATCCAGCCTGGCCTTGAATGCTTCCAAGCTGGGGAAGACACATCCACAACCTCACTGGGCAACCTGTTCCAATGACAATTAAGATTTACATTGTTATTATGGACAACCACCTGTTCCAAGATACTTTTTATTCATCATTTGTGACTTGAAATTGGTTAGCACAATTATTTCCAGAACAACTGGAATTAGTTCTGGTTTTGGCCTAGTTGTAATACAGTCAATTTCAACTGGTTCACAAGTGGAAAATATTATGAGTAGCTCTGCATCGGAAGCAAGAATGGAGTAATAAGTTCTGAGAGGTCTGAGATCATGAGAGGAGTAGGATTCAGCCTGTTTCCTAATGCAAGGCTCCTGAAACACGTTCAAACAGTCGTGCTGAGTCTCTTGCTATAAAACAAAACACATGCAAACACTCTGTAATCGGCTTTCTGTCAGCTTGAGGTCACCTGGGAGAATTAACAGTGTCCTGAAAGTCAATGTGTTTTCGGAGAAGCATCTTAGACCAAGGATTTCTCTTTCCTGAAGTTAAAATGTGATGTCAACTTATTGGGTATGTGACCAAACACATTTTTTTTCTGCTTCATCCAGAGGTTTTTTAGATAAAACCTCTATTTCTGACTGAGGAACTACCAATCCTGTCTTGTGACTGAGCTCTCAATGAACGCATGACATAATTAACTTCACACATGCACCATTAGGCTCTTAATTTTAAGGCTATCATAAAATAAAATCTCGTGGTCCGTTGCAGAAGAAATCCAAGTGCCATTAATCTCCTGATAATACCCTTCTGCCAACCACATCTGAGTGATCATTCAAGAGCTTAAAAGTGCAATTGGGAAATCTGTATCTCACGTTCCATCAGACACAGAATTGCTTTATTTGTTCGTTTATTTGTTCTACATCTATTGAGCTAGAAAACATTCAAAAAATTGTTTTAATGTAACATTATGGAGATAATCACAGAATCATAGAATGCCCTGGGTTGAAAAGGACCACAATGATCATTGAGTTTCAACCCCCCTGCTATGTGCAGGGTCACCAACCACCAGACCAGGCTGCGCAGAGCCACATCCAGCCTGGCCTTGAATGCCTCCAGGGAGGGGGCATCCACAGCCTCCTTGGGCAACCTGTGATATGGAGATAGACTTTAAGACTTTCTGCTTTGCCAGAATGAAACCTCTCTTGCAATTCTAAAGCTCTCAGACACTAAGAAAAGCTCTTTGCATCTTTTGTAAAACAGCTTTTAAAATCAAATGCGATAAGGGAAGCTGGAACAATTAGAGGAAAATACCATTTTCTTTTCTGCTAGTTTGCAGCTGAAAAGGCATCTTCCAAAGTTAACATTTGCATTACCAGAAGCTATTGATGACACACGAATAGTATGAATTTATTTCATTTGTTACACTTCTCTAGTTTTGTTTTGCTTTTTTAATTGAAATACTTGAAAACAATATTTGAAATACCTTGAAAATAATAACACAGATGATGGTTTTCACATCTATGCAATAATGGTTAACTACGGGAAATCTGGCATTTTTAGTTGAAAACACAGAGAAAAATAAGCTGTTTTCATCCACATCTTCACTGTTTTCTCAGTTGAAATTGAGGTTCAAACCAAGCCAAACCAAACTAAACCGAAACATTTTATTCCTATCAATAGATCTCATATCAGCTCCAGGACAAGCTTACAATCAATATCAATTATTTTGCAGTGGTGACAGGTTGAGCTACATGATTAACTATGGCTAATGCTGCTGTAATAGCAGCAGCTACCTTCCTGTTAGCAGCAAATGTAAAAGGAGGAACAGCACTGCATCTTACCAGGCAACGTCTCCATCAGGCTGCCTCATCCATGGCTCCTTTTTCATGTTTCATATAGAATCATAGAATCATAGAATCGCTAAGGTTGGAAAAGACCCACAGGATCATCCAGTCCAACCATTCGCCCTTCGCCAATGGTTCTCACTAAACCATGTCCCTCAACACAACATCCAAATGCTCTTTGAACACCGCCAGGCTCGGTGACTCCACCACCTCTCTGGGCAGTCCATTCCAGTGCCTGACCACCCTTTCAGAGAAGTAGTAGAAGTAGAAGTAGTTTCATCCCATACTGCCTCAAGATAATATGACAGAAGGAACTTTTGTGGTTGCTTTTGTATGACTGGCTTTTACTGGGGCAAATCCCAGCCTGTGGTATGGCTCTGACAGCAGATACGGTGAGATACAAATAGAAGATATATTCATATATTTACAAAGAATACAGCCCTGTGTCAAGGAGGCTCAGTGGATGCAGTGAGCTTTCTTCTTTTACAGGCAACAGAGGAATGAAGTCTGGTGTGGTCTCTTGGCGGATGGATGCTCTCCTGGGATGCCTACAGCTGCCCAGCCAACCTCAGAGGTGTCAGGGTGTGCTCTGCTGACCACAAGTGCCACTACAAGGAATTGCCACTGGCTGGATGTGCAGGATCCGACCAGGTGTGTGCCTCCAGCATGATGTGTTCTGCTCTTGGAGAGGGGGCTTGACCTGACAGACCTCCAGAGTGGAGATGTGAGGCCCTTGGCAGCTGTAAATTGTACAATTGCTAGGAGAAGGGGGAGTAGGCTCATTCTGCGAGCAAACCAGACACTTGGATGGGATGGGCAAACCATACGACTCGCTCCAGAGAAGATATATAACTTGGATGTCTGCCTCCAGAAAATCAACAGGGATGCTTTTGGTTCATCAGCAATGGAAGGTTACACACAGGCCTTGCTGAGCAAGTGGTGTGCTGCCTTCCTGGGACTGTAGGCACGGGATTATCCACACAGAAGCTCCTCATATCACTTCAGTGCATGAAATTCCAGTATTCCTCGTGATTGTAGCAACGTAGAATCATAGAATCATAGAATCACAGAATGGTTTGTGTTGGAAGAGACCTCAAAGCCCATCAGCTCAGGACATGGAGGATGTAGAGCCAGCCCTGGCTTTGGGCTACTGGAGGGAAATGTAGCCCAGTGATACTGGGGGGAAATGAAGGGGAGATGGATAGCAATTTCCTGTCGCAGGGACTTGGTCATTACAGTGATGGTCCTTTCAGAACGGATTTGAGAAGAGGATTCTGTGCCTTCTTTCAACTCTCCCAATCTGCAGACAAGGTGATCTCACTGGGTTATTTCACAATGACCTCTGTTCCACAAGGTACATTTTTGTATTTCCATTCCCCTCAGCAGAGATGTGCCTATGTAAACCGAGGGCTGAAACAGGCCCATCAAAACCTCAGTCAAAGCAATAGAAACTGGTTCTCCCGGTGGGCATGGTATTAAATAGTTCTGTCATCCTGATGTTAATGCTGGTGCTGTACCAGAATAATATTCCTCCAGCTTGTAGGTAATGCCTGCCTGGATAATGACAAATGTCCTTTGCCTCAGGCAGGTTAAATGATCAGAGATCAAACCTGCTTAAAGCCTCACATCCCAGTAATACAATAAAATCCTTCCTGACATCTCTCATTCCATTTATAATCATGACGTCTCTTTCTGTAACTCTCTCACATCAGGATGTGGTTTTCCTCATCTTTTGTCTAAGTTTGGCTGACATGGTAGGATACAACCAGGCTGCTGTGAAAATAAAATGAGATATAAAGGATTCTAATGCTGGCAAGCCTGCTCTAATATGATGGTTGGACTAGATGATCTTAGTGGTCTTTTCCAATCTCAATGATATTATGATTCTATTATTCTAATATCACAACCTACCAGTAGGATATGTAAGAAACAATGAGAAATAAAATGTATGGGAAGTTCAGTTCCTGTGAGAATCTTATGCTAATCAGGATGCTGCAGACACCCTTCATAGCCTTTTCTGTGAAAGCAGACCGAGTACATCAACCAACCTGCTTGTGACTATGCATTAATGCTGCTATAGTTAGCAATGCATATAGCCCTGGAACAAAATATGCACGAGCCGAAAGATACACACCTCTCATAAATTAAAAACACCCCTAGATAAAATGATTTTAGGATCACGTTAGTCAGATTAATATTTCAGCTCAGTGAAAGAGCTGGGGAAGCTCTGACGAGAGTTATTTGAATAGTTACTGATTGTATATTGAACAGGCTGCCCAGGGAAGCTGAGGGTGCCCCATCTCTGGAGGCACTCAGGGCCAGGTTGGATGGGGCCCTGGGCAGCCTGAGCTGATGGCTGGCACTGCCCATGGCAGCAGGATTGGGACTGGATGGGCTTTGAGGTCTCTTCAAACACAAACCATTCTGTGATTCTATGATTCCATGATTCTACATTGATATAATCACAAGGAATACTGGAATTTCGTGCACTGAAGTGGGCTGGTGGGAATCCATGATCTGAGCTCCAAAAGCAGGAAACTAACTCAACAAAAAGCAGGAAAGCACAGCAAAAAGGAGGAACTGTGTTGGAGACAGTGATTTTTCTAGACTTGCCCAGTCCCAGGTACCTAGCATTCTTCCAAGGTGCATTGGCATGATGTAATCCAGCTGTGTAGCTTTGTGCAACACCTCTGTTGAGCTCTGGCTCAGTGATGACAGGAGCATTGCCAGGAACCAGAATAACATGTTCATGACCCAGCATCACTCCAGAGGTGCTGAGAAGGACTTAGGGGTTTCTGGCTGATGAAAATCTTAATATGAGCCAGCAGTGTGCGCTTGCAGCCCAGAAGGCCAACTGTGTCCTGGGTTTCATCAGAAGAGGGGTGGCCAGCAGGGACAGGGAGGTGATTGTGGCCCTCTACTCTGCCCTCATGACGCCCCATTTGGAGTACTGCATCCAGGTCTGGGGCCTCCACTACAGGAAAGATATAGAGCTGTTGGAGAGGGTCCAGGGGAAGGCCACGAACATGATCAGATGGCTGAAGCAGCACTCCTATGAAGATAGGCTGAAGGAGCTCTGCTTGTTCATCCTGGAAAAGAGAAGGCTGTGGGGAGACCTCATTGTGGCCTTCCAGTATTTAAAGGGAGTTTATAAACATGAGGGAAATCAACTTTTTGCATGGGGAGATAGTGACAGGAAAAGGGGAAATGGTTTTAAACTAAAGGAAGGGAGATTTAGATTAGATGTCAGGGGGAAGTTTTTTACTGAGAGAATGGTGAGGTGCTGGAACAGGCTGCCCAGAGAGGCTGTGGATACTCCATCCCTGGATGTGTCCTAGGCCAGGTTGGATGGGGCCCTGGGCAATCTGGTCTAGTACTTGATCTAATGCCTGTAACCCTGCCCATGGCAGGGGAGTTGGAACTTGATGATCCTTATGGTCCCTTCCAACCCAAGTCATTCTATGATACTATGATACCTTTGTCTTTTTCATCTGGCTCCCACCTGCAGCATCGTCCTCTGGTCGAAGAGAAATTAGAGAGTTTTTTAGTTCATTAAAGGGCAAAGATATAATAAATTTTCTCAGGAAAAGGTTTAATTCAGACTCTCTCCCTTTACTGGGCAAAATTAAAGTACTGTTTTCTTTTAATTGCTTTCAGAATGAAGGAAGGACCTGCGGAGGAGTTGCCTGGGGAGTTTGTCCCGATGTGAAGATAAACTATCAACACTGCTGTCAGAAGGGATGCTCTGCTCTGAGCAGCCCACCAGAGGTGATCTGTATCTGAAGATTTATGGCCACCAAGCCACGTATTCTATGTGTGTTGCCTCCTTTGAGTCAGGGAGGACAATTACAATATGCTTCTGACACCATCCATCCTCATCTTGTTCATCCACTTCCTAAAACAATTTACGCAGTAGTGGTATGATTTAAAATTCCCTCCTGGTCTTTTATTTATTCATTTATTTATTTATTTTTAGCCCACATAATTAGCAACCTTTTGTCCTGCTTCTTAGGGCTGTGCACATAGGAACGTACCATGGCCTTTCCCCAGCCACGCAGACTGAGCCAGCTCCACTGCAGCGGTGAGGCTTTGGGAAGATGCCTGCACAGGGCAGGGCTGTGCTGTGGCACCAGCTTTCCCAAAGTGACACCACAAACATGCAGGAAGATACACCCTGGTCACAGTTTATCACCACCGAGCTGTGGTGGCATTTAGGACCACTCTGACCATCTGTTTTGCAGGATATGGTGCTCCCTGTGCAGGCTTGGGTCAAAATGGACTGTGGAAGCACTTGAAGTGCAAACCCTGCTTGTCCATGCAGTGAGTCCGGATAGCCCCAAAGCTGTCTCCAGTTAAAACGACATTTACTAGCTAAGAAAATCAAGTTGAGACTTGTTGCTACTCAGAACTGGATCTTACGACTTAGTGCCAATTTACCTTTTACTTGCTAGAGCAAACTAAACATGGCAACGATCACAGCAGGACCAGCTCATGGGAAAACAAGCTCCCTGCCCCTACACAACACTGCCCTAAAGTGAATCTACTGCATACACATACCAGCTTTTTTATTCACAGAACCACTGTTCAGCTGCATATTCCCCATGGTTCCTAGAGTATTTTCATTTGGACACGTGCCTGTGGGCTGCTTGTTCTGTGATCACTGTTGCTTGGCCCCTGCATGACCGCAGAGGTCAGAGGCTGGTGGGAATCCATTTCTCTCTCCTCAGACAAGCTATAGAGCAGGGCTGATCAGAGGGGCCATGTAGGAAAGGGCCTGTCCGTAGAACCACAACAAACTGATGGATTACTGCAATCTGAGCCACCTGCCAGCTGCACAGACTGAACAGCCTTGCCCTTGTAGATGCTGAGGAGCAATGTTCCTCCTGCAGACATTGCTTGTTACCCAATAAAGCCTCTTCCAACAGACTTCACCACCTTTCTGCCCCTTAGCATTCTCCTTCCATACTGTCTTTCTGAATGGGACTTTTTTCTGTACCTCATAAAGGTAATAAAAAATGGTTTATATTCTTCCTGAACTACATTCTGCAAGAAGGAAAGTAGACATCTTAAGCTGAATTTCCACGTTCATGCACTGGAGAACTCATAGAATCATAGGATCACTGAGATTGGAAAAGGCCATTAGGGTCATCCAACCTAACTGTCAGCCCATCCCCACCATGCCCACTAACCATGTCCCTCAGTGCCACATCTGCACGGATATTGAACACCTCCATGGAAGATGACTCCACCACCTCCCTGGGCATCCTGTTCCAATGCCTCATCACTCTGAGAATAACTTTTTTTTCCTAATATCCAACCTGAACTTCCCCAGGCATAACTTAAGGCCATTCCCTCTTGTCCTATCACCGTTACATGGGAGAAGAGGCCGACCCCCATCTCACAACTCCTTCAGGCAGTTGTGGAGGGCGATAAGGTCTCCCCTGAGCCTCCTCTTCTTCAGTCTGAACAATCCCAGTTCCCTCAGCCATTTCCCCTAAGATTTGTGCCCCAGACCCCTCAGAGCTTTGTTGCCCTTCTCTGCACACACTCCAAGGCCTCGGTGTCTTTCTTGTACTGAGGGGCCCAAAACACTGAACACAGTACTCAAGGCGCAGCTTCACCAGAGCTGAGTACAGAGGGACAGTCACATCTCTGCTCTTGCTGACTGCACTATTGCTGATACAAGCAAGGATACCATTGGCTTTCTTGATGACCTGAGCACAATGCTGGATCATGTCCAGCTGGCTGTTGACTAATACCCCAAGATCTTTTCTTCCATGCAACTTTCCAGCCCCTCTGTCCCTCTGCCACTCTGTAGTGATGCATATGGGGCTTTTGTTGCCAAATGAGCAGGAGCTTCAAACTTAAACCAACCAACTTCAATCAATCAAGTGAAGCAGTTGAACGTAGCTCAGAGACACAGTGGGATAAATCAAGATGTTATTTAGGACATAAATAGTCCTTTATGGTAGTAGAAAAACACACACAACACAAATTATGATAAAATAATTATGATAAAATCTTCACTGTGTTTCTTGACTGAAAATCCAAGATGTTGAGATAGAATTATTTCATTAGAGCTTGCTGTGGACTTCTCAATGAAGATTTATTATTTTTTTTTTAATGAAAAAATGTCAGTTTGTCTAATATTTTCATAACAATTTTGTTTCAGTGAAACTACAACTAGGAAGGCTTTGATTTCTAGAAAGGTTTTGGTGGGCAAACCAGGCAAGACCTTCCAGTGTAAAATAACTCACAGTTCTATGGGTCAGCGCACAAAACTATAACACAAGAGACCTCTTATTAGAATCCATTTTCAGCTTTATGTTTGAAATCCTGGAAAGTTGGTTAGGAGTCATAAAAGACCATTGAGATCACACTTGATGCTTTACTTCAAGACCCTAGAGATGAAGCATCCAGTTCTTTCCTTCATGTCTTGTGATAGTAGGAGACCCGAGTGTAAAAATTCCTGCCTCGTTCTTAAACTTAATGTTAGTTTAAATGAGCTGAATTACATCCATTTGTTTCCATTAACCCCTGCCCTCCTGAAGAGTCCTGCACTTTCTCTCATTTGAGGCACTTACGCATTTCAAGGCTGTCATCTCTCCCTTTTATTCTTGCAGTCCTAAAAAAAGGACTCTCTGGTTTGCCTTAAGTCCTTCCGTATTTGCATGGCTCTCTTCTGTGCAGCTTTTAATAGCCTTTTTTGTATAAACGCTGCAGCTAAGAAGCCAGGCTGCCCTGCTGGGGCCCTCAGCTCCCGGCCCCAGATGCTCCCAGCGAGCTGCCTCCGTCCCTGGCCACGGTCTGCAGTCTTCATTCTTACTTGGATGTCCTCTCGTGTAGCTGGGCCAAAGCAAATCAAAGATTACAATGAGACCTTTCAACAAGATTGTTATTAATATGTACTACGGCAGTGCCCGGAGCTCCAGTTGAGACGCAGACTGAATGTGCTGTCTTGCTAGACATTGTCTCTGCCCTCAAGTGGAGACAACTTCTTGGTAAAGTCTGCCATGCTCCCCTGGAGTATTGTGTTGCTCAACATCCATAGCTCCGCTGAATTCAGTGGCACTGACCGTGCATCACAGGACTACTTTTCATGAACGACAGCAGCAGCAAACAGCCAAAGTGATCTGGTTAAGTTTAGAATTACCCTGCTCCCTGTAAGTGTGATATTTCTTGAATAGGTTACAAAATACAACACGGAAGAGAAATAACAGGAAAATCAGTGGACTTGCAAGTCCTTCATAAAAATCTTATTTCTTTTACGAAGAAAGTAGGAGATATTTTAAAACTAGGATTTTGGAATGGCAATGTATTAAACTGGTAGGTGAGGATGGACTGTGTGCCCATATGTATGTGTCTAGCAAGACTTTGAAGGACTCAACTGATAATGCATAAGTTAATTGATTAAAAACTTTGCTGGAAGATGAGTAAATCGGAATGAGACCTGGCTACTCTGTTTCTGCTTTACTGAGCTCTATTATTAACATGTCCTGGCTGCTACTGGGGTTATATCACCGCACAGGAGCTTGCTGACCTATCAAAGCCTTCAGAATTTAATTAATGATAATAAACTGCTGAATATAAGTCTTTCAGATCAGGTAGTAAATTGCCTTTGAACCTGTGCTTGAGCATGAATAAATGATGGATTTATTTTCATTGGTGCTACATCCTTCTCTGACCTTGGTCCGCTGTCAGAGCACTTCTGTTCTGGCTCAGAAATGTGGATGGGAGCACACAGTCCTGGGAGCTAACGTGCAAAATGAGAGAGAGATCATAGCGTGCCATATATAACCCCTTGCTTTACAGTTCCTTTGTCTCTGCATTCAGTCTCATTTGAAACAGGTTGATAATACTGAGGGTAAATGAGCCATTAATTTTAATTTACGCTCATTTTCAGAAGTGGGCTTCTCTAAGCATTGCAGAATTCCAAACTTCTTAACCCAGAGCTTTATAAAAATAATTTATACATGAGCTTTAAATATAGACAAAATTTTAAATATAGAACAATAATGTCTGTCTGTTTCAAGACAATGACACATTAAATCTTTCTCACGGAGACTTGCTCAGTTTCAGATTAGGTTGGAACATTGGATTCTTGAGCCTAAAAATATTCGGTTCCTTTGTGTTTTGTCTTTTTTCCTTCTACATAAAAGGGCTAAATTATGGAGCAGATTTTCTAGGACTGTGGCTTCAAGTACTGGGGAAATCAATGCAATTATTTAACAGTTGAAAAAGAATCCTGTGCCTCTGGATATTTCAGGCATTAACTCAGAGAAGAAGGTGAGGATGCCAAAGCTACCATTAACATGGACAAGACCCACTGTGGCTCTTGGGTGCTGAGATGGTCAGTGCCACAGTGCTCTGTCCATAGAAACCTTGGAGAAGAAAGCATAGCCCTGAGTTCAGGGCCCAATCTCCTTCCAACAGAAGCAGAGCCAGAGGGTTTCAAGCCCACATTTCCCTGCCACACCTGGTGGGAAGGCTCTGCTTAGCCTCAGGAAGCTGTCCTACTTTGCAGCAAAGCTTGAAGGTGACATCTACAGAGGGCATACACGAAAGAGCATAGCTGTAGTCCACGGAACAAGGGACTCACCGAGGGGGGAAGAAAACTAGTTTAATCCCTACTTCAAGGGCTGCTTATGCAGATGAATGCAAAACAGGTAAGCTGCCTGTGGAAAAGGCTGGAATGCAAGTACCACTCTCCAATGAGGCCTGAGCCCCGATGGGGCCAGGGGGAGTAAGGGTGACTTTGGAGGCATGTCCCCTTGGTGATGCCAGGTAGCCCGAGGTCTGTAGGGTGACAGAGAGTCAGGCTTAATTTCAGCACTGACTGCAGCAGCAACGAGCCAGGGCCCAGAGATTTGGGTATACTTTAGGATGAAAGCTGCCACGCACAGCTAAATGACTGTGTAATAAGGCATCACTTTAATCCAGTAAATCTCCATTACGAGCTAAGTATGTTTTCCTAATTAATGAGAGGGTGACTTTGGAGAGTGGATTAACCACATGATCCTCACTCACATCAAAGAGACATTCACTGCTGCATCCTGGACTTTGTCTCATATCTTCGTTTCCCCCTCAGAGCTGTGCCTGCCGGCAGCAGTCAGATGAGATCCATTTAAGGAGAAATGTTTTTGCTGTCGGCATTCAGGATTTAGCGTGCACGGCCTGATCCTCTTGTTATTTGTAATTCCCTGCTCAGTCGTTTCACTCTGTGCTGCAAGAGCATCCATCCCATGGTGCTCGGACCAACCCAAGTGCAGTTACAGCAGAGCCGCTTTCCTGGAGATGAGGAATGTGATCGCAGGACTCCCTGGGCACAGAACAAAATGCAGAGAACAGACAGGGTTTTTAAGGCCCTCCTTCTGCTCCCCTGGGCTGCCTTCCTGATCATCAGGTCAAAATTCTCCTTTTTCCTATGGTTTATGTTCAGCTGCCACGAGCTGCCGCCTCCCTCCCCCTTGCAGCCCCTCAGGGGCTTTGCAACAGCTGAGAATAACAGGAATGCAGCAGCTCAGGTCACCTTCCCCTCTCCCTCCTCCAAAACACTTCCAACAGGAAAGACACAGCCTGGACTGCTATTGCTGCACCATTTGGGAAATCTCCTGAAATACACAATAACCAAGGTTGAAGGGGGGAGAATTTAGAGGTGTCACTGCAGAGCAGACATCCCTACCCCTCACTGAAGTAGCTGAAAAAAAAGCTGCTCTTCCCCATTGCCACCCACAGGCAGCAGCCCATGCTCCCCCCGGCTGTGCAGAGGCAGCTGGCTTGGGGACTGCACTGTAAACACGATCAGCTAACCGATCTTGGTTTAAAAATAAACCTTTTCCTTAGTCCCTCACTTCAGTTATTTCACTAATCCACTTCATGGCCCAGCCACACAGGCTGCTGCAGTGCTCAGTGTGGGGGGGATCTGTTCCATTTCAGCACAGACCCCCTGTCCCAGCAGGCTGCTTTAGCATGGCCTGGCTATTCCAACTCCCCGTGGGCTCCTTGGTCATTGGGTTGGATATTAGGAAATATTTCCTCTCAGAAATAGTGGTGAGGCACTGGCACAGGCTGCCCAGGGGGGTGGTGGAGTCACCATCACTGGAGGTGTCCAAGAAACATGGATCTGTGGCACTGAGGGATGTAGTTTAGGGGCACAGTAGTGATGGGCTGACAGCTGGAATAGATGTCTTAGTAGTGTTTTCCAACCTTAATGATTCTATGATTCTTAGATTAATACTGATCAGTACACTACCTGGTCAGGCAGTGGTGTGATTGTATGTCCAAACATGGACACACGGCTGCATATCTGCTGAATCTGTGAGATGAGGCACTATGCACTATTAATTTCTTATCCTGATCTTATCGTGGAACTATAGAACGGATTGGGTGGGAAGCGACCTTAAAGATCGTTTAGTTCCACACCAGCCCTTCCTATCCTATTGGAAGCTAAGTGACATCTTCCACGTGTAAACACTGCAAGGACAAGGTTACCTTACCGACATTCCCATGAGTCTGAAATTAAGTTCAGTAAGCTGAATTAAGCACCTAATTTAAGACCCTAATTTAAGAAATGCTCCTACTGTTCTTTAAGGAGATCCTACTGGAAGACCCATGGCTATTCAGCACTGGTAGCTTCTGTATCAGTGCAGCTAAAGGTGGAGGATACACTGTTGGCAGTGCCAGTGCCCAGAGGTGCTGATAAGACTTTGTTGTATCTGCAGCAGCATGTGGAAATGGCTAAGAAGGCAAAGCACCACTCCCTCAAACCTTACCTACGTAACACCGTACCCAGAAGTACTCAGCCAGGTTTGATATGAGGTGTTGGGACACAGACTGGAAGAGCAGGTTGGGGCAGGAACTGCTTGGCAGACCAGTGGGATGCAAATCCGGTTCATTTAGGTTACAATTGAAAGGCAATGGGCTCACTGGATGTGTTGACTGAATGGTGTGTGGTGCAGAAGGCACTAGTGGAGATCAAAGCTCGAGCCTGAAAGCAAGATGAACTACAGGAGTGAATCTCTAGCTGAGAGTTGGTACTGGCAGTACACAGCTGCTGTGCATCCTCAGGTGAATGATCTGCTTCAAGGATTAGCTGCACTCAGTTGTGTCACATCCACAGGTCAGTCACTAATGGGCACAAGAACATGGAGGTGGAGCACCATACACACGCATACGTCATCTCATGGAACCACAGGATGTTTTCTAACTTCTTAGTGGAGGACAGAGGTGTGACTTGAAGCAATGAAGTGAAATTAAAAACTGGAACATTTACATTAAATAGGAACAGTAAAGCGTGCTGGATTAGGGACTATCTTGCATGGGGAGTAACCTGAGCTTCTTGTATGCAACAAAAATTGGATTCAATATTCAGAGTGCATCACAGGGAATAATTTGTCATAGAAGATGAGACAGACAGGGATAAACTCACTGGTCTTCTTCCCTGTCTACTTTCTACGATTCTGAAATGATTAATGGACTTATTTACCACACATTCTGTAAATATATATATATATATATTTACCAATCAAAACAAAGCTACGTGTATTAAACACTTAATTGAACTCACCTAGCTCTGTTCATACAAATAAGGCAACAAAGATTAACCAAACAACAACCACATGCTGATTTACCTGAAAGTGCCATTGCAGCCACTGCCTTTGCATCGGAGTCGGAGCCAAGGCAAACTTCTAAGTTGGATCTACAGCACAGCCTGCTCCACACATGGTGTTTATACTGATTCTAGCTATGTTGACTCTGAGGCAGCTAAGGGACACTGCCCTGGTGCAGATGCTTCAGCTATATTTCTATTGGAACTCACAGCTACTCTATGGAGAGTGGTAGTGTTTTGACTACAGCCCTGTCCAACCCAAGCAAGGGCCTTAAATTATCTGACCAGAAGCCAAACTTTCTCTGGCCTTTTTCAGCCAAGGGATGAGAACTTGGTTGAGAGGGACAGCAGCATTAACATGAACATTAGCAGACTTCCTTAGGCACTCATTTAAGTAAGGCAAATTGTTAAAATGGAAGTTGACTTTTCAGCTGGCCAGGCAGCATTCTCAGTTGACACCTGCATCTATTTATCACCCTGATTTGTTTTCAGTTTGTTTCTTACAGTGGAGAAATGGATGTGAACAATGCTTTCTACCTGCTCTTCTTTCCCTTCAAGTTCCACCTGCAAATTGATCTCCCAGCTGCCACTTTAGAGGTATCTGATATCCTCCACTAATAGTAAAAGGCAATCATTAAGTCTAAAGAAGGAGTTATGGATCTCTCTACTGAGGACAGGTGCACTGTTGGATATGAAGAAAGATTTCTTCTTTAAAAGAGTGGTGAGGTCCTGAAGTGGGCTGCCCAGGGAAGCGGTTAAGTCATCATCCCTGGAAGTGTTCAAGAAATGTTCAAATGTTGTACTAAGGGAAATGGTTCAGTGGGAAAATACTTTAGGTGGGCAGTTGGACTAGATGATCTTAGAGGTTTTTTCCAACCTTAATGGTTCTATAATTCCAATAATAGAATTACCAAGGTTGGAAATGACCTCTGATATCATCTAGTCCAACCATCAGCCCATTCCCACCATGCCCACTAACCATGTCCCTCAGTGCCACATCTCCACAGTTATGGGACACCTCCAGGAATGGTGACTCCACCACCTCCCTGGGCAGCCTGTGCCAGTGCCTCACCATTCCTTCTGAGAAGAAATTTTTCCTAATATCCAACCTGAAGCTCCCTTGCCTTTGAGATTAATGGAGGCATCAGATCTGGGAGATCCGAATACTGCATACTGAGTTTGTCCTTATAACTATCCATGAACCAGGGAAATAATCTTCTCTCACAGCATATATGATTATGCCATTGTCAGCTCAGAGAAGTATTTCCCTGTTATTTACCTCTGGATATTCTCCTTTACTCTATCTCAATTCTTCCTTACCTATTTTTCCCCCCTTAAATTCGTATTGATAAAGCTGCTATCATGAGGCAGCATATTTTTGCGACTGAAGCACAATTTCCTACCCATTTTGGAAAGTGACACAACCTAAATGGCGGAGTCGCATTTACTGCAACTGTAAATGTGAATGGCAGCTTTCACTGAGATCGGGCGCTGACACCAGCAAGCTGTGCCAGGCCAGGTGGAAGTAAGACAAACAGCTTACCTCACTCGTTTTGTACCTGCCAGCAATATCAGCACAAAGGTTCACTGTTCCTCTGCTTACTCACGGGCTTTTGCATAGTCACCCTTGCAATACCTGGCCACGTTGGTAACAAATGTTGGTTTACCAGTTTCCTTTTCAAAAGTGGAGAAAGGCCTTCAGAAGGTGCAGGCATTATGTCTGCCTTCTCTTATCCTGCAGATGGCAGTGCTTGAATTCAACAGTCACGAAGACATCATTTCATAAAGATATTTGAAATGAAATAAGCTGGCATGGGACAACGTAGTATAGATACAATACTGAGTGGTAAAACTGAGACGACGCAGATATGTAACTGAGGTTTCATATGCCTCTTTCTCACGTATTAGATTTGGAAAAGGTCTCTGGAATGGTTCAAAGAGACCCAAGGATCGTGGCCCAGTGCAGGGATGTTTCAAGCTCTTACATTTTTGGGGACATGTTGGCTGGCAGGACGTGCTGGAGCATCACCAATCTGCACCTCCGCACTCTGTCCCCACGTAGGTTACTTTTAAGAGCGACGGATGTGCCTCAAAATGCTGGAGCTGACGGAGAAGGTGTTTTTTGGACGGGCTTTGAGGGGCCGGCGTTGTTCCCCCAGGCTCCACGGATGCTCCATGGAGTGAGCGGCGGGCTCTGCCTCCCTCTGCTGGGCGCTGGAGCCCCGCAACCTCCTTGCACGGGAAGGCAGGGCTCTGGTGGAGGGAGGGACCCTCTGTTCGTGGCTGTTTCGTGCATTAGGGGAAACGTTCTTTAACGGCATCCCCTGCTGGTAGTGTGACACCGGTGTGAGCCTGCCTGTAGGGTTTTCCCCCAGCCGTTAATTCGGTGTGAGGAAAGTAGGGTTTATACTCCAGCTGTAAATAATTCAGAGCATTTAAACAGGGTGCCTGGAAAACACAAGTCTACTCCTTTCTAATACATGCGGTGATGCCATACAGACTTGAGAGCAGTATGAGTTGTTTTTACCAGAGGCACAGAACTGCCTTTGGTTCCTAAAATAAATCTAACAACTGCAATCTGAAACATTCCAGCACAGGCTCAGCCTTGCACTCACCAGCCACAGGTTATACAGCAGTATCAAAAGTAAAATCATGATCACAGAATCATAGAGTTGTTAAGGTTGGAAAAGACCTCTAAGATCACCTAGTCTAACGATCAGCCCATCCCCACCATGCCCACTAACCCACATCCCTCAGTGCCACATCTACATGGTTCTTGAACACCACCTCCCTGGGCAGCCTGTGCCACTGCCTCACCACTCTTTCTGAGAGTAAATTATTCCAAATATCCAACCAGAACCTCCCGTAGCGCAACCTAAGGCCAGTAACTCTCATCCTATCTGTTACCTGGGAGTAGAGGCTGAGCCCCACCTCACCACAACCACCCTTCAGGCAGTTGTAGAGAATGATAAGTCCTCCCCTGAGCCTCCTCTTCTCCAGACTGAACAATCCCAGTTCCCTCAGCTGCTCCCCATTAGACTTGTGAGGCTCCAGACCCCTCATAGCTTCGTTACCCTTCTCTAGACACACTTCAGGGCCTCAATGTCTTTCTTGTACTGAGGGCACCAAAACTGAACACAGTACTCAAAGTGTGGCCTCACCAGTGCCGAGTATAGGGGGACAATCACCTCCCTGCTCCTGCTGCCTGCTTTATTTCTGATATAAGTCAGGGTGCCATTGGCTTTCTTGGCCACCTGGCCACACTGCTGGCTCACGTTTAGCCGGCTGTTGACTAATACCCTGAGCTCTCTTTCCTCCATGCAGCTTTCCAGCCCCTCTGTACCCGTAGCAATGGATGGGATTGTTGTGACCAAATTGCAGGACTTGGCGCTTGGCCTTGTTAAAACTCATACAATTGGCCCCAGCCCATCCAGATCCCTCTGCAGGGCTTTCCTTCCCTCAGGCAGATGAACATTTTCTCCACTTCCTTAACCACGGTAACCATCACTGGGAAAATTAATACAAAATGTTCACTTTTTTGAAAAGACAGAAGCTGGTATTTTTTGATCAAAAATAAAGTTGTCCTTATACAACATTAGTTGTCAGCAATATCTGAAGGCTATACTCTACATGGGCTGCTGGAACTGAAAGCTCTTAACATTATTTAATAACCTATAAGCAAAGACGCCTGTATGATGATTTCTCCATGGACATTTCTCCTTTCTCAGACTTGAAACTCCAATTTTGGGAAGTATGTGCACAGATGTGGCACAGGACCAGATCCCACAGCTGTGCTTTCTCAGCCACATACCCACCAAAGCAAGCAGACAGGATGAGATAAGAAGCAACCTCTTTGTGATGCCTTAAACCCACCTCATCTGAGGCTAACATGGTCACCTCCCTCT
This sequence comes from Gallus gallus, assembly GCF_016699485.2. Lineage (NCBI taxonomy): Eukaryota > Metazoa > Chordata > Aves > Galliformes > Phasianidae > Gallus > Gallus gallus. The sequence continues at coordinate 168,028,927 of NC_052532.1, read as the reverse complement.
CTTTCTTCCCTCTCTTCCCAGAATTTGGCATCATTGCTTTCAAAAGAGACATTCATCCCCTAGCTGAGTCTGAGGAAGATGTAAGTTTAGTTTAGAGATACACCTGGAACAACTCCTGGCATAATTAATATTATACTGCTGCTATGCCCCCTGCCTTCCAACAGCAGATTGAAGTCATTTCAGACAGCTTGTCAGATTGGGAGACTGAAGAAATATAGCAAAAGTAGAGAAATTCTACAACCATCAATTCTGTTTCTTGCATGAATTATCTCTGGCTTTTTACTAGACCTATAAACTGTTTTCTTGATACCAAAAGAAACTGGATTGTACTGGGAGTTACTCAAAAGCAAACACCAACCTTCCTTACCATCACACACAAACAATAAGGAAAAAATATCTGTGACATTTTGACACTGCTTGTGTACACTGCTGTTTTTTTACATGCATGGTCTAATGATCTCATTCTAATCTGTTGGGCATCATGCATTCCTACAGCTACAACCAACTCATTCCGAGGTTAAGCATGGAACATCATCAAGACCTTCCATCTCTCTACAGATGACTTCCTGTTGGTCAAGGAGGATCTGGTCAGAGAGCATCTATGCTCATGAAGACTGAGAGAGAATCTGAGTAATGTTCATAAATATCTAAAAGGAGGTGGGAGGCAAATGGACGAGGCCAGGCTCTTTGCAGTGGTGCACAGTGACAGGACAAGGAGTAATGGCCTAAAACCCAAACACAGGAAGTTCCACACTAATGTGCAGAAGAACTTTATGGTAAGGGTGATAGAGCACTGGTACAGGCTGCCCAGTGAGGTTGTAGAATCTCCTTCTATGTTTGAGACCCATCCAGATGCCTACTTGTGTGACCTATTGTGGGGTACCTGCTTTAGCAGGGGGCCTGGTCACAATGATCTCCTGAGGTCCCTTCCAACCCCTGCAGTTCTGTGATTCTGTGATTTCTGATTAAGTTAGTACTTTTCCTAAATGAACCTGGAAACACTGGCATACCTTCTATTCTCAGGATACCAGCATGTTTTATTCCACAGATTGATTAGATCACCTAAGTCAACTGACTTGGGTTTTGTCAAGAAACGGAACAAAGCATTTTGGAGAACTCATCAGCACTTCTCCTCTTAGCCCACACCCCAGGAAAGCAGTAATTGGAAATCTTATTTTAAAAAGCTATCTTTTTTTTTTTTTTTTAATAACATTCAAATATTAATTCCTCCTTTCACTGCTATAAATGCCTCAAATACCTTAATTATCAACTCATTAAATCTAGCACATTCTTCTTCTCAGCTCAACTATCGACATGTCTCACTGCTGCTAAGCAGTGCTGAAAATTGAGGAAGGCTTCTGTGCTCATTTACCTCCAAAACAAGAAGGCTGCATTGCTGCCGGTGCTTTCATTATTATTTATTCTCCGTCATTTCCTTCATTCTAGGTCTCAGTTTAGGTTATGAACAGTTCCTATGGAACGTATGAGCTACGCTTTTCAGTGACAACTACCCGAGTCTCAGCTGGAAAAAGCCAGCTTCTTACCAAACTAGACATGAAAAAATAAATAGCTCAGTGGTTCTGGAGGAGAGGGTTCTCTACACAAGAAATGAACCAATCCGGGGCTATCCCCAGGAGCTGGAAGATAACTGCCATTGAAGTGGCTATACGTGCTGGATAGATCCCCTGGTAGGTGATATGGATTAACCACATCTGATTACTACTAAAACTCCACCAGGAACCCACTGTGGGGCTGGGGGAACTAGGACTGGCTTCACAAGGGAGATTAGAGGAGCTGTCAGGGCTCTGGCTGCTCTACAAGCTGGCCATAGCCTCCTGTATGGTTTGGGCCCCACCTTATGCTGTGGAGGAACTGGATGGGGGGCTAATTCTCCACACCTCGAGGCCACGTCCCATGGCACTTGATCTAGGGCTCAAGATATTCTGAGGTAGCTGTCATGGAGCCACAAGAATGCAGTTTTACCATGGAGGATGAGCTAGAGGATAATCCTGGCCCAGGATACACAGTCATGGCCCAGGACAAGCCCCATGACACACAGCAGGGAGCTGAGCACACTTGGTGTAACCAACGATGTAGTGATCTTTGTACAAATGTAAGGTGATGAGTGTGGTTCAAGGCCAACTTTGGGGGCTGGAGTTTCCCAACAAGGTTGGTCAAGACACCTAAGGCCTGTTGTCACTCAGGACCCCAGGAGGTGGAAAAATCCTGCACCTCTACACAACCCCCTTAGCCCTTGAAGGTTCCCTCAAGTCTAAATACAGCATTGGTCTCTTTATCTCAGTGTACATCAGTTTCATTCTCTGCAATGTTGGTATGTAGTGACTGGTTTACCAATGCAGAAACAGTGAAATAGTAGAGAGCTCTGGCCAATAACATGGTTGCCAAATGGCCCTCCAGTGCTGGCCTCCACAGTGCTCTGCAGAATAGTCATCTCATTCAGCATGGAAGGACTCATCACCCAAGGCTCCAATCCCACGAAGTCAGAGCTATGTCATTAGCTTTTATAAAAAGGAATCAAAATGTCAAGCAAAGGGAAGAAAGAAAACAAATATAATTCACTTAAATAGAGAACAGAAAGTGAATGGAGGAAAAAAAAAAGAGCAAAGGAGGAAGTGTAAGGAACACTGCATGCCTGAAGCAAAAGAACAAATCTTGCATTTACTTCTAGCCTTCAAATTGAGAGAAAAAATTCTACTGATTTCACTGAGAACAGAATCATACCTTGGCATGATGCCTGCAAGACTGCAAAATAGAATATCTATGTTTTCTGTTTGGAATAACCCCTGCATATAGAAGTAATTTCTAAAGATTCAGTACTACTCTCCTTTCTAGGTCCTCCTGCCTGTTGACAGTTTTCATCATTATCACTCATGCATTTAGGAGGGTTGGTTGTTTCTGAGTTGTACTCCAGGGATGCTACCCATGCAGTCTCCATACACTTCTGACAAACACCTGACACTCGTCCCTTTAAAGAGCACAGTCACCTGCCAGGGCTTCATCCAGTTTTAAGGACTTCATTGGCCACTGAAGTCAACAAAACCCAATACCTTCACTCTTCACAGCTAAGTCACGTCTCTGGGGTCATCTATAAATATCAACATCTCTGCCTTCAACCTAGATCATTGATTTTCTTTTGGGGGATCTCTGAGCTATTTCAGTTTTGAAAAGTAACCAAGAAAAGCAGTGGTATGGACAGCAGACTTCTACTGACCATTTAAATTTACTACTCCTTAGAAAAAAGCTTAGGATATCTACATATCATCACACTCCAAAAGCACTGCAGACATAATCAGGAAAAAAAAAATCAGAACTGGAAAGAGACAGGGAAGGAAAGATATAATAGGAAAAGCAGCTGTCCTAACAGCTCACCATTATGAAGAAGGCAGAATAGAAAGACACCACCAAGCAGGTCCTGTCATTGTTTTAACCAGATATGTTATTGAATGTTGGATTCTTTGTTGTCAGATTAATACCCCCTCAGGTAACCAAGGATATCTGGTGTCTCTCTTGTTCAGGTGTCTCTCTTGTTCAGTCATTAAGCCCACAACACAGTAGGCCAACACGTCTCTGAGAGTGGATTTCTTGGCCAACAAACTCTATGCTGAGTGGGGTTCAAAGCAAGGACTAGTTCCCTGTAACCCCTCCCCTCATGTCAATGTTCTGACAACTCATTTACAGACTCAACTTATTCTCTTTTGGGGTTTTCAAATAATTTTTGTTTCATGTTACATCTTCAGCTAAAATAAGCCTGAGCACACACAGGTCCAAGTAGCCCAGAAGATGGTGCCTGGACCCTCAGAGCTAATTTCCATGTGTAATTGCCATTCCTCACAATGAGGAAGAAACTGAATCATAGAATCATATCATAGAATCATAGAATGGCTTGGGTTGGAAGGGACCTCAAAGATCATCAAGCTCCAACCCCCCTACCGAAGCAGAGCCACCAATCTCTGTATCTAATGCCAAACCTGCAGCTTTTTGAGTAAGAATGAGATGCAAGAACACTGCTTCATTCAGAGAGCACAGCTCTTTGCTTCCCCATCAGGGAAATGTAGCATTTTCTCCAATTCCCACTGAGTTCTCTGTAAAACTGAACTAAATAATTAATGTTTACGGTTTTGAGAAAAGGGTATGGCTGTCACTCCTGTTTTTTCAACTGTTCAGATAGGCAGGAAAATTAAAATAAGGCTTTTGCAAATAGTCCTAGCCATGTGTTAATCATCTGTAAAGTTGTAAATTCAAAGGTCTCCAGTACTGTCACAAAACCACTTGTGGTTACTGTAGTCACTGCACAGTTCAATATACTTCTGAGAACTGATAAAAGACTGCAAACCCAGAAGACTGTTTTCTCTCCAGTTAATGCCAGTTGACCTAAGGGTCAAAGAAAGTGGTCCCTCCCTAGAACCTTGCTTACTCCAAAATTTGGAGCTTCTTAGCAGCTGTTAACAGCTCATTTTAGGGAATACATTACTAAGTTTCAAATATAACAGCACCCTTCTATTGGGCCTGCACAGAGAGGGTGGGGTTCCTTTCCACATCAGAAAACAGTTTATGTTATTCAGTGCAATAACTTTCCTTCATTATGAACCGATTATTAAGAACAATGCAAAAACTTCACTTAACTTGATGGCAGCTGTAGAAACACTACTAGTAGCCCTCAACATAATTCACATGCTCTGTATGTTAAATGCTCTAAAAATATCACAAGTTCAAGCTCTCCTTCACAAAGCTCCCTTCCTTATTTAGTAGTTCTACTTTGCAGTACTACAACACCTACAGGTCTGGTTCTCTCAGTTAAAACCATACAAGTACTAAGTTAGTGCAACTGTGCAGGGGCCCTTTGAATGAAGACACTCCCTGCAGAGCTGTCAGATGCTCCTTATATGTAGTTATTCACATGTGTTCCCCAGACCCCATAAGATGAAACCCCGTAAGATGAAGTCTAGCTGCTGGTTGACGCTGTGAAATGAGGAGCTGATTTGGGTTGGCTTTTGGCCATTTGCGTAGATCTTATTAATGAGAGTTTGGATTGAATGAAACCCTGTTTCCAGCAGGCTCCAGAGCTTCTATTAACTCTGTGCTTGCGTGGACACAGAGAAGTTCGGTAACAAGTCTGTACTTGAGAGCAACTCCAAACCCAAGCTCATTAGGCAATATGGGCACGCCCTGCATTTCACTATACCAACTTCTGCTGTCCGCTGTGGATTTACAAATTGGTGTCTAATTGACAAATAACTGGAAACCTGTATTGTCTCCTCTGTACTGTAAAAGAAACTGCTTTTCTCATAATCGGTTGTCCTGTGCCTTACAGGTAGTTTAGATATTATCTGAACTGAAGGGATTTGCCAACTGAAGCCCTGCTAGCACAGGTTTCTGCTGGCGGCTTTGAACAGCTGCCAGAAATGCACCTTGAATAAGCCATGGAGTGTGGTAGGAGGGACTGAGGTATCCTAAGACTCAGCGTGTTCAATAGAGAGAAATTACACAGTGACACTGAAATGGGAGATCTTTTTCACATTTCCTCCCCTACACCTTTCCCCCAGGTGACTCTCCCATTTTCACAGGTCTCAGATGTGCACCTCTGCAGGTTCACTTCCCTAACCCGAGAGCTATTTATTACTGGGGGAGATGGTTTCCCTTTCACAGCAGTGAACTGTCAGATGCTATCAGGCTGAAAAGTGAGAACATGCACATTTAGTCACCTCGTTTGCTCAGATATGCTCTTGCAACCGATACGTCACTCCATATGAATCTTAACCAAAAACTCCACAAAAGCTCACGCTATCAGAAAAACAGTTCCTTAACTTAAACGTTACAGCAGGACACAGTGACTCACCAAAGAGCTTTTTCCTTAATGACAGGTGATTGAAATCCAGCTTTTTGGATTTGCAGGAGACTCTGAAATTCAGTTTGCTCCAGGTCAGTACGTAATGGGTGGTTGGATGTAACTGGATGGTTGGATGGGGTGATCCTGTGGGTCTCTTCCAACCTTGGTGATTCTATGATTCTATGATTCTAAACAGTTCGATAACTTCTGGCACCCAAAATAGGTGGTGTCTGTTAGGAGTTGGTTTGGTTTTACTGTTACAATCTGTAGGATTATTTTGTTTTTCCAGTTTAACTGTACCCCTATAATATTTCAGCAAAATTTTTTCAGCTACAGAACTGACCTGAAAGCAGCTGGTTTTAATATCTTGGAAAAGTAATGCAGTCCCATTGGATGGTATTAGAAACAGCTGATATTCTCATTTACACAGCCACAGAAATAATAAAATAACTCGAAGTGTTGCTAAGTCTGTTAGTACTTAATTTTCTGCCTCAGTATTATAAAATTGAAATTCTGACACTTCTTGTCATTCTTTTTTTTTTATCCATCAACAAAAAAAAAGGCAGCTCATTTGTTAGCAAAATTACAGAGGGCATTTCTGAAAGAAAAAAAAATACGGATGGAAAATTATTCTGAATTGCTCCAAGTAGCAACAAAATGATACAGATGTTTGAGGGATGGTGACAGGGGCATCTCAGGGAGGAAGCAGAGTGCTGTGTTGCTGATAAATACTGCCCTTTAGCTCTGAATTGAAGAGAAAGCATCAAGGATGCATAAAAATAAGCAATCTACCTTTTACAGGCCATGTGATGATACTGAGGTACAGCTCAGCCCTCTAATGGATTTAATGCATTTAACTGAGGCTGATACTGAGACAACAGTAAGAAACTGTGTCCTGGTAGAAGCCGTGGAAACAATAAAGGCTCAAGCACAGAGCTGCCTACTCAAGTCTGCTGGAAAGGCCATCGGCTTCACCACAACACTCAAAGCAGCCAAGAATGGGTTTGCAGCATGCTACCTGGTGACCAATACATTTACATTAACTGATGGATTCTGAGGACACCAACTTCTTTTTGAATTAGCTATAGAGTTCCCATTCCTCCATCTAATTCTCTTCACCACCCCATCCACCATCACCCACCCAGGCCAAGATATTGGCCTGGTTGGCAAAGAACCCCAGTGCTGACTGCTGTGTTGGTACAGGGCTGGATCGGTGGTAAGGGGAATGAGTGCTCATGAAGAGAGAGCTGAGCTGAGAAAGCAGCTTCAGCAGCACTAGCACCAAATTGAAACTGGGGTCTGACACTGCGTGTGCTGCAAGGAAACGAAGGGAGCCAAAGTAGCGTGCAGACAAGTGCTGGCTTACAACCCGCTGGCACGGGCTCAACCATGTGCAGGACAACTTACAGCCAAAGCCCAAGACCCTCACAGAGCTGCTACAGAAGTATTTTGGGCTACACAAAGAAAAGTGGGAGGAAATTAGTTTTTAACTAAATTTGGTGAAGTGAGATCACTTACTGTCACCATATGAGAGAATTCAAGAATAGATGTTTTCATGATGTATTTTGGTGAGGGAGAGACAGCATAAAGCCTGCAGCTGGCACACTTTGTGATTAGTTCTATCCATGCCTTGATGAACCAGGCCTGGTTTCTGCTTTCCCATCCAGTAAAGTGTTTTAAACAACATATTCATTCTCTAAAGCCTGGGGCTGGGACCCTAATTTAGATGTCTGCAGCATTCATTTCAGATCTCTTTTGGAAGGCTCATCCTTGGAGGTCTGAACCACAGCCTGACATGCATGAGCACCAGCCTGCCTTAGGATTGTGGCTCAGAAGTGGAGCAAGTGCTAGGTGAAATGTGTGGGTCCTCACCTGCAAGATAGGAGCAATGCACCAGGGTGGGTGACAGCAGCTGGTGTGACATGAAGATGTGGGAAAAGCGTGAGTGAACAGAATCCCTGAAGCCACCTGGGAGGATATTTGCCCCACAGTGGGTCATGCTGATGAGGAAACAAACAATAATGGAGTTTTCTTAAGAGATGGCCATCAGCTGGATTTAATAGTAACCTGGCAATTACTTAGACTTCTAAGTGAAAAAAGAAAAAAAAAAGAGGGAAGGGAAGGGAAGGGAAGGGAAGGGAAGGGAAGGGAAGGGAAGGGAAGGGAAGGGAAGGGAAGGGAAGGGAAGGGAAGGGAAGGGAAGGGAAGGGAAGGGAAGGGAAGGGAAGGGAAGGGAAAAAAGAGAAGAGAAGAGAAGAGAAGAGAAGAGAAGAGAAGAGAAGAGAAGAGAAGAGAAGAGAAGAGAAGAGAAGAGAAGAGAAGAGAAGAGAAGAGAAGAGAAGAGAAGAGAAGAGAAGAGAAGAGAAGAGAAGAGAAGAGAAGAGAAGAGAAGAGAAGAGAAGAGAAGAGAAGAGAAGAGAAGAGAAGAGAAGAGAAGAGAAGAGAAGAGAAGAGAAGAGAAGAGAAGAGGAGTCAGCGTCAAAAGAAGTATAAACAAGGCATCCAGATTCATGACAAGATTAGAGAAGAGAAAGCAGAGCAGCAGTCTTGCCTGACATGATGGTGTGAGAAACCACCCCATTAGCACAGGATGGGTGTGTTATGGGTGGCTGTAGCTCTGTATATATGTGGGAGGGAGTGTGAATTTGGGGGAGATTATGCACAGGAGTGCTGAGGTATTTATATGTATTTGTTACCATTATGATTTATCTGCTGTGTTGCTGATAGGGATCCTAAATGTGGAGCTCAGTGATTGTCGGGTAACTGTCATCAATAAATCACCCTTTTATTATTGATGTCACTGGTGATAATGAAGTCTGAAGTGGAAGTAATGCTTTTATGAATACACTATTCCAAAAACAAGACTTCAGGCTCTGCCTAAAACACAAACACCATACCAGTTTGTAAGTCAGTATTCTTTAAACAAATGTACAACTGTCCTGGAGATCACCTTCAACTGTTTTTGCTAGATGTGTTTAGTTAAACAACTTACTGTTGCAAGTAGTGAAAAGCAGAAGTTAATAAAATAACCTCATCGTACAGATTGGTTCATGTTACAGCTGAAGGGACATCAGGTATTTAAATAGCAGAACTCCTGTTTAAAAACAGAACATGGTAATGAGTGATTAGCCATCTGTTTCAAAGGTGCAGAAATTAATGTGAACATCTGCATTGCCATCACCACTGTTAGCTGCAACAAAGAGTACCAGTGGCAACTACTTCACAGCCTAGTAGGAAGACAAAAAGTTTGGAAGGAAAAAATACTGTCTTGTTAAATCTGCACAAGTTTTGTGTACTTTGCCATGCAGATATTGCCCTACAAGCAATTTTGTAATGATAGAATCATATCATCGCTTAGGTTGGAAGGGACCTTAAAGCCCATCAGTTCCAACCCACCTGCTGAGGGCAGGGCTGACACCCACCAAATCTGGCTACCCAGGGACACATCCAACCTGGCACTGAATATGTGGTAGAGTTCTCTATTCTTGGTGAAGTCAGCAGGGGAGCCAGCAAAAGTGTTGCCTGAATTTCTGGATGGCGGACTTTGAACAATTAAGAACACTGGTAGGGAGGCTCCCTTGGGAGTCAGGCCTAAAAGGTAAAGGGGTCCAGGAAGGCTGGTTGCTCCTCAAGAAATAAGTCTTAAAGGTGTAGGAGCAGGCTATCACTTTGTGCCATATCATGAGATGTCAAGGAAGAAGACTGGCCTGGATGAACACGGAACATTTTCTGTGGCTCCCAGAGAAAAAGAGGATCTACCTCCTGTGGAAGAAGGGATGGGAAACTCAGGGAGAGTACAAAGAAGTTGTTAGGATATGTGGGGAGAAAATTAGAAAGGCAAAAGTCCAGCTTGAGCTCAACTTGGCCAATGTAGTAAAAGGCAATAAAAAAATTTTAACAAATATATAAACAATAAGAGGAGGGCTAAGGAGAATCTTCAGCCTTTACTGGATGGAGCAGGAAGCATGACGAGGTAAGAAAAAAGATGAAGGTTCAGGTTGGGTATTATGAAAATTTTATTCTCTGAAAGAGTGGTGAGGCACTGGAATGGGCTGCTCAGGGAGGTGGTGGAGTCACCATCCTTGGAGGTGTTCATGAAACATTTAGATGTGGTACTAAAGGACATGGTTTAGTGAGGAAATACTGGTGGTAGGAAGACAGTTGGACTAGATGATCTTGGAGGTCTTTTCCAACCTTAGTGATTTTATGATTCTGTGATACTACCCTACAGCAACGGGGTATCCACAGCTTCTCTGAGCAGCCTGTGCCAGTGCCTCACAGACCTTTGAGTAAAGAACTTTTTCCTAACTTCTGACCTAAATATCCCTTCTTTTAGTTTAAAGCCATCCCCCCTTGTCCTATCACTGCTAGTAAAAGTCACTCTCCCTCCTGTTTTAACTACTGGAAGCCACAATAAAGTCTCCCTAGAGCCTTCTCCAAGCTGAACAAGCCTGACTCCCTCAACCTTTCTTCACAGGGGAGTTGCTCCAGCCCTTTGATCATCTTCATAAATGCGATGCCACTTTTATTTTTCTTTGGCTTATTCTGCTCAGCATTCAGTTGTGATTATTTTTTTTATTATTATTTTTATTTCATAACAAACAGCAGATGTTGCCAGGACTTACTTTAGAAACCGACCTTTTAAGCAGAGGCCCACCAGCCGGAGGAAGTGGCATAAGAAGATGTTAGAGACGTTACTCTCTGGCATTATGACATGGCAGCTTTGTAGAGTCTGCCTCTGAGAAGTGGACCTCTCCCAGCAGCCACTCTGACGCTTCATAGGGTAAGGCACGCTATGAAAATACCCAGTTCTTCCATTATTTCTCCTAAGAACTGCTTCTCACCAGAACAGATGAAGAATCACTTCCTCATCATGCAGCTCCCCAGCTCAGAAATTACAAGGTTCAGACGTCAGAAGTCAAACTTGTCATTCTGGGAATAAAGCATTTATCACTCACCTGTCAGGTGCTAAACACTTGAATCAAAAAGAACCATGCCTTTCCCTTTGTTCTCTTTAAGTGAAGGAGAGAGCTTAATGTAAATTTGTACTAACTTCACATGTTCATTAGATCCACATTATTTTCCTGAATGTCCCAGCAAAGACTGGAGGAAAAGGAGCAGTGCCTACTGGTTTAACAAAACAAAACCATATCTCTACAGTTGATTAGTGATACAGCTATAGTTCCTTGATGCATTTTCTTTTGAGGCAAAGCTGGTTTAACAAGGAGCCAGCCCCATTCTTTGCCTGATCTGCTTTTCTTCTCACACACAGCTTCTCAGCTGTAGCAGCCTGATTACCTGTGGAGCTATTCCATTAAATAACAAAATTTAAGAACAATCTGTATTAGCTTTTTGCATTTGCTTTTAATATGTAGCCCGAATTACAGAGGGACTGGCAACCGACAAGTAGACATCACTATAGAAATAGCTATAAAACATGAAGGGCAGCAGCAAAAAAGGGAACTTCTTCAGACAATTTTACCATCAGAGAAAATACACAATTATAGAATCATAGAATGGCCTGGGTTGAAAAGGACCACAGTGATCATCGAGTTACAACCCCCTGCTATGTGCAGGGTCGCCAACCACCAGACCAGGCTGCCCAGAGCCACATCCAGCCTGGCCTTGAATGCCTCCAGGGATGGGGCATCCACAGCCTCCTTGGGCAACCTGTTCCAGTGCATCACCACCCTCTGGGTGAGGTGTTTTACTCCAATGAGACATGGAGGAATACAGTACCATTAAGTATCTCTTCTCTCAGTGAAGGAGAGTGAGAGCTCTACCCTACAGAAAGGGGCTTTACTACAGCAGAGGGTAACTTCTCAAATGTCTCAGTTTCCTGTGTCTTCCTGTGATTCACCCTTCTCACTTATTCTATTCAGTCCACCCTTCCTGGGAAGCTTTAATTCACAGATTGCTATGCAATTCATGTTTCTAAATTTGTAGGGGGTTTAGTTGTACTTATCGGTAATTGTTATGTCCTAAGTTATGCAACAGGATAAAAACAGAAGTTATGTGTATGTGCGTGCACAGGCGGTATTTTCCTAATGTTTAAGATGCAGTACAATCCCAGCCTCGACAGTTGTACTGGTACAAATTATTTATTAAAAACATCCCAAAGAGATGTTTTTCCAACTGTTTCTGATGTTCATTTCATAGCTGCAAGGATCAGCCTTTTCCCAGGATGCCAAGTTTTCCCATCTGCCTTGCCTCGTCCCTTGGAAAGCTATTACAGTCTGTTCTAATGGAAAACTGGAAGGTGTTCTTTATTCTCTCTTTGACCTCCTGAGGCCAGTTCTGTTCCTCCTAAGGCTGGCTCTGCTCCATCCTTCCTTCTTCTCTACAAATTCCACTGGTTAAAAATAAGTACAGACAGAAACTTGATTCTGCCTTGTAAGGGCAACCGTTTCACCCACTCTGAGAAGTCCTTAAGAAGGTTTAATCAAACCTAAAGCATCACCATGTGCCAATTATTGTTCAAAGGACATTGCATAAGATCGGTAACACACAGATCTTGAACAGGAATGGCTATGGTGCTCTCAGTTTGCGTTGCCATTCCACTTTTTCAGGCTTTCAGACTAAAATGATTAAATGATGTAGCCACAGGCACTACGGTCTTTGGTAATAGCATTTACTACATATTTGTAAGTAAATAGCTGCTTAAACAGAGCAGAATATGTGTTGTTTGATGGATATGTGCTCCAGTACTGTAACATCTGCCAGCAAACTGAAGCTGTCATCGCTAGCCCAGGAGCAGTATGGCCACACACCCAGCAACAGGTAGAGAGCTGAGAACAGCATCACAGCAGTCTTCCTTTGCCAGGGTACCAGCATCCTTAGCCATGCTTTGTATTGTAACCCAGATGCCTGCAAATCAGCATGTTTGGAATTCTTGAGGGGGTCAGCTGACCACCAATTTCCTGGCTTGTCATAGTTATCCTACCCTTGTAATTATTTTGTTTTTACATGTAATTATTTTTATTCTTCACTTTGTCAATATACGGATGGTATTTTTTAACTTTCAGCCCATTCCTGGCAGCTTTTTACTTGTGAATTAAGAAATACAATACTTCTCAAACAGTAAAATCCAGCTACTCTACAACATTAGCCCTAAAAAATAAAAAACTAATTTTAAGAGCCTTTGGGGCTTCTCTTCAGAAGCCTTCAAAACAGTACTTGCCAAGACTGAACTACTTTAGCTGTGTGATTAAAAATACTCCTTTCCCTGTTTAAAAAAGCAATTCTGCTCAGTTCATACAGTTCAATACAAACATTATGGAGACAGCACTGTCTTAAACTCCTGTCAGGAGCAATGCCTTGAATGCACTTAGCTAAACAGTATTGGAGACATCATGGATGTTGGCTTTCAGTTCCCCATGCTGCATCTTTCTGTAGCTCAGAGGTCACACTGAGCTATATATTTTGAAGTTTACAAGCCGTCAACTTCCTTGCCCCTGTTAAATGTTGTGGGAAGTACAGATTCCTCTGTAAAATAACATTTATATGAGCTCTTAATCCACTGTCTCTCCTCCTTAATTCATTTTTTCCATTGTCAGTGGGTGTTTTTTGAGGGTTTCAGGCAGACTCCTTATTTTGCTATATGCAGTGCTATATATTTAGCTTGTTTTTGCCTCTTCCTAATCCAGTGTTGACTTGTTCTGGCATTAGGGCAAGATGTTCATGTGCTGTGCCCCGGCCCTTGCTGAGTTGCTCCCCATCAGCTTTAAAAAGAGGCTGGCACTTCCTTCCTCTTTTTCCATGTGATTCTGCATCTGCCAAGTTTTCTAACGTTTCTGTTGGTGACGTCCACAAAAAGGGTATGAGGCAATACAAGAGTTCCTGAGATATGTACATAGAGAGAGTAAGAGCAGCATGGAGGAAAAATAAAAAGAGCACCAAATGGGTATGAAACTACCTGCAGACATATTTACCATTTTGCAGTGATGTACTGCTTTTCATGTAGGGATTTTGGAAAACTTCAGCAGAATGCAGTACAAGCTATAGAACCAGAGAATCAGAGAATCGTTAAGGTTAGATAAACCACTAAGATCATCTAGCCCAACTGTCAGCCCATCACCACCATGCCCACTAACCACATCACTCAAGGTGACATCTGCCCTTTCCCTGATGATTTTTGCCAGGCTTCAATAGGAAATCCAGCAGAACTAGGAGTATGTCTGTAGCTTTTTCCCTACTAAGTGCTCTTCCCTGCCTGAGAGTGGTCTGAAAAGCAGCATTTATTTTTACACATAATGGTACGAAATTACCATTTCATAGCTGGGAATTTGAAATACGCAGCACTGGGTTAACACAAAGACCAAGTTCAGACAACAGCTGTGCAGCCTGGCCAGCAGCGAAACCTATGTTTACACAATCTGAATCCACTGCACTATTTGCTGGCCAAGTCAAAATCTGTGCCTGAATCATGCCACTACAATATAAAAAGGCCGGCAGTGACTCCAGCGCTTCTGGAAGCTCACATTTTCAGCTGCAGCTCTGTTTTGCATTTTGCTTGGTGCTTCTAGTTATTCCTGTATGGCATAATCTGGACTCTGTGTCCTTTCTACTTCCTCATGCTTTGCAGCTTCCTAAGCTCCTGTGCATAGTTTTCACATTTTTTATGAGCAATCAGCAATTTCTGAGATCCCCAAAGCGGGTTCAGCTTTATTTTTAGCCTTAACTGGCAACTAGGAACTGCATTTTGCTAGCTTTGAGCCCCCAAACACTCAGAGCCTGGCAGATGCCCAACTTTTTTACAACCCTAAAGGATAACAACTGTCTTCCTCAGCAATGTGTCAAGTGCAATAAACTCTCCCCCCCGGAGGTGTGAGGGGTGTCCTGCTGCCTGCGTCCCGCATCCCTCCTCAGCCAGCACTCCTCATTCACACCCCACTGACAGCTCTTTACGGGCAGGGCAATGTTTTGGGTTGTTTTCGCCCAAATTGTGCAGCAGGACCGGCATTCAGACCGCAGGGAGCTGCGTTGGTGCGTGCTGCTGGCTGCTCTCTGAGGGAGAAAGAGCTCAGGCCGACAGACCCCTTCCTTTCATTAACCGCCATCTCACTGACGGGGATTTCTTTTATTCCGCTTCATTTTCTCTTTTATTTCGGTCAACCTCGGCAACGACTCGGAAAAAAACCAACCCGAAGGCAACAAGATTTATTTTATTTTTCCCTATTTTTCCACAGGTTTATTTCCCTTCATCCCCAGCACCCCGCCGGGCAGGGAGGCGGGCATTGCGCCGCGCGGCACCGCCCCCTCTCCCGCGTCCTTCCCGCCCTCCGGAGGCCAGGAGGCGGCAGAGGGAGCGCGGGCGGCCTCGGCGGGCTGAGCCGCTGGGAGCTGCCGGGAGCCGCGGCGGCGGGTGGGGAGCGGGGCCTGGAGGGGGGCTGGGGGGGACCGCCTGACCTCAGCGCCCCGTTGCTTCCAGGTGCGACGACGACGATGAGCGTGTCCTCGTCATGCCTGTCCGTGCCGTGGCTGGGAGCCTTCAGGCAGCGTGGCTCCGGAAAGGTGAGGAGAGGCTGCGGGATGGAGCGCTTCAGATGGGGTTTCACCCCCAGCCATCCAGCGTAACTTTCTGTGCCAGTGGCTGGGCTAAATATCGGGATTTTGAAAGCAGAGCTGGATTTTGGGAACGCGTTGCCAATATTGAGGAGGTGGGAGGAAAGGCTCGACTAATTGATATTACGGAGAATGTGGTTTACTACATCTCATGCAGCTCTGTTGGCTTATTTTTTTCTCAGTGTTCCTTAAGCACTTGTCGCTGTTTGGTAGTTCCTTACTGAAAGAGCTTTTCCTATGGTATAGCTGAAGTCGCGGTATCTTGAGAGAAAATGGCAATCTTTTATCGGTGTTCTCAGAGCATGGTTGTTTGTGGTGCGAGCTAAGAGACGGGAGGGCTTCGTTTTGGTTTTTGAAAGATAAAATCTTGAAACTCAGCAATTCATATCCGTGTGTTCAGCCTGGTGTCAGACAGTTCTGGCGCTGACACCCTCTGACACAGAAGCAGTTAGCTTGCTGGCTTTGCAATCTGACCAGGTGAGAAAGTGTGACTTATTTCTTAAAAATTCAAATATATATAACATATACAATTTTTTAAATGAGTTCCTCTAAGGACCGTAGAATGGCTTGGGTTGGAAAGGACCTCGAGGATCATCAAGTTCTAACCTCCCTGTCACAGGCAGGGCTGCCAGCTGCTAGACCAAGTAGTAGACCAGGCTGGCAAGGGTCCCATCCAACCTGGCCTTGAATGCCTCCAGGGATGGGGCATCCACAGCCTCTCTGGACAGCCTGTGCCAGCACCTCACCATTCTCTCAGTAAAAAACTTCCCCCTGACATTTAATCTAAATCTCCCCTTCCTTTAGTTTAAAACCATTTCCCTTTGTCCTATGGCTGTCTACCCGTGTAAAAAGTTGACTTCCCTCATGTTGATAAACCTCCGTTAAGTACTGGAAGAACTATTTTATCGAGTGTTATCAGTCATATATGTATAAAGTCTGCCTGCACAATGTTTCCTCTCTTGTAGAGAGGAAAAATAAAGGCCCAATCAGATACCAAACAGAATATTTTTCTAAGTGCTGACACTAAACATTTGCAATTCAGCATGCTTGCTCTGAAGCGTTATTCTTCTGTTGAAAGGGAAATGCTTTGTGGTTTGTAGTTTGGAAACTTCTGCTTTCCATGAGTCTGAGGGTATCTGGGCTACATCTGACATCTGGATCACCTCACTCTCCCACGGGACCACGAAAAGGGAAACGTGGGCTGGCAGAGGGCAGAGATCACAGTGATCCTATATGTGGTCCTTTAGATACTTCTGCATGGAGACATCTAATTGTGAGGCAGTATGCCCTTCAGAACCAGGCATCCTCAGGGTCAGATGGAATGGGACCCTGGGCAGCTTGATCTAGTGGGTGGCTGCCCTGCCCACAGCAGGGGATTGGAACTGGATGGGCTTTAAGGTCCCTTCCAACTTAGCCATCCTATGAAGGAATGGGGGGTCAATGTATGACCCTTACAAGGAATTTGCAGTTTTAGGCAGGAGACCTGTTGCTTTGATGGTCCAGGTGTACCTTGCTTCCTTATAGAAGTATTTTAGTGCATTTTACTTCCCTCAGTACCTGTGCTAACCTGCTTGCCCTGATTCAGCTCATGCTGGTTTTGACAGTATGATTAAATCTGGCTTAGAGGGTCAGAATGGAAACGGAAATTGGAAACGTCATGGCCATGCAAAGCAAAGTGCTTATCTGCTGTAGATCTGTTCAACCTGTTTGAATGTGGTCAAATTTTTTTTGCCAGCTTAAAATGGCCAGCTGCGTGCCAGGTCAAGTATTGTCCTGTTGTGTCATTTGCTTTGTGCAACCACGTTGCTGACGTCAACTCTGTATAGTAAGGTTATAACAAATTAGGCTGCCATGGGTGCCTGACCACATCTGATGTCAGTAGACACTGCTGGGTGATCAGGCAGCCTGGAGGTCAAGGCTTCATATACAGCTAAACTGGCCTTTCCTTCCAGCTATGCATTGCAGCTCCTTGAGTTCCAGGTAGTGGTAATGTCTTCCAAGAAAAAAATAGAAACAAAACAGGTGAGGGAAAAACGTCTCTCTTTAGAGACTTGGTCTTATTTTTCTATCTTGTTATTTTGTAATTATTTAGAACTCTAGGCTTCACAGAATCACAGAATGGCCCAGGTTGGAAGAGACCTCAAGGATCATGAATCTCCAACCGCCCCCCTCTGCCACAGGCAGGGCCACCAACCTCCACATTTAATACTACACCAGGCTGCCCAGGGCCCCATCCAACCTGGCCTTCAGGCTTGGGCATTGAAATTCACCTGCCCTGTGAAGTAACTTGCAAAATACAGACTTAAGATGCCAGTGGTCTTCATTCAGAGCATGCATTTGGTGAGGCTGCCAGACAAGCAGTCGCCTTAGCACAGCTCTTTGTCCCCTGACGGTGAGGCTGAGGTGTCACTACCAGAGTACTGCTGTCCTATAACCAAATTTTCTGTGTGTTCTTCTCCTAGTTAAGTGCTGAAAGCCTAAAGGTGAATTTTACAGAGTCGGCGTTTCCTTCAAATCTCTCGGTGAGGATTAGCTGTCTTGCTCCAACACCTCAAATTTCAGTTCTCTCAGGTATGCTAATTCATTCCAAGATGCCTTCTAGGGAACCTTACTGGTATTTGTAGCGCTGGTAAAAGCTGTTGATCTTGGTGTGAGCTAAACAACTACAGTCTTGTTGGAGAAAGAACACTGCTAATTGGCTTTTAACATGGGACAACATCAAAGTGCATTGTACAACTCAGAAGGAATTGTTTCTTAGGTTGTTGTATTACCGTAATTACTCACATGACTATCAGTTACGAAATGGAAATTGAGACTTTTTTTAATTGGAACCAAGCTATTTCTGGAAGTAACTTCAGATATCATGCTGGTGTTTTTTGGTCTGTTTTTTTTCCTCCAGGCTTGACATTGTAACCTGTGTTACAGTTTAAAACTCTGCTTTTTCTTCAATCTCCTAATAGCATGTATTTGACAGATAAAGTCAGCACAGTTGTACGATTTGCACTCTGTGGTGCTGGGGAGTGAATAGGAAGGCTGTCAGGATGGCCTTTGCAGTAGGAGAGCGGAGCAGAATTGGAGACAGCGTAGACAGACGAAATGTTGTGTCTTGCACAGAAAAGAAGTTTTCAGCTCAGGTTACAGTATTCCTGTACAATTGAAACCCCTGATAGCTATCAAAATTATACTCTTATTCCTTAAAAGATCAGAATATATTTGTTTGAAAATCAGCTAGGTTTCATTTTTCCATTCCTACCCTTAAACTATACCATAGTTGGCTGTGTTGTCAAGGTGCTTCTAGCACAGTCTACTTTGCAAATGCAGTCAATAACAAAATGCTATTTTGCTGCTGTTTGTGCAGGGCTTTGTTCCCAGTGGCTGATCTCAACCAATGTTAAAGCATGGCTTCACAAGGACAGCTTTGCAGGAGCTCCCATAGCACACTATGTTCCTAACAGTTAATTTTTTCACTTTCTTTCTTGCTGTTTATAGACTTGCTTTTCCGGACTGCATGTTTTGTTTTGGATCCCTTCATTACCAAACTTTCTTATCTAAGGAGCAGTTTGAGCGCACGCTGTTTTCCTGGGGAATTACTCATGGGGAGGTTTGTTGTTTTCCTTTGAGATATGCCCAAGCAGAACAACCTCTGGGCAAAGTCTGCAGTCTACAAGCTTTACTGCTTTTTTCACTAGTGGGGTTTAACATTTATTGTGCTCCTAACTAACAGCTCTTTGCCCTGGAAATGAATCTCTTTGATTGTCCCTATTCTTAGAATTTTACAACATCCTTATCTTCCCCAAAGGAGGCAATTGTTAGTTTTGTCGTGATGCGGTTGATAGTTTCTTCTGCAGAACATAGATTTTTGTGTCTGATCTCTCCATTCTGAGATGATGGCAGTTCCTACGGAGCTTTTTGTGGAAGGTATAGGATTCACGTTCAGTTTATCCTTAAATATCTGCTGATTGCAGCGCACCCTCCTACGCCACACTTCTGCTGCCACTCAACCCAGCTTTCCAGTTTTCTGTTGATCTCCGGTGTTGCAGTGGAGATCAGTGGGGGCCACAGAGGCACTGTAATGAGCTCACTGTGACAGAACTGATTTCCTGTAAATGTTGCCACTCCTGCGTAATGGACTGAAGGTTACTTCAGCCTTTTTGATGGAGGAGTGTCTCACTAAACGGAAACATGCAAGCACATGACCTTTTATTACTAGCTGTGCATATCTTTTTCTTGTCGTTGTACTGATCCTGCACGTGTCTTGCTGTAACGTGACTTTTTGTTTACTGGCAATAGAACCAAACCATGAACACAGTGGGTAGCGGGGCTGTAACAGTTACCCAACTGTACCTCATCGAGGCTTGCAGAGCTAGGATGTTTCTGAGCATGCTGACAACTGGCCACCATTAAAGTCTTAGCTGATGTTTGGCTAGAAGCATTCTTTACTGTTGGTTTATGACTCGGCCTTATCAATGATAGAACTGCTTCCTGATTGCATAAAGCTAAATCCTTCTTGAAGCAGGACACAGTGGTGTGTGCATTCAGTTCTTCCCTTTCTTCTCACTCGTGTTGAAAGTAACGTGCATTTTATTTGTGTGGTAAATTAACTTTATTATCATCTCCTAACTATCTTTCTCTTCTTTTCTTGAACAGATGAATACTCCAGGCCAGCTGTAATTGGACATGCTGGAAGTTTGGCATCATACCCAGATAGCGCTGAAGCTATCAAAGACATTCTGGTGTCTGTTCTAAGTGCATCCGGTCTGAAGCCCTCCCTGCTGTCAGAGCACACCGCCATGCAGGGAGCTGAGCACCCTGACAGCGACCTGGAGCGATGGGAGGAAAGCAGCGATGGGGAGAACGATGACGACACCGACAGTGATTCCGCACATCAGAGCACAGCCTGCACACAAACAGACGTTAGGTTTACACGGCACCGAGCCTGCTGGGACAATACAAACTGCGATTCCTCTCGACCTGCCCTGGATACTTTCTTTCATCCATGTTATTCCGACGAGGATCCTGCTACTTCCTCCCTGAACGGCTTCACTCTTTCTGATACATCCCCTCTGAAGCGAGACTGCTTTACGCAAGTGACGTTAACGGGAGGCACTGTCACTTCAGCTGTTGTGCATCCTGAAAAAGAATGCCAAAATCTTTTCCCTAAACAAGACTTGGCTTTAACAAGGCTTCCTCCGGATTCAACTGTTAGTAAGCCAGCAGATCTGTTTAAATACCCTGCTGCTTCAGAGCCTGCAAAAGTCAGCAATGCTGACAGCAGTTCTCCCAGTGCGTTTTCCCAGTTGGAGCCATTCAATCAAACAGGTAATGTGACATTTCACAGGTCCCTTATTGTTTTGAGATCTCTTTGCTAGGAAAGGAAAGATAATGTAAATGAAACTGAAATTGGCCCTACTTACGGTGAACGCTAATGCTGTCATTCAAAATAGGGGGGGAGGAAAGAAAGAGGAAGCTTCAAAATGAAGGAGGCAGTGAAACAAGAGGCATTCTGGCTTGCAGTGCTGCCTGCTGACACAGAAATGCTTCGTTGGTATGCAGCCTCCAGTATCACTGAGCTGTGATCAATATAGAACATCCCATGGATGAGACTTGCAATAGCTTCGTCATTTCTTCACTGCTGCTTTTCTTTTGAAAGCAGATAGCATAGATCTTAATGTGGACAGCCTCTGTGGTATGTTTGACATGAACTAGAAGACAGGCAGTCCTTCCATTCTGATTTTATTTATTTTTTTTTGGAGGGAAGCAATTAACATCCATTCTTGGTTTGACTAAGGGACTTGGACAGGAGCTGGACTATTTTCACTCTTCCCTTTCTCAATTGCACCAGCTGTCTCAAAGCTTCTCCAGACCCAGATCAGATTACTTCTAACCCTTAGCAGTTTCAGTCTGTATGGATGCAGACCGATGGCTGCTAATGAATCATGTTGGGCCTCCTTCTGTTCCTGCAGTGGCATGGAGCTCAGCCTTACTAGATGTTGGGTCCAAAAGGATGGTGCAACTGAAACCTGTTTGTTTGTTTGTTTGTTGGGAAGAGGAGAAATGGAAAGGAGCAGTCAGGCTACCTTTGTGTTACATTAAAAAGCAAAGGCCTGGAGGTGACTCTCTGTTAAGCTCTGTTTCCAAGGTCTGATGCTTCCTAGCTGTTTGCTGAAGTCACCTCTCAGGACGTGTTGGCAGTGACACCTCAAATTCCCCTCTGCAGGAATGGGAGCCTTTAATAGTCAGAACTTTGTCATCTAGGACAGGCTGTTGTCAACTGTTAGGATGGCGGAGATGCTGGTTGTTTGCTGACCCAGGCTGGGTATTTTGTTTGCTGACCCAGGCACAAAGTGTTTGAAGCGTGCCGGGTAGCAGCAGGGAGAAGGAAACCGCACCCTGTGCTGAGAGCTGGGTTCAGCCAGTCATGCAGGTTTTGGGAGCTCAGCCTGGGAAGCAGGCAAGGCTCCAAATGTCACCAGGGACCACAGGGCACGTGTATGAGAGTAAGTTGCGTGTGACTCAGATTTCTGGCACAAGTGGGACGTGTCACAGGTTTCTGTTGGGTCAGTAATGCTCCTGCTTCTCTGCAGAGGCAATATAGGAACACAGCAGCCAGGTGGCTGAGGAAGCCTGACCTTAGTTTTAGTAACTTATAATCCACAGTGCTGTGAGACACTGTGCTGTAAAGCAGGCTCTGCATCAGTCCTAGGCTTCTGTTCAGTGCAGATTTCATCTCTCGTTGTTTCCAGCTATTTAAATCACTTCTGGGTGGTCCAGAATGGGGGTGTGAGAGATTGTGAAGCGTGATGTGATTATTATTATTTTTTTTCCCCCCTATGATATTCAGAACAGTGAGGACAGGAGAAAGAAAGGCAAACTGAAAAAGGAAAAAATGCTTAATTTGAGGGCAGGAATTTCACAAAAGGCATCTGCTGTTGGCCCTTCTTTCTGATTGTTGTTTCGAAGATGGTAGATTCTCACTTTTGTTTCTTATTGCAGAACAGGTCGGGGGTACTCAAGAAAATGATTTAAATCAGAATATATATATATATTTTCAATGGGATTTAACAAGGTAGCTCCTTCTGCTGATCCTGGGAGAGTCCTGCTAGGACTTGTCCCATTTTCACGCTTCTAAGGGCCATTCTCCAGTGGCTCCGTGTGGCCTTCTGGAAAGGATCCATGGTGCTAATAAAGAGTGTGTGACATTTGATGTCGCTTGATTTGATGTGACATGATTTGTTGAGGCTGCTGTGTCACAGGCGTTTCAGGAGACTTGTTCCTGCATTTAATCATTAGGTATGCCAAGGTCATTTCCTTCTGTGGCTGTAAGCACTCCTCCACAACCTAAGCAGCCTCCAGGCATTGAATGGTGCTGAGGGACAGAAGGCAACCACGTCACTTTGAATCAGACCCAGAGTGAATCCTGATGTTGGATGCACTGGACTCCTTCCCTGTAGTCTGCCCATGCTGCTGAAATACACAAAGCTGACACAAAGCTCTCTCCCCATGCCTTTGCCTGGGAAGGGGCTTTGCCTTGCACGGTTCCTGTGCTGCTCACTTGGTTGTTATGTGAGTCCAGAGGTCTGCTGCAATTATCTACAACATCCTCCAATTGTCACACAGCTTCCTGGGAAAGGGAGCAAAACGTTTCACAGTAGTAATTGTTCAGCTAAGTGTCACAGTACAACTTGATTCCAGGAAAACCTGTCTGTAGTGATGTATTCTGTGTTTTAAGTGCTTTTACAAAATATGCATTCCTTAGTATGGGCCTTTATCTAGTTTTCTGCCTGCTTTCACGCTTCTCATCCCAACTACATTGCCTCAGCGTGGACATGGCATCCTCCTCTATAGGAAAATGAGGGAAGCAGAGTAATTTCTACCAGTAAATTTCCTAAGCAAAACATAAATCTCATGATGCCTCCTGTTGAGATTCCCCATTCTTTTAGATTTTTGTCTGTCCCGAGAGCCTTTTTTGTCTTTTTTTTTTTAATCTTGTTGAAAATTCATTCCCACAACTTTTCATTTTCTTTGAAACAGAAACAAGTAGTCTTTTAACTCTTAATTTTACCCTTACTTACATTCCTGGGCAGCTTTAGTAACATGTGACATGCTGTAACTCTTCCATGGTTTCGGAGAGACCCCTACGTTCCTTTTTTTCCCTCTATTTCTGTATGGCACCAGATGTCATGTGGTACAGAACAGCATTTTCATGCAAAACAGAAGTAAGTTGTGTTTAAAATCAGTATTGTTTTTCTGCTTTACGCTCTTAAAAGGTGGAAGAGGGGTGAATAAGGTAAGCAAGAGAAAAAGCTCCATTAGATCTCACAATTATATATAAATCATATGTACAGGTAAATAGTATTTTTTCTGTTGCCTTATATCTGTTTGTTTTTGATTAGGAGAATGTTTCTTATCATAACTGATAAGAACATAGGATTTTCTCAAACTGTAGGGTCTTTAGCACTTACTTTACTCCCCAGATACTTCTTTTCCAGAAATAAGAATCATGGAATAGGTATGGCAATGACCTAATTAGGTGCTGAGTTTGCTTCAGTGATTAAAATTGTTCTGAAGAATCAGATTGTCAGCCCCTCCATTATTTCCTTTTGTACCTCCTTAGTGCATACAGCTTCAGGAAATAAGTGTGATGTTCATCACCACTTTAGCAAGTTTCTTATACCACCTGTGAGCAATTTGAATACAAAACATTAAGGCATGATTTGTCAACCTGTTTTGGGAAAGAAGATTGTGACTAGATTCGTTTATACATAAAAATAGTCCTTGTTACATGTAAGTCTGCAGAAAAACATATGCTTACTTTTAGTGCATGGTGGAAAGTTCTTAATGGTAAGAGATTAGGTTTTTTTCTAGAATCATAGAATGGCCTGGGCTGAAAAGGACCTCAAAGATCATCGAGTTTCAACCCCCCTGCTATGTGCAGGGTCACCAATCACCAGACCAGGCTGCCCAGAGCCACATCCAGCCTGGCCTTGAATGCCTCCAGGGATGGGGCATCCACAGCCTCCTTGGGCAACCTGTTCCAGTGCGTCACCACCTTCTGTGTGGAAAAACTTCCTCCTAATATCTAACCTAAACCTCCTCTGTCTCAGTTTAAAACCATTCCCCCTTGTCCTATCACTATCCACCCTTGTAAACAGCTGTGCCCTCTCCTGTTTACATGGTCCCTACAAGTACTCAAGGGAGCATATCCTTCAAGTAAGGATATGGTAACATAAAGACAAAATGTCTTCCAAACTGCTGTAGTTGCACAGGACGAGCAGGGATTGAATGAGTCCTGTAAGTCTGGACAAATATTCATCAGATATTGGTGACTTATTGTTACTAATAAAGTTCTTGTTATACCCACAGGTTCCGCTTCCCTTTTGAACATAAGTGCTGTACCCTTGAATCGTACATTGCAGGACACCTTTGTGCTTCCTGAAGATGTGGAGAAGGTGAGAACAGCAAAAATATATTGTAATAGTGATATTTCCCATTTTAATAGGGATGAAACCAGATGACATGAAGCATTTCTCAGTAATTGTTCTCAGTTGCTGTCATCTCTTACTTACTGTTACTCTTAGGACCTTACCGTCTGGTTGACTTTAGTTACCAGAAAGTTCTTTTTTTTCCTAATCTTTACAAATTCTGTATTTTCCCTCTTCTTCCCCTCGTGAGTCAACCTACAGACCTAAAATGCTTGTATCTTCATTTGGTTTTCCTCTTGGTCCATCATAATTAAGTTTTTTTTTCCATTATTTCAAAATAAAAGACATATTTTAGAACTTTTTGTTCCATCATTTTCACAGAATCACATTGAGGTTGGAAATGGCCTCTGGAGGTCGTCTGCACTGACCTACCTGCTTAGGAAGGGCTAAGAAATATAGTATTGTAGAATCAGCAAAAGGTTGGTTGGAAAAGACCTCTAAGATCATCCAGTCCAACCATCCACCTGGCACCAATATGTTTTCCCAATGAAATTCCACAAGGTCAAAGTTGATTTGCTCTACTGTAACTTTAGGGTAGCTATGCTAGAACATGTCACAATAGAATTTTTTGGAGCCACATGCATATGGGTGGGATTTACCCATGGTTTTACTATCAGGAGGTGGAAAGAGCCTGTTTTCTCTGTCTTTCCTTACGAAGATCATGAGTGATTACTGTAAAAGAATAATAAAATGAGTAACGTGCACTGTAACTGCAACATCTGCAGTAGTTTAAGCTTGGCAGCCCATTTGAACCTATAAACAAAGATAAAGATGACAAGATAGTGCTGTAGCACTTAACTCTGTGTAGTAAATAAGTTCTTGATCTTTTCCAAAAATTGGAAATGGGGAACATGGGAAAAGAGAGGTTAATGTGTATAATGAATTACAGTGAAGAGTAGGATTTAATATAGAAGAACTTAATACAGAAGTGGAAAAGTTGATTTTCCTGGACAATAGATATGTGTTTAATCCCCTGTCCTGGGCCCAAGAAATAATCTATGTGTGCAGCATGGGTTTTAACTGGAGTGGTAAGTTCTGCATTTGATTTGAAGCTCTCAGTGTCCCTAAGGTACATTTAAAGGAGAGAGGGTATAAGGAAAGAACAAACAAATTAAAAATAGGTTTGTGAACTAGCTTTCCATGCTGCTTTTTGCAAAAGGTACTTCAGAAAGGAGGTGGTGTATTTCTCCACCTTCAGTGTGGGTACGAACACCAAAATAATTTGCTCTGTCACCAGGAGATCAGGGAGCAGATTTAAAAACCCACTAAGGTACACAGAGTGTCAGCAGGTCTGAGTCCTGTGCTGGGAGGGATGTGGGCCAGATGATGTAGGAAGACATCCCACTGTGATGTGAGTGGGAGGGAAGAGAAATGAGAAGGTGTCACAGCTGAGCTCCTTCCCAAGGTGACAGACCCTAGCAGCAGGCAGAGCTGAAAGCTGATAGTCCTGCTGTGTATAGGAGCACCAGGATCTGTATTGCTTCACAATTGCTCTCAGGGAAACTCCTAACTGCTTCTGTCAGCAGGACGTGCTGGTATGCTGTGCTCTTCCACTAGCCTGGGGTTAACCAATGCGTGCAGCAGCTTTTGGATCTTCAGAACAGTCTCTTTGCCTCCTGAGAGTGCATTCATTGCTTTCCTTTGTTAATAGCATGTCCTGAGATTCACTGAAAGTTGACTCTGGAGAACTAAGCAAGTGATATTAATCAGCGCTAGGTGAAAGATAGAAGTTTCTTTAAACATCTACAGAGACTTCTGAGATTAATGTGGACAATAAGAAAGGATTTGGCTCTGCACAATAAGAATGCAGTGGAGATGTCTGCTGTGCTCTTTAAGATTTAGGCTATTTTTAAGCTCCAGTGCTTCGTGCTTGTCATGAATGCTGACACAAGTGGTACAATTTCCTGATCTGAAGTCACTCCAAGAGAACTTGAATTATGCTGCACTCAGAATCTCTACCTTTAGGTACTACCATGGGAGCTGAGAGGTTTGATTTTGAACAGTGCAAGCCTACACAGTAGAGGGGAGAGAGGGAGGATATGCTGAGCTTCCATACCGTGCATCAGACCTGAGAAACTGCAGTCCATTTTATAGCCTATCCCTTCTGATCACATCCACATTAGCATGCATGCTAAACTGCTTGTACTCAACTGGAAGTGACACCATGACTTGAAATTAAATCCTGTTATATACAAATGTTAATCCATGCAGTGTATTTTAAAAAATGTAGTGTAACTAGAAGCCCCAAAATGCATACATATTTATCAGTTAGGCATGTAATCAAGCTTCTTTTTATCTAAAGATGGGCAAGATAAAAGTATTGTAATCAAGGCTGAGACAATTATCTGGGCAGTTGCCTTTTGAGTATTGTCTCCAAATTGCCTTTGGGGTGGCTTATTTGAGTGTGTGAATGAAAGGTGAAATAGCTGTACGTTTTCATTTGTTGAATAGAAAAAGCATGTGGAAAGTGACACATTTAATGTCCCCTTAAGTGAATATTGAATATACACTGTACTAATGAGTGTTCCTATCTTGTGTCCAGGAGAACGCCCACTTCTTTGTTGCGGATATGATTATAGCATCCCTAGAAAAGATGAAATGTAATATCCTAAGCCAGCAAGCAGAGTCTTGGGGTATGGATGAAACGAGCGGGTCAGATGGCAGCTATCACACTGATTCAGAGTTATCTTCTTATCCTGGAGAAAAGAAGTCTGATTCTTCTGTTGCCTCCACAGACAGCGGTTATGAAGGCAAGTTATTTCATCTATAATGCAACCTTTTCTGGCAGCCATTGCTGTGTATTCTTGTGCAAGAAAATACCAAATGAACTTGGGCATTGCTTGCAACTACATCCCCTTGTCAGCTTTTTTGAGTCTCTAAATACTTAAATCCTCATTTGCAGGATTTGATTTCCTTCTGTGCTGAATTCTGCAGTTTGCAGATGAAGCCATGCAATTGATTTGAGTGAAATTGCCCTGAGTATTCATGTATGTTTAGTTTGAGGCAAGTTAATAAGTGTTCCTGGCACTGTAATGCTTGTGTCAGCACATGCATTTTTAAGTAGATTTAAATCTCTTGAGTAATACAAGTCTTAGAGGTGTAACTTAAGTCTAAATGACAGCTTCTAGGGAAGATGAATGGTGTGCACTTGGAGGGGCTGCTGTTAAAAACGTTTATTTTAGTTCCTTGAAGCTTCTCCCTGAGAAACCAGGAAACATGCTCTGTGACAAGCTCCCAAGAATCCACTCTGTGTGTCTAAAAGTTGTTCTGCAAATAGAGGTTGTGTGCGAAAGTTTAGGGAAGCAAAGAAAATTGATGAGTGTAATTGCAGCTACTCTGTAGATGCTGGATAGCTTTATTGGTGCCTTCTTTGTTCTGGGCAGGCTGTGCCCTGCTGATGGGCAGCTCCTCAGTACATCTACCACTGCATCATGAGGCTACTGGACTTCCTTGCCACAGTGACTCAGAGGATGAATACGTCATCATTGGTAAGACTTTAATTGCAGACACAGCTTTATTGTTCAGCTGAGTATGTTGCATCACTTGGAAAATTTATTGACTTAGTAAGTGCAGAGATTGAATGGCAAAATGGAAAGAGCTGTGTAGACATGAGTCGTGGTAGAAAACATGCAGAAACCCCTGGGTGGCATAGGATTTCCTTTCTGCAAATGAAATGTCTTTGTTGGTCTGAAGAATTACTGCTATGCTTAAAGGAAATCAATTTGGTTGAACAAATGTGAAACTTGCATTTAATTTACAGCCTCAGCCAACTGTAGCAGCATCGTTTGGGAGAATTTAGGACAGTATGTTATATGTTTAACTTCAAAATGATTAGGTTTTAGGCAGCTCTACCTCTGATCTTGGACTAGAGCAGACTATCGCTATGCCTTTAGTTGCCAGTGTTCTGCTCTTCTTCAGAGAACCTGATGTTTCTCTGCTTGCCTTCTGGTTTTTACATATACAGAAATATGAACCCTTACAGGTGGCCTGAGCAATGTTTAACCTCCATCTTATTTTTTCCTGTGAACAGATTATTATTACTTTTATTTATGTCAGAGCCCTGCAGAAAATCAGGCTCCTCATGCCTTTTTTACAACCTTAGGTTATTTCTCACATCTAACAAGGGTGTTGTAAAGATGAATGTATTTGAGACTGACATCTGTATTAAAACGGAAGATAGATATAAAACAGTGCTGAGTAACAGAAGCTTTGTTTCATGGATAATTTGATAAAGTTTCTCTCCTTTACCACAGAACTTGAACACCTTGAAAATCTGTCTGTGACCTCAAATGAAAGGTAATGCTTTGTATTTTAATGTAATAGCCCTTGCCATTTAAACCCAGTGCAGTGACACTACCTTTTCTGCTGGGCCTTGTGACCCTTCTGGATGGGTTGGGGAAAGGTGTGGGAGTGGAAAGTTTGGTACTCAACCAAGGAAGAGGAAGGAATGCTGCTTGACAGCAATGTTTTTGTGGTACTTGGCTTCATAGAGCATTCATCAGGTCCTGGAGTCTTGCTGGAAGGCGGTGTCTGTGGCTCTTCAAGGGCCTGGGTGTATCAAAGCAAGGGAATAGGAATGAAGGGATGAGAGACAGCTCTTCAGGGATGCAGAAGAAGCAGTGAAGCTGCTGATGTCATGCTGCCATTTTTCACTGTCTTTATTGCTTAACTTTCAGATCGTCTTTTGCACCAGGCAGCAATTCTGCTGAAGCAACAGCTCAGGAGTTGTGCAGAGCTTTCAGAAAACACTGGTTGCAGACAGAATCTGCAGTGCAACTGTCTGGGTGCCTGAGCTCATCTAAACAGAGAGTGAGTCTGAGCCGAGAACAGCGGGCTTTTTATTCTGTTCCCCAAGTAATTATCTCACTGCAGTTCTCTCCCTGTTATGGATAGTGGGAAGCCCTTCTCTTGGGACTGATGTGAAGGAATTTAAGTGTGGGGATTGCATGGAGGTCAAAACCAGTTTAAAGTCCTGAAGTATAAAGGGAGAAGACTTCTATCATTTAACATATGTCTGGGTATGAACATATGGCTGTTCATCTTCATGAGTTTGTTTTACCCGATAGTCTGTGAAGGAAGAGATTCCAAGAGAGCTTGAGTCCAGTTTGAACCTGGCTGAAGAAATAAAGCTGCTGTCCAAATTAAGAGGATCTTCTGGCTGGTCCCCACCAAGATCTCAGATTATATTTAGCATTCATCCTTCAGTCAAGTAAGTCTAATTAAGTGGGTACTGTCAGTATAGCAATGGAGACTTGTCTAAAACATGCTGAAATTAATGG
The DNA here is from genome assembly GCF_016699485.2 of Gallus gallus. NCBI lineage: Eukaryota > Metazoa > Chordata > Aves > Galliformes > Phasianidae > Gallus > Gallus gallus. The sequence continues at coordinate 167,998,754 of NC_052532.1, read as the reverse complement.
AAGGAGCCTAGGTGATTTAATAGAAGTTAAGATTAGAGCTATTGCATGGCATAGGTTTCTCCAGTGTCTGCCAACAGCTTTGGAAAGCAAATGGCATATGTTTCCCCTCTGCTGGCACGCCTTGATTAACACAGTGTGTGCACTGTTACACGAAGGGTATGGAGCACAGTCCTGTGGGGAGGGGCTAAGGGATTGGGATGATTCAGTCTGGAGAAGAGAAGGCTTAGACGACACCTCACTGTTCCCTACAACTCCCTGGAAAGGAGGTTATGGTGAGGTGGGGCTCAGCCTCTGCTCCCAGATAACAGCAGTAGGATGAAAGGTGGTGGCCTCAAGTTGCACTGGGGGACATTCAGGTTGGGTATTAGGAAGAATTTCTTCCCAGAAAGAGTGGTGAGGCATTGGCACAGGCTGCCAAGGGAGGAGGTGATGAAGTCACTGTCCCTGGAGGTGCTCAAGGAAAGGGTAACTGTCCAAGGAAAGGAAAACTGTCTTGCATGCTGGGGAAAATGATAATAAAACTGCATTTCATAGTGGAAGGTGTAACCATTTATCTCTGTATGCAGGAGAGATGCAGTGGTAGCTGCCCAAAACTTTACATGTGTTGGTTGTGGAACCCCAATAGAAAGCAGTAAGTATTATCAAAAGAAAGAAGAAAAAAATATATTTGTAAGTGATAACCAAGCTATAATACTTAACATAGATATAGCACAGTTGTAAAATCTGTCTGAGCTAGAAGAAAAATCTCACTGCTGGCTGTGCCTACAATAAAAGGAGCAGTATAGCCCATTACCTGCTGCTCAGAACTTCTTATTGTGGGCAGAATACAGTACTTGATGCCCTTGCGCAGTTAAAATTAGTGACAGTCAACAAGAAGACAGGAAAAGCTACAAACAATTAAGCCTTCAGGCTGGAAAATACTATTTCTACATTTTACAGCAGTTTCTCTTAATAATTCTTTCTCTTTTTCCAACTTAAACAGTTCCAGAAGTCTCTAAAAGCAAGCTGGTGAAATGTGAAGCTTTGTTCTTTCGGGCATGCTCTTAACCTTCTTTTTTCCTTTTAATCTTGATCACAAAATCCTACTTGTCTGAGGAGTATTTGTGATACTTTCTGAGAACTGCTCAACAGCATGGTGATTTTCAGGTCTGGTAACAAGACCTTATGTAAGAAATCTTTGAAATGGTTTTCAGGACCACTTGGAAGGCTCTCGTGAATGTGTTTACCACAGTAACAACTCCCCCACTTTAAGAAGAAATAAATACAAGGAAATTCCTTGCCCTTCACTCCATTAGATATGAGTTATTTAGGCAGAACAGGCATACCATCAAGAGGTACATCCCCTAAATATTCACAGTGTCGTTGCTATCCGTGTCCCTGCAGAATATATCAGGAGACTCCGCTATTGTGACTACCTGGGGAAATACTTTTGTGACTGTTGCCACAGTTATGCTCAGTCTGCAATTCCTGCCCGAATACTCATGAAGTGGGACTTCAAGAAATATTACGTATGCAACTTCTCCAAACACCTCCTGGACAGCATCTGGCAGCAACCGATTTTCAACGTGTCATCTATCAACAAAGCCCTCTATACGAAATCTAAGGAAGTGGACAGGGTGAGGGTAAGTGGTGGATTTTCTTTTGTTTTGAAGTTGTGGATCTGAGACTTCTTGGGAAGAACTCTTCAGAGCCGGTTGTCCTTGCTGTGTGGAGGGGAAGGAGACAGAGTTGTCTTTTCTGCATTAACACTTATCACCACTTCTGGGACTTGCCCTCTCTCCCCACAGATAATGAGGGAGCAGGGAGAAGTCTCCAATATATGCCAGAAGTCTCATTTCTCCCCATCTTTGGGAGGCATTTCCTTAACTGATTTCAGTTCACAGTTTCAATAGCTGGGCTTCTGCAGTAAATATTTACTTCTGCTTGGCAATTGGCTGTTGGACAGCTCAGGAAGCTTTGAATGACTCCTTAATTTTATGAGCCATCAGAAAAACACCCTTGACTCATCTGGAGGTTGTACTTCCTACAAGGAGGGCTGCTCTGCAAAAATTCCAAGCTGCCTTCTTGTCTGAAGAGACTGATGCTTGTTATTACACAGGTTTTGGTGAGCTGACGTGGAACAGTTGGCAGTACCAAGAATTGTTTCTCCTGTCAGTGAATAAAAGTAGTCCCAGCATTCCTTGTCCCTTCATGCATTAGAAAATCCACTTGTTAAATTTTGTGCTGAGTGTGAAATTCCTTCTTTCCAATTACGACTTGTATACTGATGATTTCCTGACTGTTTTTTTCTCACTTATAAGTAATACTCTTTCGCTTACAAATTGTTTTGTTTCTCCTTTTCATCTTTTAGGAGACACAAGAACAGCTTTTTCATTTAAAAAAGCTCTTGAAAACCTGCAGGTTTGGTGAAAGGTACGGGCCATGATCATGCATGAAAAATAGCTTATAAAACACACATACATACAGTACTCATAGAGTCTTCTTCTCTAGAGGCATTTGACTGCAATTTTCAACGAGCTAATCTGATAATCAGAGAAGAATCTGGTAACAGAACTTCCTTTTGTTGCACTGCAAATGTTGAGTGAAGAGCAGCTTTTAAGTGGTAGCTTTCTGTCTCTCACAAATCCTGAGGCACTTAGTTGTGCAAGTTGAATGATTTTTGCTAGGTCATGGAATCATAGAATATTAAAATGAAAGTAGTAACCCAATGTGATAAATGCCAGAATATGGAGAAGGCATAAAGCTCATCTTGCTTATTGCTGCAACTTAAAGTTCTTTGGTGTACACCTCCCCCCAAACTATGGGCACAAGCAGTGGTCAGGCACATGATTGATGAAGTCACCACGGAATTGCTGACACCTTTAAAAACAGCCATGAGCAAAATAAGCTTTAAAAGTAAGTTTTGTTATTGCTTCAACATGAATTTCTTTTAAGAAAATCATCAATTATGTATTGTTCATCAAAATGAAATAGATATTTCATTGTCTTTCTTCTGCACAACTTTGTGATTCCATTACGTAAATAAGCATTAAGGTCTTCGCTGCACCTTTTGTATTGGCCATATGTGGGATATTTTAGGAGTGATAGTTATATTTTCAGTGTTCATGTTCTTAGCACAAGTGTAGATCACCTAATAGTGATCTATGCTGTAGGAAGGCCCTTTAGCAAAGGGTTAGCAAAAAAAAGTAAATAAGCCAGGTTTATTGCACTAGATATGGTATGGGATTTTACGTGCTGAAGGAGGACAGATCCCTTTGTGCATTGCTTGAATATTTCTGGGATAACTGCATATTGCAGTGCCTGAGGAGTGCACACTTAAAGTAGACGTTTTATTCTAAATCCTAAACCCTCAATTTTTGTCAATGTGAGCCATGATTGGGAGTGGAGGAGGTAATATTTAGCAGGAATCTGCTTTGTGTGATCCCTTGAGTGACTGGAGAAGTGAAAGAGGCTTATTTTTAAAATGTGCTTGAAAGACATCTTTTGTAACTCAATGTGGATTTTTTTGGTTTTCTTTGCAGTGTACTGAAAGAATTTGAACGGGTCCCCAGCCATCTGACAGAGGAGCTGCATCTCTTCTCACTGGATGATCTGGTGAAGATCAAACGAGGGCAGTTACTGCCCCTTCTTAAAGAAATTCTGAAGAGCTCCACCTCTCATGTTGATGGCTGTGAGGTAAGGAAGAGTTGGTACTCTTGGGTCCTTGGTGTGAGGAATAGCCCTCTTGACATTCCCAGGTATTTTTTTTTGCTTGGGTTAAACTTTCTTAACCAACCATAAACCAACTTTCTTTCCACTCTTGTAGCTCTGTCAAGCAAAGGGATTTATCTGTGAATTCTGTCAGAGTGCAGATCTGCTCTTCGCATTTCAGATTTCCAAATGCAAAAGGTGCACAGGTACGTTCCAGAGCAAACACTTTTCCTCCTTCCTCGTGTAAAGCTGTTCCAACTGTTATAGTAGGAAAGGACTGAGAACTCGCATGTGTATTTGAAAACTGAGGATAGCATATATATTTGAGCACCAGCCTGTGGTGGCTGTCTTGCACCAGTAAATTCAGAGGGTAAAAACTGGGACTTGTCTGATCATAATTACAACTGCAGGGGGAGGTTGAAACAGTGCTGTCCTGCTGCTATATCACACTTCACCAACATTCATTGTAAATCCTGGGAATCTTACCAAAGCAGTTTGTCGTAGCTGTTACACTGGTTATTATTGCCCTGGTTTTATGCTGCTTCTGTTTGTTTTTACACTTGGGTGAACGAGGCAGAACATTCTTAAAGGAATGCAGCTACTGATTCATTTTTTTTTTTCCCTTATGTTAAACTGCTTGTGTTTATAAACAGAGTGCAAAGCATGCTTTCACAAAGCCTGTTTCAAGGCTGGAGGCTGCCCCAAGTGTCTGCGGATCGCAGCTCGGAGGACGCTTTCAGAAACTCCATCGCAGGTGCCTCTGTGAAGCTGGATTCCTCTGTTGGTTGCTCAGAGCCAAGTCTTCAGGTGCATGACTAAGAATTAAATAATGTTGTTTTAGACATTACTATTTTTAATGCATGTTTCCTTTAGGGGAAAAAAAAGAAAAAAAAAATATATAATATCATCCTTGAAAGCTCTCCCTAAAGGAGTTTCAGCTTAACTGGTGACAGAAAGACTGGATGTTAATTCTGGGAGCAGCATTTTGTTGCTGTTTTGTTCTTATATGTATAAGATTTTTAATATTGTATTTTTTCCCTGTAAAAATGATTCTTCTCTGTAATTATGCAAATAATGTATAGATAGTAAACAAGTCTTGGAAATCCTTACCTGTGTCAGATTTTGGAAATATAGAATAAGTGGTAAAATATGAAGTCATTTTCTTGTGAGATTTTATCATATAAGAAGCTTGTCTGCAAGCTTTATGTAAAAGCTGATCTGAAGTGATTCTGGCAACCACTTGATGTGAACTATGGATTCTAAGTTTGTCTTTTAAACTGACTGACAGCAGCTTGTGGTGGGTTTACATCTGCTGGCTGCCAGACACCCATCCAACTGCTCTGTCACTCCCTCTCCTCAACAGGACAGAAAGAGGAAGTAAGGTGGAAGAGCTGGTGGGTCAAGATAAAGACAGGCAGATCCTTTAACAATTAATGCCACGGTCAAAACAAACTGAACTTGGATAAAATCAATTTTATGTATTGCCAATTAAAAATTGAGTAGAAGGGTGAGAAACAAAGACAACAATACCAACTTCTCACCTTACCCTCGTTTTTCCCTGGCTTAACGTTACTCTTCATTCCCAATTCTTCTCTCTTTTCCTCTCATCCTAAGCAGTGCAGGGGAGTAGGGGTGCTGGTCATGCCATAACAGCAGAAAACCACTGCTCCTTTGTCCTCACGCTTTCCCCTCCCATGGGATACAATCCTTCACAAACTACTCTAACAGTGGGGCTTTCTCACAGACTGCAGTTCTTCAGGATAAACCTGTGTCTGCATGGGCTCTCCACAGGCCATACCCACTGTCTCCACGACAATCCTGTCCAGAGAAGCCTCGCATCTTGCAAGCATGTACTTAAAGCTGTGCTCTCTCCACTAAGATGCTTTTAATAGTTGGAATTTGTCATTTTCATTTTTTGCATTTGATTCCTTCTCTCCCTGCCTTCTGGCTCTGGTATTTTGTAAGGAAAAGGACAGCTGTCTGTAACCAGGCTCTATTTAAGTCCACCTCCATGCTAATACAGTATGCAGAAGTAGTGAACTTGCCAACTGTTCCACTTAGCTGTTTTTTCTGTGGCCAAAAACAGACCAACTGCTTACTGCTTAAGCAAGATTATCATCTCTTATTCAAGATCACCAAAGGGATATTGACGTAGAGTAAGATGTGATGAGAAGAAGCCTGCTTATGTAGCTGGCTGTGTTAAATGAGAATTTACTCTTGCATAACACTAAAGTTGGGTGCACAGCTAACTGAATCACATGAAAGGCCTTGCTGTAGGGATTTTCTGCTTACAAAGGAGCTCACTTGAATAATCCTTCTGTGGGTTAACCTGTGGGGTAACTTAATACATCTTTTTCATTATTCACATATTTAGAAGAGCTAATCTGGTTTCTGGCTGTGCTTTTCACAAATGCTTGAGATACACAGATGTATGTAGTGGGGGGGAGCTAGAGGGCCAATTTCACATTTTACATCCACTCAGTTGAGTCCAGGCTTAGTCCAGGTCTCCATTGAGCATGTACAGCTTATCCTGGCTAATCATAGCTAAGTATCGCAATGTGAACTCAGCATTTCCTCATCAGTTGCATATAGTTAATTACAAGAGAGTGTCCTTGATGAATTTGAGTAGTTACAGGAAAGACACAGAAGGATCATTACTGCTGCAGGTCAAGTAAAACTAGGAAAAACATCAGCTGGTGACAGTAAAGCAAGAAGGACTGTTGGTCACGTGTTGGAAGCAGTAACAGGCTATTGTAGGGGAATGGACTGAGGAGGGTCAAGACAGGAACATGCTGAGACCATAGCTTTTTCTGTGGTAAGAAGCAAGGCTTGGGTGACTAAAGCCTGTACCTATGATGTGTTCTGAGTGCCACTGAGGTGAATTTCTTCTTATCAGCTGCCATCCTGGGATAGCACAAAATAGTGAGATCAAAACTGAAAACGTGTCTCAGTATCTTTTTTTTGTGTTTGGTGATAATGTGGCTTTGGCAAGAAGGAAAGACTTCTATGCTATGTCCTCCTAGGTGTCTTAGGGCATAACTGGCTAGACCGTGTAGGGATGGGGTTAGGAAGGCTAAGGCCCAACTGAAACTAGGCTTGGTAAGGGGTACAAAAAAGAACAAGAAAGGCTTCTACAGGTACATCAACCAGAAAATAAAGTCCAAGAAGGAGTGCCCTTGCTAGTGAGCAACACAGGCAGGCCGGTAATAATGGAGAGAGTTGGGGCTGTTCAGCCTGGAGAAGAGAAGGCTACAGTGAGACCCAAGAGTAGCCTTTCAGTTTCCAAAAGGGGACGATTACAAGAAAGAAGGGGACAGAATCTTTGGCAGGGTCTGCTGTGATAGGGTGAGAGGAAATGATTTCAAACTAGAACTGGTGAGACTTAGACTGGATAATAAGGAAGAAGTCTTTTATGGTAAGAGTAGTGAAGCACTGGAGCAGGTTGTCCAGAGAGGTGGTGTATACTCCATCCTTGGAGACATTCAAGGTCAGGCTGGACAGGGCTCTGAGCACCTGACCTACCTTTAGGTGTCCCTGTTCGCTGCAGGGGAGTTGGATCAGATAGCCTTTAAAGATCCCTTCCAACTCAAGCAATTATATTACTCTATGAACTGTGTTCTCTTAATCAAGTTGTGAGGTTTGGTATTGTCCTAAGAAGCTTAATATTATTGAGCATGTCTCTGTAAGTAAGTGTGGGGTTAAACTAGACTATAATGCAGATCCAAGGTAAGAACTGTTTAAGAAGCAGTAGCTATATGGATATGGCTACAGCGAATTTCTTTGCAAGAAGCACCGCACATGGAAATCTCCATGAATTCAAAGAAGGGTTAGACTGTCTTTTCAAGGAGTCAGGCAAACTGCTGGCTGGAAAGATGAATGTGTTTCACACTGAACAGCGATGCAAGAGACATGACTCTTCAGCCATTGCTCAAGCAACGTGGACCAATGCCTGTTCTTTACCGCGACATTCTATGGTGCCATGTTCACACAACAGGAGCACTGCTGAGGTTTCTACTGGCTGTATGCTCTTGGAGACACGAGACACAGAAACCTTTTCCCAGTAGCTGCCTGTCTCACTCTGCAACCAGAATTCAAGACAAGCCAGTTTAACTACTAATTTCCATAGGAACAAGTTTTCAAAGGGTACAAACATCTCACTCTTGCTGCTAACAGTTTGTACCTGATTTTGAAGCAGTTTTGTTTACCCTGTTATTTTTCTTTTAGTTTCAGTTCTAAGTGGTCCAGAGGTGGAAGTGCTTTGCTAAGACTTTGTACAGTGCTTTGCAGCCAGGATCTTTCATGATACATCATACATCTATTACTGTAAATAATAGAATAATATTAATTGCTTAGTGTAGCATGGACTCACATACATAGGTCTAGCTGTAAGCAAATACGTTGAGTAATTAAGGGGCTTTATGGAGCTGTATAATTCCAGGGATGCCTGTCACACCCATTCACTTCAAGAGAAGAAAATACCTATGTGTTTTATTAGAAATAAAATCTGCATTTGTTGGCTTGGCCATAATTATGCCACAGTGGCCAGTGCAGATATCCATGTTGTACTGCCCAGAACCACTGCTTAAATTGTATGTTACAAACACAACTAGAATCATAGAACCATAGAATGGCCTGGGTTGGAAGGGGACTCAAAGATCATCTAGTTCCAACCTCCTGCCATGGGCAGGGTTGCCAACCACTAAATTGGGCATTAGATCAGGTTGTCCAGGGCTCCATCCTATCTGGCCTCAAACGCCTCCAGGGATGAGGACTACCAGAATCCAACAAGCGCTGGCATCTCACCATTTTCTCTTCCTCCCACAGTGCAGATTTCCCCTTAACGTATCACTTTTATTATTATTTGCCATCAAACTAAACCCAGTGCTGGCCTAGTAACAACTGGGACTGGCCAGCTGGGGGAGTGCGGGGCTAAATATATTCCCTGAGCATGCTGAAGGCATGGGAAGAAATAGCAAAGCACCAGCTACCTGAAAAGCCAGCTGATTGATACAGAAGAATCAGAAAGTAGTTGAAGAAGTTATCCAGCTGTTTCTGGTGATCAAGAGCCAGCTTCCCTACAGTAGTGTTTGTGGACCTTATGGTGAATATATCTATGAAAATAGCATGAGGTACCTATATAGGTGTGGGCAGAGATGCTCTGATGGTATGAGTAGAACATCATATAGGGAAATCTGACACAAGGAAGTAGCAACAGTTGGACACCAAAGCAACCTGAGTGTCCGTGGCAGGGATTTTTGTGGTGGTGGTGCTCATTTTGTGGACCTGGGGTGGGCATCCACTTCCCTATGCAAACACACAAGGAGTCGGACACCAACAGCCTGGATCCGGTAATAAAAGCTGATGAAATCAGGTTTAAGGTGGAACTGAGTCAAAAATGGCAATTTACAGAGGCCTAAATTCCCATGGTTCTTTACAGTAAGGTTCTTTCCATTGCCTAGAGGTTGCCTCCTCAGATCCAGAGCTGTCCTCATCTGAGCAGCTCAGCACTAGTTTCCTACCTGGGTCTCTTTTGTTCACTTACTAAACCATTTTTACCTCTTTACAGCCCAGCAGAATTTCCTTGAGTTATGGTGATAGATTATGATAATATAATATAATATGAATGTACTTTGTGGAGAGTGTGGTTCCTGTATGTGAGAACGCTATTCCACAACCTAAGAAAAAGGAGGCAAATTCATTGCGGTGGTGTCAGCCAGAAGAAGAAAAAGGAAGAAAGAAGAAGGAAGTGGAAGAAAGGAGAAAGAAGAAGAAAGAATTAAGGAGAAGAAAAAAAAAAAAGACAAGACATAAAGCAGAAGGAAGGTGGTGTTGTGGTCAGTTGAAAGCAAGCCAGGAACTCTGAAGCAGCTGAGAAATGCTGCTCTGTGTGTTGAGGAGTGTGGTGTGGGATAGGAGAATTTATGTGCCTCACCGGTAACTGGGAGCTGTTCTCCTCTGTGCTCTCATCTCAGTCCAATGGTTACTGTAAATCAAGTTCCCTCTTTCCAGTTTGTCAGAAGGTGAAACTAGATCAAAGCTGGAATGGTTTAATTGGCACAGAGTATGTTTTCAGGCTTCCTACACGTTTCATGGATGAGACAAAAGAGTACATGCAGTATTTTTGTGCTAAGTCAGCAGAGGATATGTTTATGCTTCTTGTGTAGCGGAGAATTTCCTAATCTAACTCAGACCCAACTAACATCTGGTTGTAATAGCAATGGCAGGATAAGCTGCTCAGCACAGTGCTGACAGGGCCAGACTGTTTCCGAGCCTGGAATGCAATCCATATGGGTCTGCATCAGCCTAGACAAAAGTGTGGGGGCGTATGACTGAAGCAGAGCCCCGTGGCTGCTTAAAAGCACACAAAAGATTGAGCAGTCTCTAAAGTAAGAAAATCTGAAGAGATGAGTATCTTGAGGAAAGTGTTAGCATTCTTTCGCGGAGCAAAATGGAAGCAAAGTGGAACTGAGTCTAAAGCAGCCCCATTAAATGCTGGTTCAGCTGGAAGCACATCCCAGATCTAGGCCAGCATTCTGAGCTGAGGCACATCATTCTCTCTGACCTTTGGAGACACGAGGGATGGAGGCAGACTTTCTCAAGAAGGATGAAGAAGGGTGAAGAGGCCCTGTCTGTTCCCTTTGGTAAAGAGAAATTTGGCTCTGCGTTTCATCAGTTTTAGCCAAGATGTTAGCAGCTTCACTCATCAACCACCTCACAGAGCATGCTTAGAAGGAGCAATGTGAGTGTCCAAGAACACACTGTAATGCCTTTAAAGATGCCTAGCACTCCCCATGTTGTGTAGCACTCTGTTTATTGCCGTAGTGCTCCTTTAGTCAGTTCCAGTGGTCAGACTGGTTCTGTCCCTGAGCTGGAGAGGCCAGACCCCTCGCCAGATGGATGGGAAAACAGAAATAACTACCAGTGTATCCTACATACTTCCTATTTCAAAACCCTTTTCTGTCTAGTTAACAAATGCACTTCCCCTTTTACAAAGCAAATGCATGCAACTGCTGCTTCAGCGGGTCCTGGCTGGTGATGGCTGGGACCTTTCCCATGCCTCCTGCAGCTCCATGTTCCTTTCCAGGAGGTGGGAAAGTCCACAAACAGCCCATCTGCTGGCCCTGGATCCAGCCTCTAGGCTTCTGTTGCTGGACCCAGGGCCCATCTCCATAAAGGTCTCATGCTAACACTGTGTTTCATGCTCACCAAAGAAGTATGATTACCTTAACCTTCCATTTTCCCAGCAGTATTCTTCACATTTTTGTCTTCTCAGGTCTCCTTTTCATGGGAAGACCCCTCAGGCCATCCTACTCCATCCTCTTCTCTATGAGTTCCTACAGACACATGGTTCACTCTGACTCTACCAGGGGTTTCTGGTTTCCTACAGCCACCCCTTCTCCCTCTAGCATTTCCTTTCCTCTTCCTCTAGCATTTGCCAACAGTGCTTTTCCAAAACCTTCAGCCTTCCTTCCTTCCTTCTACCTCACCTGCCACCAATGCAAATATGCCTGCAGCTCATTGCCCCCAGCCATTGTATCTCCTTGGGCAGTTATCCCAGGCCCAAGTGCACTCCTGATCTCTATTGCTTCCCCTCCTCCAGAGCAGTGGCCCAAGGGACTCTGCTTTAGCAGAGCATATCACAAGAATTAGCCTCAGAACATCACTAACAAACTTCTCTTTCTCTATGACTGAATTCCCCACTGCTTTCTGCCAGTTACATTTTTACCACTCATCCTTTCTGCAATCTCAACCTCACTGCCAGTGAAACCCGAAACACCTTCAACATCTTACCACGGCTCTGCTTCCCATCAACTTGCATTCACCTACAAAACCTTCCCCAGCCCAGTGATTTCTGAAATTCCAGTCAAGCTTACAGGAAAAAAAAAAAACAACAAAAACCTTCTGAACATGTAAGATAGAGATATCTCACACTTCCACTTTCCAAGTCCAGTTGAAGACAGAATGCAACGCCACATCTTCTTAAAAGAAAAAGATTATAAATCCCCAGTTCCTACCACTCAGGGAGTTGCACTTGCTCTAGATCTGGAAATGCCAGATGCATACTATGCATGATGAAAAAAGGACATTTGTCTTCAAAGCTGGGCTACAACCCCATATGCTGCAGTGTCTCCATGTCCTTTGGAGGCTATCTGAGAAGCCAGTAAGTCTAAAGACACTTCCAGTCTCTTAAGTACTAGGTCTTACCAGGAAAACAAATGCTGAAGTCATGCTAGTATGTAAGGATGGGTTGCTCGAGCAAAACTAATTGTCCAAATCTGACAGTAGATGGCATCAGACTTTCCTCCTGGTCCTGTCACTCTGCTGTGTCATAGACCATTTCCAGCACTGCTCAAGCAGGTCCAGGGGGGCACCTGGTGTTTGTAGAATCATAGAATACCCTGAGTTGGAAGAGACCTACATGGATATTGAGTCCAGTGCCTCCACACAGCACCCTCCAAAAACCAGACCCTATGTCTGAGGGCATTATTTAAATGCTTCTTCAGCTCCAGCAGCTCAGGGCTGTGCCTACTGCCGTGGAGAGACTGTTCCATACCCACCACCTTCTGGTGAAGAGCCCTTTCCTGATATCCAACCTAAGTATTCGCTGTTTGCCACTAACTTCTGACTGACCACAGGTATTGTACAATTACAATTACAATTACAATAGTACACTAATGAACACACAACTTGTATCTTGCCACAACTTCACTCAGGAGTTCCACTTGGACCAGGGGAAGGGGAAGCAAGAGAAAAGCTGTGGGCATGGAGTCACTTATTTTTGTAGCCCAGTGAAATAAAAACTGATTCAGGAATTTCCTGCTTTTTTTGCGAAAGTTTGGGTGTTCAGTCCCTTCCTTCCTGTTAAACAAGCATCAAAATATGGGGTTAATCCCTGCATTTTCACTGTCACGCTGCAGCACTATTGCATTTGTTACGGGTGGTGTGGCCTAACCTTGTGTGGTGCGTGCAGGTTTGGGTACCACAACACAAGGAAAACATAAAGCTATTAGAGAGTGTCCAAATGAGGGCTACAAAGATGGTGAAGGGTCTGGAGGGCAAGATGTACGAGGAGGGGTGAGGCCTCTGGTGAGTTCAGCCCAGAGCAGAGGAGCTGAGGGGAGGCCTGATGGCGGCTGCAGCTCCTCACAGGGAGCAGAGGGGCAGCGCTGAGCTCTGCTCTCTGTGACAGCGACAGGGCCAGATGGAACGGCATGGAGCTGTGTCAGGGGAGGAGCAGCTTTTCCTGTCGTACACTTCACTCCATGGCACACACACGCCTTTCCTGTGCTTGCCTAACGCACAACTGTGCTGTGGTGAGCAGTTGCTTCCTGGCAGGAGTTCCAGAAGGGACCTCAGTGCGTGCTCTGCTGGGCAACACCAGCAAGTGTTGTGGCCTAGAAACCTGTATTTTGCAGTTAGAAAATGGGTGTAGACCTCACAGCTCTCAACCTTTGGCTTTTCCTCACAAAGCAATGGCAGAGGACATGCCTATTGGTCATTACAGCATCACGGAATCACAGAATGGCCCGGGTTGGAAGGGACCTCAAGGGTCAGGAAGCTCCAACTCCACCACCACAGGCAGGGCCACCAACCTCCTCCACATTTAGCACCAGACCAGGCTGCCCAGGGCCCCATCCAACCTGGCCTTGAACACCTCCAGGGACAGGGCATCCACAACCTCTCTGGGCAGCCCGTGCCAGCACCTCACCACTCTCCTGGTAAAGAACTTCCGCCTGACATCCAACCTAAATCTTCCCTCCGTCAGCTTAAAACCATTTCCCCTCATCCTGTTTCATACTTCATGACTTCATATGTTAAATATGATGCCCGTGCTCCAGGATGTGGCTCAACTACTTCAAGTTACACTGCAGTAAGTACTACTAGTAAAATGCTCATATAGAGTTTGGGGAGTTGGTTTGGTGTACCCTAGGCAAACAAAAAGAAGGCTTTTAGGCCTTCACATAGGAGGAAAGAGAGTTGAATTAGAAAGCCACGTATTCACCTGCCAAGTAGCAATTTTGCCCAGGTTTGCCTGGTTTGATCATAATTTTCATTTCACGCTGTGATAGGAATTTCTGGAGGCAACTGGCTCCCTGTGCCTTGTCCTTAAGGGCAGAAGAGCCTGGAAGTGATTCAGAGAGCTTAAATCTTGGTTGTGTCATAACCTCTTTACAGCAGGGTGAATATATAAAAAGCAAAGCAAAACCAAACAGACAAAATCCCAAAGCAAAACCCAGTCTCACAAGGCATTAGAACTTTGGGAGAAATACCACTAGAGGGAGCCGGCTGTACGTAACTCAATTCAGGTTTATGAACAGCAGGGTTAAGCAGGGCGATAACAGCGTTTCGGTTCCACTGCAGGTATTTATTTGGCCAATGCAGTCCTAATGGACAGCCTCAGCCTGTGCACATGTACCTCGGGTGTAGCCATGCAAGCTGCCACATCTGCCCAGAACCAGAGGAAAACACTGAGTGCTAACCTTACAAATATCACACTGCTGTGCTTGTGTTGCTCTCCAGTCCAAAGGTATCTCTGCAGAGCCACCCCAAGCTGGAAGTGAGCATTTGTTCATCCGGGGGAAGCAGTGTCTGCATGCAATAGTGGCTCTTCTTTCTGCAGAACACAGCGGCACCCAGCAATTGCTTCATGCTACTCTCACACCACCAAATGTCCCCACCTCTCTTCCTACATTGCCGTAACTCCCTTTGCAAGTAATTCTCTGTGAAGGACACACCAAGTGCCAACTCCACTGCTGCCAAGCTAGCGATGCACAGAGAGTATGGTCATCTACCCTGGAGCCTGGCAAAGAGACTGTGCATCTGGTCCAGAAATCCCAACTGCATTTGGAACTCTTTCAGTCCATAGATATTTTCTATTAATTAGTCCTGGGAAGCTTTGCAGCCATTCCTAAAATAATGCAAGAAACTATTGAAGACATCTCCAGAACATCTCAACATTAGCAAAGGCTTATGGAAGGAATAAGACTACCGTTCCCTAAAGGCATAGCAACTGAGACAGGGGCTGACACCAACCACCTCCTCAAGCCAGCTTGGCACAGCCCAGCTCCCATCTGTTCTCAGCCAGCCAGCTCCAAGGCCAGAGCACAGAGGAGGCTATGTGTGTCTGTGTTTATCTGCAACCAATGCTGCAGAAGGATCTACGGTACTCCTCAATGCTACAGCTCACCTTCCTCACCAGGAGCAGCCAGAGACATGTGAGACAAAGCCAAAGGCTGCTGGGAAGTTTACTGGGGATCTTGCTAATTCCTGGATTTGGTGATACTTTGATATCATTTTGAATTTCAACCATTCATCAGCATGCACGAATTCTGCAGGTTACATCAGTTCCAGACAACTTCATATGAAGATAAAATTCTCTCTTCCTCCACTGCCAAGTAGCTTGTTTCTTCCAGTTCCTCTCAGTGTTACAAGGCGTTGCTCAGATCACCTGCTTGGTGGTAGGCATTGCAGATGCTGTGGTATCTAAATCCTTTCCTACTCTGCACGAGAAGGCTTAGAATTTAGCAAATGGCAGTAAATTACCATTCAGGTAAGTGACATTTCCCTGGTTTTTGTCTTTGAGTAATGGTTGTTGTCATTTGCATAAGCGCCTTCAGATCTCTTCACTGTAGTGCCCATGAGTTCTGTTAAGCCTCTGAATTCCCCGTTTCAGTTCTCTTTCTCTTTCTGGACCATCCACTTCTGCTTTTGCATTTACACTGATCTGAGTTCTTTCCCCATGCAGCTGCCACCGTTCCTGGCAGCCAATATCTGGGTACTCGCACTGAACGTACATCCAACTAAACACACTGCCTCCATTAAAGTCTCAGCACAGATAAAGCAGTTTGAGTTTTTTACTATAATTAGTACAGCAAGTGAAGAAAACATTGCAAAGTTACTTTCATGCACAGCTGTGCAGAGGCTGGAGCACCTACCAGGAAGTGAAAAGCACTCCTAATGCTGAGGCAGTTTTGACTCCCTGTGACCACATCCCAACAGAGTGCACCAGTCAGTCAGCAGGAGTAATGTGATGCGGGGTGGAAGGCAGAGGAAGTGAGGGGGGAGGATAGGGGGCTGATTTTCTTCCTGTGTACTGATGCTACCTACCTGTCATCAGACATCCAGGACTTCCAGGACCAGAGAAATCTGCAGAAGATGCCTTTGTGGCCCAGTGCTGATGACATTACCATAGGAGAATGGGCCTTGCCCTTGATGTTGCTGACACATTTTATACAACAGCTACTCTGGGACAAGTTCTGCCATCTGATCTCTGGAGCAGAGATGGTGGTCCATCCATGGGACTGCATGTGTACAAAGAATGTCATCAGATTTTCACCTCTCCCTTAGCTTTTCCCTCTTCTTCCCTTTGGACTATCTCTGGGTCATAGCTGCCTTTATAATGGATTTTGATCATTTAATTAAAGATGCAAAAAATCTGTTACATGTCACAGTTCAGTAGCTGTATTGATTGATAATAAAATCAGATGATTAGGTTTTTTTCTTTCCTAAAATGGCAAATGAGTTTCAATGTCTTTGTATATTTTAACACCTTCACTGGTACAAGGTGGGAAACAACGCAAAGCATTGACTATGCTGTACTACAAGCACCAAATCTGAAGAAGGAGCTCTGATCCCAGATCTGTTGTAGGCTGTCTTCCTCATTAAGTCATTCTGATGAGGGTTTTGTTTATGATTCTGGTGATCATTATTATTGTGTTTAGAAAAACATCAGACATCTCAGCTTTGGGGACTGAAATTCATTAAAAAAAATTAAGATTTTTTGCTATAGTAGAAGAAATGCTTATAAGTAAAAAAATATTTACAAGACCTTCCACGACTTGCAAAAATATTGCAGATTTGACAAATAACTGAGGGATGTAATACATAGCTCAGGAATAAAGTTATCCATTCGTAAAGCACTGACAAGAACATTGATGTAAAATGGCTTATTGCTAGATGTGGGGAAGAATCTGATACCTGGAGGAAACAGAGGGTCAGCATCTACCTTCACTGACTTTACATGGAGCTGAGTCTGCATTTCATTTCAATACAGCTACGTATTCATTGATATGAAGCAGACCATTCAGAGCTGAAGGCACCTTAAGCAAGATGGAGTCACAGCAAGTGATCCCGCCACACCAGCGGAGTCCCAGGCTGTCCACCTGAATGACACAACACAAGATCTCATGTTTCTGAACTATTTTATCCCATTCACAGTTTCTCTGCAATCCAGATACCTGTTCACAAAGTACTGTTGTCAAGCTTCAGGCTGAGACACAAAGTTTCTACGGCACGATGATGAGCATGCGTAGAAGTAAAAAGGAAGCCTTCCAAATTTAAATACATTTCTGTATATTTGGACGAGCTGAAGTCCTTTGCCATATCGAGGTCCACTGCAGCAGTCACAGACAGTAAAACTAAAATGGTAAGAAATTGGATCAACAGCTTTGCATCATCCTCCTAAGGCTATATAACCCACCCTCAGCCATTCAACTTCCTCACTCAAAAGCACAGATTCAAGAAATTATCTGGCCTCAGAATGACTATGAAGCATCACTGAAGAAGATGCTTAAACTTCCTCAGTTCCACTTTAGCAGAGGCCCACTCTATTCCAAAAAAGTAATTACTCTAGCTTTAATGCACAGTCTGCATGGCTCCCATGGGGAAGGAGGAGACAGACGCATCGAAAATAGAAGGATGTGCTGTGCAGTTGGGGTGGAGTGGAGAGGCAGGGAAGAAAATAATTCTGCAGTTCCCAGAAATGGAGCTGACATCATTTGCATCTCAGCTGTAAGCTTCAGGTCAATCTCCCTTCCCTACAGACTGGCTCAGTGTAGAGCCAGAACGTGAAGCCGCAACACAAGTTTTGTCTGGAGGACAGGTGGCTGTGTAAAATCATAGGAACATTAAACAGAACAATGTATTGGCATGCAGCATCCGGCTAATCTTAATTAATTGTATTTTCACATTCACTCAGCATATCACTGATCAACACCAATTTCATGTGAAGGAATGGACAAAGTATGGACTTGCACAATGTCTGATTAGGGGCCAACGAACTGTTTTTTGCACACAATGCTCCTCTGTTGGGCAAGGGAACAAGATGTAATTCTGTATTACTTACTCATCCAAAATCTTTTTAATGTCTTCTGTGATGTTGTTGTATCTTTCCTTTAGATTATTTGTGGAGAAGCAGAGGGCAGCCAGATGAATCAGCTTCTGAGGTTGGTTCTGAATCTTTTCATTCCATAACAAAGGGTGTATGAAATTATTTTCTATTCTGAGGAATTTTAGTGGAAGATTCAAAACCCCAGATGGCAAAGCAGAGAGCTGGTTCCCTTCAGTGTTCAAATACTCAAGCTTTCTGTAATTTTAAGGACCACCAGGAATTTATAGGTTGTTCACACCATATCGTAACGTGACAATGGTTTATATAATTGCCCAACTCTCATAAGATTAACTACTAAGCCACTTATGCATAAAATGCTATGTGTTTCTTACAGCACGCTTTATGTACTGGATAAAATTGTATATATAGTATTTTTCTAAGTATAATTTAAATATCTGAGTTATCTTGAAAGACAAGGCTGGGTGTACCTGAATGCATTAGACATACACAGAGATCATCAACATTAAGGACATGTATGAATAATTTGCTTTACGGTTTCCACTGGGTGGGTTTCATAGAGCTTGGTTTAAATTCTTGTTTAATCAACACTTGAAACAACACTGCTTGAAAGCAACCACACGTGGGCTGGAAATGCATCTTCTCTTTCCTCATCGTACAAATCAAGTGTATATGCATGTATGTAGTCCAAATGAGAGAACAAGCATGTTTTGCACGTGAATATTTGACTTACAGCTACCGTCAAGTGACACAGTTATACAACTGTCATTTACTGTTTCAGTTTAAATGAGCTTTTCACATAGGATAGGGGAAGGGAGAGAGAGGGTACACTGAATCTTCCTCACGTGTTCACTTATACAATTAACATCCAAATATGGTCCACATATTATGCTGTAGAAATCTAATTTCAGTTTATGTTGCTTATATACCTGAGGTTCTTGATGTCATTAGGAATAGAGCTAATACAATTATAGGCAATGTCCAGGTACCAGAGATCTTCTAATAAGAACAAGCTATACATAAGAAAAGCAGAAGTAAGAATTAGAAACCTAAATGAGAGAGAAACACAAAATTTAGAATAATAAATGCTGAATGGGACCTCTGGAGTTCATCTAGTCCTGCCCCAAAGCTTAGACCATTCCCTACTGCTTCACAGTGTGTAGGCCTCTACTTTTCATACCTGGTATGAAAGTGTATGATGTTTTAGCCTCTTTTGGGTATACAAAACTATGGTTCAGCTCTTACATGAGCTGAAATGACCTCTAGAGGTATTCTCTCCACTCACTGTGGATGTTGAGATGGATGCCTTGATTAAATACCTAAAGCGAGGGGGGTTGTAGCTGGGTCTTAGCATTCCAAAATACTCTAGAAGTGGAATTTTACTTCCATACCACAGCATCTCAACAGAACAGTCATATTTAATGTATTGACTAAGTTTTAAAATTCACCTATTTTTACTGCAACACAAAGACAGACAGTAGAGCCAAGAATGGAAGCCACAAGACCATTCTTCCCCAAAATATTTTCAGCTAAAATGTCTGTTTATTGAAAATGAGCTACAGCAAACTAGTATACCTGTATATTCTTAGTGAAGATTCAATAAGGCAAGCAATTGCAATTAACTACTCCAATACTTCTATTTCCTGTTACCATGATAAAGTCTTTCAGTTTGGCTTAGCGATATGACTACAATGAAAATTAATGAGAGATTATAACGCAGTTCGAGACAGAAATCCTTGTTTGTGCTTATAAATGCCACAAACCTCTCAATGAATTAAAAAAAAAAAATAACTTACCCAGATGGAAGTTCTGATAGCAAATTAAAGGAAATTGTAAATTTCTTCAGTGACTTCAACCTGTGAATGTCATTTGGGATTTTTCTGATGGGGTTGCTCCGGAGCACAAGGACTTGTAAGGATTTAATATTAAACACCTGAGAAGGGAAGAGGACAGGGAATGGTAAAACCAACATCTGTTCATCATACAGCATGTCACTGTTTTGCTGTAAGCTTTCTGCATTTCTAGTAGCAGTAAACTATGCTGGAAGAATGGGGAAATAAATATAATAAGATTAGCTAGTACAACTACTATATATATAGAGAGATAGTATTACTGCAGATACTGCATGAGACACAATTGCCAATCACTTACTGTATTGATTACAACACTGTAATTGAGAATTGCAAGCAGAGTATCAAGTGCTGCTGGTTTTCAAGACTGGTCAGCATTTCTGATGATATGCTTTGTTTTTGTTTCTGATGTTGCGTTTTTTTTTTAGATGAAATCTTCAATCTTTATTATGTCTACTTCAAAAATGCTTCTGCTAAAAACATATGAATGGAAATGCGGAAAAAATATATTTTGTTTGGTCAGCATTTAAGAAGACCCTACAGAAACAACCCGATGAATATTCTTCAACTTGAATTTTTTTCTCTGAAGAAGTGGTCAGGCACTGCATGGGGCTGCCCAGGCAGGTGGGGGAGTCACTGTCCCTGAAAGGGTTCAAGAAACGTTTAGGTGTTGTGCTGAGGGCTGTGGTTAAGTGGGCAATAGTAGTGGTAGGGGGAAGGCTGGACTAGATGTTCTTGGAGGTTTTTCCAACCTTGGTGATTCTCTGATTCTGTGATTCCTAGTTTTGAAAGGGCTACTGCAGTGTTTTTCAAATCATGGATCAAAATCACAAAAAAGATCTGTGAAAGTTTTCAAAAGAGACTGTTAACCACTAGGAGCATTTCAGTTATTCATCTCACTTCTTAAGCTCTTGTATGCCTGGCTGCATACAGATGGTGAGTCAGAAAGGCAAGGAGGATCACATTTTGGAAAAGTTTGAAAAATATTGTTTTACCTCCTATAGCTCAGGGGCCCTGTGCTGTTGAGAAAGACATGAGAAGGTCTAAACTAGCACTGCTCTGACTGGAAGTTTGGAATGGAGAGCCTCCAGAACCCTTCCAGTCTGTATCTGTAG
This sequence comes from Gallus gallus, assembly GCF_016699485.2. Classification (NCBI taxonomy): domain Eukaryota; kingdom Metazoa; phylum Chordata; class Aves; order Galliformes; family Phasianidae; genus Gallus; species Gallus gallus. Next base: position 167,977,971 of record NC_052532.1, on the reverse strand, counting down.
TGTTAAGTTGGCCAAGCACAGCCTTTGTCAAGGCAAACATAGCTTGAATGGAGGAGACCATGTAACTACATAGCTACAACTGCCTCAGGTAGCATGACAGTGTGCATGCAACACTGTGCAGTGCTTGGAAAAACAAGAAGCTAGGAAACCGGGGGTTGGACTTAATGATCTCTAGAGGTCCCTTCCAACCCCTACAATTCTGTGATTCTGCGAAATGTCCACAGTCTTCCAACATGCAAACATCTGACTGCATCGTCAGAAATGGATCAAATTGCAAGTGCCTGGAAAAATAATAGAGTTTGTATGTGTTCACTTTTCTAACCTTCGGTAGCTACTTACTCCCAGTGATTCGGTCCACCCCAAGCATGCTCTAATTTAGGTTTTCACAGTAAATGCAGGTTTTAAGCTGCTATAGACCCTGTCTGAATATCTTAAGTGTGTTGGGCAAACTGGAGGTATTGGGAACTGTAGCTACAGGCTGCTGGAGCAAGATAGATGAGGGACAGGAGGACCCATGGGAGCAGACAGAAGCCTGAGAGAACAGTTGCAAAGACTTCTGTGATTGTCCCCATAATTCTTACTGAACCCCAACTAAGCAAAACATAATTTAACACTGTAAACTATTTTTTTTTCATTTGTTTTAAACAGCTGTGCTATGACACTTGCATTTAAACCACAGCTTGTTGAAGGTTAATTTTTAAATCCCAACAGTAGAATTTCATACTTAGATCATTTTTTTTGTGAAGTCATGGAAAACAAGCGGTACATACCTCCATAGGAAAGAAGAGTAAATTATTGAATGACAAGTTAAGGCAGACCAAAGTATCCATCAATGGGGTCAGGTCTGGAAGGTGAAACAAAAAATAGGCCTGAAAGAAATATAAAAAAATGGGTCAGCTGCATAAGGAAATCTCTCAGCCTTTTCACTTAAATGCAATAAGTAACATCCTTAAGAACAGTTCCGTAATGCTCACAGATGTATCATAGAAGTTAGAAATACCACAATTTGATTCTCCTTTGGATGAAGTCAGCCTAAGCAGCATCACTGATAAGCATAAAGACAATGTTAGCAAACCCAAAGCCCAGCCCACCTTGCCTCTGGCCACAAAGTCCTCCACTGTCATTCCCACTCATTTCCATCACATCCAAATAACCCGTTCTCTTTTTTTCAAGCGTGGACACAGTCCAGAATGCAACTTTCTACTCAATTTATCAAAATATCAAAAGCAATCCCTTGCCGTGGGTCATGAAACCTGCCATACTGATGTCCTTATAGAGTGTACAACAGTGTACAGGAAGAAAAGCCCTAAAGCATTCAATGAATATGGAAACGAAAGATAAATCAGGTGCTACTATCAGATCTACAATAAAGTTTTGTTGTAGAGGGACTCGTTTGTGCACACAAAGAAAAAACTGCAGTCCAGTGAATGCTTTTGCAATGTAGATAGATCAGAGAACCAACGTGCAATAGAGCACAGAGAGAGTACTGTGATATTGACACACAATATCTATACCTCCAATCACTAAGAGCACCAAGGTCCTCTCTTATTAGTGCCCTCATTCTGGCTGCTTTCCTAATTGTTCCATGCAATAAGTGGCCCAGTTCTGTAGTTGCCTGAAGCTCTGTGATGTTTGGCTTACTTTTTCTTTCTCACCTACTTTCTAATGTTGTTCAAACTGCGTTACACTTCCCTTTGTGACCTTCTTAAAGTATACCTGATTTATCAGCTCAACCCATCTAGTCTAGTTCTGGAATATACTCACCCTCTAACGTGGATCCAAAACTCCCAAAACATGCAATCCAAACATCTCCGGATTCAAGCAGTGAAGCTCTTTTTCATTTTGTTGCTCCTTTATTGAACTCTTACTTTCAATTCTAACATGGGAAGTTTTATACTAAGCTCTGCTGGGAGAGTTATGCTTCTGCATTACCATGACCCCTCTGGAAAGCAGGCGGTTATTGTTACTATATAAATGCTGAGATAATATTTAATTAATGTCACATACGATTTCAAATACGCCTTAACAGATATATGAATCCAGCCTCTTGTTCCTTGTAGGCCAGAATTACTTATCATTTTCATGGCAGATACACAGTATACATAACATACACTACCTACTAAACTGCCCGTGGTCATACCAAATCTGGATCTAAGGGTTACAATACAATACAGTACAATCTAAGAGTTATAATAAATAGATATATGAATGCAAATCATGCATAATACAATAATGAAATGAGATTTACATACTGCATTTGAGTTCAGAACTTTCTTGGATTCTTCGTATCTGTTTTGCAGGAGAAACAGTACCTCATTTGAGGATTTCCCATGGTAACACTGCAGGACTGCAGGTAGATTTTTTACATTTCTTTAAAATTAAAATCCAAACTGGAAATTATTCTAGATGTTAAAAAAAAATCTGCAAAATTTCATTCTAAAGAGGAAAAAATATTTTCCAGCAAAAATGAACATCCAGTCCAAATGTTCTCACCGCTGTTTGTGAAATCTTCAAGAGATGTTGGATGAACAAGATAGACTTAAATGCTAGAAGATAGACTTAAATGCTAGAATACTAAATACTAGAAGGATTTTGTCATGGATTTAAATTTGCTATGGCGATGAATTGTTTCAAACTGGGTAATTTATGAACAGATAAGAGTTCTCAAGTATCAGTTCTTCGTATGAATCAAAGTTCAGTGCTTTGGCAAACAGCTGCAACAATTCTTTCTGATTTTAAACAACCATCTTTGAGGATGCAGAAGAAAAACAGGGGCCCTTTGCCTTCTAAGCAACGTGGTTACCCCAGTAAGGAATATCTTGACAAGGCATTTACTAAGCTGTGTGAATTGAAGTGGTTCTGCTTCACGTATAAGTCCTTCTCTTTTTCAGTTCACAGCATTTCTGTTTCTAAATGTGTGAATGGTTTCTGAAATAGCAGCAAGCCCCAGAAATTTGTCCTGTTTCAGCTTAAAGCAGATGATGGCACTGGGATTCCCAGCTGGACCTGGGCAGGAGGGCTGGCAGTCAGTGAGACTGGAAAAGGGATGTATCTCTGGCCTTCCCTGCCTTTTCCAGAGTGCCCTGGAGTCAGCTCCTGGGCTCCGTGCACTAGGGGAGTTTGGCTCCTTAATCCCATTCTGCATTCAAACAGATCTCTTCCTTTAACTTCTTCAAGGGCAAGACAGTGGGCTGGATGCTTTGGTCCCTTTCTGCTGATGGGATCATAAAAGCCTAAAAGGCAGGCACATTTCTTTATCAACAAAAAAACTGTGGTTATATATCACTTAGTTAAAGGATTGCTTTTGCTGGAGCTTCTAATTACATCTTCAATCACAAAAGCAATACTTACTGTAGAGTTGCATGAAAACATGCTTTCATATCTAATACCTTTCTCAGACACTGAAAAATATTTCCTGTTTACAAAAGAAAGCAATGTTGATAACATTTAGGATTGTTTTATATTTGGCAATTTGTAACTTCTCAATGACTCAGGAAAATAATATTGTTACTTAATCTTTTAATGAATCAACACTTCTGTTTTAATACTTCAAAAGAAAGGTGCCTTAGAAAAATAAGATTCTGCTTCGTACAATAGAGATAAAGATATCTGAAAGAAAACTGAAAGTGTTGAGAACCTGTATAAATTAATTGCACTGGAGGATTATGGACTGATTTTCAGTGGTGGCCAAGAAAGCTTACTCTGAACTGAGGCCTCTCTCCAGTTTTCATTTTGCTGTTTAGCATGACTCAAGGTATTGATCACACAATTCCTTTACACAGATATCTTTACTGACTTCGCCCAGATCTTGGGAATTTCCAGACACAGTGCCAATCTTAAGGAACACAACCCCAACCTTGGCAAAACATCACGTCTGTCAGTTCTCCCATAGATAAAAAGGTACAACGTGACAAATCTTCACATTCCCATTACTGGAGGACTACCTGTCTACTCTCAGGTAGCAGTGGGGAGACTCTAGGAATAACTGACCGGCTTGCTCCAGAAAAGGAAGTAGCACGGCCATAGCAATGCAGTGTTACTTGGCTAACCTGCAGATCCATCTTGCCTCCCTGCTTGTAGCCACATTTTTTGGTGTGAAAATGTCAGCTCACTCAAGGCAAGCCTGGACCTCTCTGCAACATGCATCAGGAGAACAGGCCTCCCTATGGCAGGGACACTGCAGTGGCATATGAGTACTCTTAAGTAATTTAAAATAATTTATGCAACTACTCCTGAAAAAGTAGAGATGCAGCACAGCAAGGAAGATTTGACCAGTGATGACCATGTACAAAGAATCTTTTTAGTATGTGATGAGGCTCAGTGAGACGTCTCAAAATATCTGCAAAATGACAGCAATGTCAGCAAATAATTCTCTTAGTAACTAGGTAAAATGTGGATAAGTTGAATAAAATAAGTAGGGATCACCTGAGTATCTCAGCTCTTGGCTGGTAAAGTGTGGAGTAGCTTCATTGATTTGGATGCTTTGGAGGTTATTTATATATCAGAAGAGTTAAATTATTGTACACTTCTCAGCAAAGAGAAAAAAGTTCTATAAATATCTTTTTCTATAGCCACTTAAGGGTATTCCTGGCAAGAAGGTGAAAAATCAATACTTGTTTTTTGTAGTACTAAAAAAAAGAACTCACAGCAGCGTTAGCTTGTGATGATGGTTCTGGTATTTCCATCTCTGTTATTGCCAGTTTCCATTTGGGTGAAATTTGCAGAGATGGATAATAAAGTAACACAATCTACTCAATTTGATAATGACAATTCTTATGTATATAGTAGCAGAACTTCAAAATGAGTAGGTATCAGACAACGTTTTTACTGTATTGCTACTGACAAACAACACGAGACACTTGCTATCATTTCTTCCAAATAGCCTCATCACAGCATAGCAGTTTCAGATACTGATCAAATTCACTAGGAATACTGACATTTCATTAGCTTTTCTAGATGATAGAATGGGAAACAATAATACCAGTTCTTTTGAGATCACAGTAAAAGGAATTAAATACTCACAGTTAATTTACCCACAGCATTTGCTTAAGACCGATATGCATTTAAAGCAGGAAGAATTAAGTTAGAATTGTTCCCCGAATCCCTGATCAGTTTTTCCCCATCTGCCTTTTGACTAGATGTATTTATTCTGAGAATTAAAATCCATATGTGAAGCACTATCTACCTCCAAGAAGGATTTTGCTTATCCAGATGCCAACTCCTACTGTGATGAATGCCTGCATCAGACAGTGGGTTGAAGCCTACAAACCATTTCTATAAAGGTGGCTTAGAAAACTATTTCAGTGTGTTAGTTTACGGTCAGAAACATGAATTCTGGCAGAGAATCCCAAATATGAATTAGGTTGAAGCTTTATCTGGCAAGAATGGCTGGTTCACATCCATTAATGGACAAGGTTTATATCAGCAGGCAAACTCACAGAAACCCTGAAATATGAAATCTCTGCTGGTTTCTTACCAAAAGCAGAAGGAATTTTCTCTCATTTTCCACATCTGATGACTCCTTTTCATGGTGCTGGCATAATTTGGGTTGAATGACAAACACTTTGGCAGAAGGTATAATGCAGAGCAAGTGCCATGACAATTGTACAGAATGCATCAGAAAGAAAATAAGACAGTAAAAGTATAAGGGAAAGTACAGGAAAGAACAAATAAACAATGAAGAATTTAGGCAAGGGAGCTATAGAAGAAAAGCATGTAAAAAAGCTATCTCTACAGCTGCTCTAATTTTATCAAGACCATTTGAAATCATTCTAATCACTGCTTTTTTCATGCAGTTGTCCAGGACCAATTTTAAGATTAGTTTTTTCTGTGGATGTTGTTGCAAAGCCAAAAGATGCTTGGAATGAAAACTGACTATTAAATACAGCAACATGTGTACTGCATCTTTAATGGCTGTACCTGAAGGCTGAGAGCAGTCTTCCTGTTCAAGAAGCAATGCCATACTTTCACTTGGGATCTGAACATCAGTTTTTCCTCTTCATCTTTCTTGTTTGCCATAAAATGGAATCTGGTTTCCCAGTCACCCTCCATACTACTGGTGTCACGGGCATCATTAGTATCTATGATATGAAAAAGTGTGTCAAACATTACAGAATTTCTTAGGGGAAAGAAAACACTAGATAATAAAGACTGAATGAGAGGTGTTCTGCAGACTTCCTGAATCTACTAATTTATATCCTCTGTTGCCAAACACAGACAAGACTCTCACATAGTAATAAATTTGACTCCTGAATGTCTGCATAGAAATATAAAGATTGCAGGTCCTTTACAACCTCTTCCTGTCTTTTTCCTTTGATAGGAGAAGAATTGGTCTTCACGTACAAAAAGCAAACAAAGAAAAGAGTAGAATTGGATTGTGGCCTGCAATAATGACAGTATTTTGCCTTCCTCCGTAGTTACTGTTTGCTGAGATAGAGCCTCCAGAGTTGTCATTGTGTTGGATTGTTTTTGAACCCCAAAAGGTTTAGAAGTAGAACCTTTCTCCTGAGTGCTTTAAGTCTTGTGCCTTCAACCTCACTGTCACTGCAAAGCCAGGTCAATATTGTAGGTTATTTTCTTACTCTATAATTCCACTATTTTGCTACTGCAACAATATGTAGTGGCTATAGCCCCCTACAGGCTGATGTTGTCATGACATATTTCTGAGAATGATCTACCACAGTGCCATTTTATGACTACTGTACGTAAACCTTGTTCATACCTGAAAAGGGTCCTTCTTCTCCACCAGGTTCAGTTAAATTTACATAATGTATAATATATGCTTTTTCTTTCTTTTCTTCTTGCAAAACTTCTTCTGGTGTATCAGATTTTCTTGTTTTCTCTTGCAAGGCCACTTCTAAAGAGAAGTGCAAAGTAATAGCAGACACGTTGCATACACAAGAAATTGACTCTTTAATACATATGGCTCAGAATCTGATTGCACAAAAGCCCTATATATTACTCAAATGCAGTAAGAAAGATCTTAGATATAAGAGATGAATTCTAAAGCTTCAGTAGGTACAAGAAACACACAGAATCATAACGTAATTCTTACTGGAAAGGATCTCCAAGAGATCATTAGATTCAGCTCCCTGTTCAAAACAGAACTAGATCAGGTTGCTCAGGGCCTTTTCCTGCTGATCATCTCCAAGGACTTAAATCCACAACTTCTCCCAGCAAGCTGTGCCAGTGTTTGACCAACACAGCATAGGGCTCCTTATATCTAATGAGAATTTTCCACTTCCCAGCTGGTGTCAGTTGCCTCTTCTGCTGTCACCATGAACTTCTGAGAAGAGTTTGACTAGCTGAAGACAGAAGTAGGATCTGCCTTTAAGCATCTCCTCTTCAGACTGTACAAACTCAACTTTCAGTCCCTCTCATGTTGACTGCTTCAGCTTCCTGACCATTTTTGTTGACCTCCTCTGGAGTGTATCAATACCCGTCCTGTAGTGGGGAGTCCAGGCTGGACACAGTACTCCAGGTGTGATTTTACAAGTGTTAAATATGAAGTTATAATCACTTCCCTTGAACTGCTGGCTATGCTTTTTAAAATATTGCCAGTAAGTGTGTGGCTTTCTTTGCCACAAGGACATGATGCTGGATCACATTAAACTTGTCATCCACCAGGTCTTCTGGTGCTTTTGTGCAAAACATTTTCCAGCCAGCTGGGCCCAGCCTGCATGAGGAGTAATTATGTCCTAGGAAATCTGAGCCTAAGATTGATCATAAAAAGGTTGATCATAAAAAGGTTCATGCTGACACTGTTACAAAATAGTTTCACAGAAAAGCATTCTCAGCACTAAAATCTGACATCAGATAATAATTTGCCCAACCGGTATCAGGAGGTGAACAAATATATAGCTTAACAGCTGCACACACTCAATTTACTGGTTCTCTCCATTAATCTCAAGTAACGCCTTTCTCTAAGCCACAATCACCATATCTGTATCTGCAGTGCAGCGACCAGAATAGAGCCTCATTGCTGGCTATAGTGAACAGCTCTGAGTTTCTGTGCTTAAAATAGTGTCGCTATGGTCTGCTCCTTTTCATGCAGCTGACCATGGGTGTACAACATAAAGTGTCAGTCAGCGAAGGTCACTGCAAAACTGTATTTTATTGTAAATGGCCAAAAAGGAGATATCTATTTTGTGTTTCATTCATTCCATTCATCTCAGATGTCTACCTTGGGTTAGTACTTGCCTTTTGGAAGTTTCTGTCCCTCTCTCCATGGGTTAAGGAGGAAGCATGAGTTACTAGTTATGATTAAATGATCAACTTGAGGGATTTCACATTGGGTGGTACAAACTGCCTCCCTCAGGTTTCAGTTTCAGTTTGCAGTCTGCCACACTACCACTTAAGGTAGCAGTGGTTTGCCAGCTTCACAGATGTCTTTAAAAATGGTTTTGAGTTAACACTCAAAGTTAGGAAGAAGGGATGCATCTGGCAGAAGGGGACACTACAGCACCAGCTATTCCCTGGTTGGATGACCTTGGAAGGGACTGGAGAGGCAGGAAATACTCTGGATTTATCATACTTTCCTTCTTTCCAATGCTGCTGAAGAGAACCGCATCAAAGTACTGCTCCAACAAAGCACCCTTTCAGTAGGATGAAATCTTCATGTGTTATTCACCTCTTCAAAGCTACTTTTCTAGTCCCAAGCGACACAGCACCTATATTCCCACCCATGCAGAGTTTGGATAAGCAGTGTGGTCCACCTAGAGCCTGCAGAAAAGCCTGTGACAACCATACAATGCTGCTCCTAGCCTTTCACAAGTTTGGGTACATGGAATACAACTAGGAACACAAACTCTACAGCCAGGTATCTGCCCATGCATTTCATTGGAAGAATCTGAGTGCCACCTTTCTCTTACAAAATGCATCACATTTCTCACACTCTGAACACAGCGAACGGAGTACCTGCCAGTGGAATGACTTCCCTCTTGAAGTTGTGCTGTGCAACAGAACCATACCTCAGTAAGCAGAATTGCATCCTCTGCGCCAAAGCGCACACAGTCCCTAAGTGTGACCATCATTTGAGACTGTGCATTTCCACCTTTCAGGTTATTACCATACACTGACACACCATTTCCACTGTGCTAATGATTTATAGTGATAGTACAGAAATAACTGTATACCTACTTCTAGACTGCCACAGTGGAAGGATGAGGCAAATACTTCTTCCCATGAGTCACAGTTACTCACTTGTCAGTAGTGGAAAACTGATACCAAGGAATACATTTGAGACTTGGCTTTCTGAGAGAAAAAAAGGCTGAATTCATGCAAAGTAATTATAAAATGTCAGCTTCTGGGAGCACCTCTGTGCCTCTAAACTTAGTTGTTAAACCCAGCTTCACTTTAACACATCCCAGGATGGAACCCATGGATGGCTTTTCTCTGCTATAGCTGTGGAAGAAAACTTAGTTGCAGAAGCACTGAGAAAGCTGAAAGTAGTCCTCCGGGAAGGCAGGACTGTGGGAGGTCCTCTGGGGAATTCACAGCTCTTCCTCCAGCTCCTGCACAGTTTCTGGTGTTGAGGTTTCAAGCCACTATGTGACCGGAAGCAACATCAGAGTACAGAATTCTCCATTGCTTCTTCCTCCCACTTCTTCTCTTCTGGCTTATATCAGCTCAACCATTCGTGCAATATCACTAATACAGGACACAGTAGGACACTGGTCAGTCCTGAATAAAATCCTGCAAAAACAAATGTATCTCTGTTTTAAGCTGGAACATGTCCAGACAAGGGCACTGAAACTGTGACGGGTCTGGAGCACAAGTCTTACGAAGACCAGTTGAGGGAACTAGAATGGCTGAGTCTGGAGAAGAGGAGGCTCAGGGGAGATGTGAATGCTCTCTACAGCTCCCTGAAAGGAGGCTGTGGTGAAGTGAGGGTTGGCCTCTTCTCCCATGTAACAGTGATAGGACAAGAGGGAATGGCCATAAATTGCACCAGGGGAGGTTCAGGTTGGATATTAGGAAAAGTTTCTTTTACAAAGGAGTCATCAAGCTCTGGCACAGGCTGCCCAGGGAGGTGGTGGAGTCACTGTCCCTGGAGGTGTTCAAGAAACATGGAGATGTGGTACTGAGGGACATGGTTAGTGGATGTGGTGGTGATGGGCTGACAGCTGGACTAGATGATCTTAGAGGTCTTTTCCAACCTTAATGATTCTGTGATACTAGGATTCTAAGTCTGTTCCTCATTTTGCATTCAATAAAATACAGGAAGACAAGGCCAAAACCCATGAAAGGGTCAGAATTGCCTTCCTAAATCCTGGTGATTAATGGACCTACCATTTTCAAAGACTTAAATGATGGGACTTTTCACACTTCCCATACACCATCTGTTATAATAAAGTTGCATACATTTAAATCACCACTTGCTGTTATCTGAAGACATAACATTTCATTTAGTTATCACAAGCTATAATTCTGCAGTAGTTATTTCTCAAGTAATGAGGGCAAATTCAAAGACCCACACAAACAAAATCAAAGTCTTTTTCCCCCTGCAAGAGATTGCAAGAAAAAAGTTTACAATAAAACACCGTGCCAACAAAAAAAGATACTACAATGTTTAATATTAATTACCTAGGAACTTCTGTTGCTCAGGCTTTCTTGTTTCATCTGCAGGTAAAGCAATGTCAGACAAAATCACTGTGTTAACTTTAGTCTGCAAACTCCTGTTTTCAGTCATTAATCGGTTACTGAGGACTTCACAGTTGTAGCGGGAAACAAATGGCTTTTTGAGTGTTGTCTTCAAAGGCAGATGGTGAGAAGAACCTGCAGCTAAACTTTCCAGTGTAAATGCAGGAGTGGAATGGGCAGGGCCAGTGCTCTGTAATTTTTGATGCTTCACGTGAGAGAATTTATGATTTTTGCAAAATGAGAAGTAATCAGGCCCACTGGGACTTTTAGTAAGAATAAAATCTCTCCTAGGAATCTGGGCAGAAAACACATTTTTCTCTTTGCTTTGGTTTGGCATTTGGCTGCTTGAGCAGATAGGAATAATTTCATATTGATCAACCAAGCTTGCAGTATTGCCTCGTAGAGACCAATGTGCAGAGTTCTTCTTAAAAACTAGATCACCCTTCTGCCCCACGTTTTCTGTGGAGAAACTTCTTTCAGAGGGAATTAAACCTCTCCTTTGGTCACGAAAATCTGTCGTTTTGGACTGGATCTGTGTTTGCCCATATTTAGTGTCTTGATTAAGCTGACGTACCTGTCGGTGTTGGAAACGCATTGGACAAGAAGAAATGTGGTCAGATGAGGGTTGGACTCTGCCAGACAGGTACTGAGACTGAAGGAGATCTTTGAGTAGGATTTGTGTTTGACTTTGGAAAATCCGATGAAGAGACAGGAATGTATCTTTGGGCTGTGTTTTCAATGGATTCTGGGAAACGTGACCATGGCTGAAGGAAACATCTGTCTGCTTGACTTGCCCTTGAGTAGTGGCACAACTGTCAGACACCTCTTTTCCATTTTTATCATTTGTGATCTTCATTGCTCTAGCTTGGTATTGTCCAAAACCCCGGCCTGCTGAAAACAAGAGAAAAGAAAGACATTGAGAATGAGGCTTAGAAATTCTATTAACTTAGCTTATCCATCTCAGTTTAATGAATAGCATGTGTGGTGTGATGGTGCTGAGCCCTAGTGTCCCACACCACTGAGGTGGAGATTCATTTCATACTCCTCACATAATAGACACTGTGCTACTAGGGCTCATTCTGAAGGTCTATTGGCTCATTAGCCTAGACCCCAGCTTCCAAACAGTACTGCATCCAGAAGTAATTAGCCCTGAACACTTTTATCAACAAAGAAATTCTTACAAAATTACTCTTCATTCAGCCTGTGTAGCTCCACAAGCTTGGTGCTTTGTTCCCTTTGCTAGGGAAACTCATTTTCTGGGACCTGCTGAAGGAGAACCCACTCTCTCTAGCTCTCTGTTGCAGCTCAGCTCCCAAAGAAAGCTGGGACCATTGGGTTATCTCCCTAGATTTCTTGCCCTCCAGTATTGCGGCTGACAGCTTCAAGCTCTCTACCAGGCACAGTCCACCACCACATCTCCTTGAAATTTCTTCTGCATTTTCAGTCAACTGCTTCATTGTATTACATCCTCACTTTCTACAGTTCCCTGCGGAGGAAGACACTTACGACGTACCACTAAAAGGCTCATCTTTTTTTCCTAGCTCAGAGCTCCTGGCCCCAGGTCTCAGTCTCACACTTCATGAAGCACAAAACAATTCTGTCCCCAAAAATGATTGAAACACCATTGCTGAAGAGTTGCTTTTTGATCAATGGTCATGCTGCTGTTTAAATATCTATCAGGTGCAATGGTTACATTTGGAGAAATGATCCTTGAACAAACTTTATTGCACGGACCTTGGATTCTTGTCAGGTGTACTATATAAATACATAATCTATAAATAGCAACCATCACTAATCATATGCTCTACTACAAGAAGAGCCATCGCAATAAAACTCTGAGGATAAAAGGTTTATCTATCACTTTTAAAATGTTTTAAATCATTGGAGCATAGCTCTGGTACTGAGCCAGAAATACTTACATCTGTTTTGACAGTGCCAGGCTGGAAATGTATTGAATAGATGTTACCAGCCTTTCAAAATAGTCTTGAGAAGGACCTAATAATATCAAGGGCCTAATAATTACTTTTTTTTAACTGAATTCCCCTTAATATTTTTAGTACTTTTATAAAGATACTACATAATATGTCATCATTGTTCCTTTAAAGGTAGTGTTACCTACTAATTATTACAAATATAGCATGACAGTGTTCTAAAAAAAACAAACAAACAACCCCCCCCCCCCCCAAAAAAAAAAAAACAAATGAGCTGCAACAAATAAAGTTGCTTATAATTTATTTCAAACATAATACAAATATTTTTTTCCTTCTGGTGGTCTCTCTTCATGATTACGTGAAGACTGAATAGTTTTAGCTATTTAGATACTCTAACAGAATTACAGAATCCAGAGGGAAATAAAAAGCAGCAAATGATATGTTCTCTTTAGATCAGTTTGTAGGGACAGCGCTGTTCTTTGATATGACCTTTATTGTTTCACATTACATTAATTTTCATGTGTGAATCAGTGAAAAAAAAGTTGAGTAATTCTGTATGCCAAACTTCTACAGCAGATCCTGGGGTCTCACAGTTTTGACTGAAGTCAGTGAATCTGTTCAAACATCAAGAATCTTTTTTTATAGATCTGGTTTCAGGATCAGTGAATAGTTTCCAGCTTCTTACATCACTTGTGTTAAAAATATTTTAGTATAGATCATTTTTTTGTTTTTTGTTTTTATTTTTAAAGGTTAGTGCTTAGATATTTAATCAATACCTACTTTATATAAACTGAAAAGAGCTTTTCATTTACGTATACTGGCACACAAAATGTCTATTTATTTCTGAACCATACTGCACTGCAAGTCTCTGGTTCTTAAATAGAATACCCTGATGCCTTTAAAATAATATAAGCGAGTATTTGTCTTTTTACGTGAATGTACATTCTAAGAATATGACCATCTCCCCAGAACATTTTTTCTTATTTTCTCTGAATCGAAGTTGTATATCACTACCCCTACGGTTTGACTCTCATCTGTTCCAATATAACTTTCCCCAAACCACCAGTTTCTCATGTTATATCTTATTTTCTTGGACAAGCTAGAGGGGTACCATTCAAGACAGAAAAGTGGCAGACTGAGGTTCCTACACCTGTCTCAACTACTCTTCCATTATTTTACAGCCTCCCAATGAGATGCAGTGGTTCAGATAATCACACAGTCCTATTCACACTGCCATAGCAGCTTACAACACTTGCTGGTAAGGCCAGGCTGGATGGGGCTTTGAGCAAACTGGTCTAGAGGGAGGTGTCCCTGCCTATAGCAGGGGGTTGGAACTAGGTGATCTTAAATGTCCCTTCCAACCCAAACCACTCTGTGATTCTATGATTATGTAGATTAATCACTTGTTGAAAAGCCACAGCAATTACAAATAGTCACCTCCAGCACATTTGCACTCGGTAAAAGACCGGGCTAGCATCAACATGCATTAGTATGCTTGCACTGAACATTAGCATTGTTCAGGATCTTTCATACTGCACTGCCAAGGAGCTTCAGCATTAGAACTGCCTGACTGGAGCCAGCATGGGTATTTCCCTGTGCTCTGTTGTCAATTCACAGATTAACCAACGGATTCATCTTCTTCCACGTTAACTTCAGAGAACATACGGAATTTGAAACTGCACTACAAGAATTGTTTTTATATAATTTACCTTTACCAACCTTCTCCCTTGGTGGAGACAGTTTAGATGGCAGCTTAGGAGGTAGAGGTCTACGAAGTAGTTTCGGCTGCTCAGTCATTTTCTGCTTTGCCTTTGTTCCTGACAGATGACTGAAGATGTTTCCAAAGATCAGAAAAATCTGACAAGAAGACAAAACAAAAGGAAAAGTCATCTCGAGTTTAATGTGCTGAACTATGAATGGTCTGCTCGTATAAACTGGGCAATACAAGAATCCTAACATGACACAAGTGGCCAAAAAGGGAGATATGTTCTCTTAGTGATTGATTGAACAGTTTTTCTAATTATCGTTAGTGTTTCAAGATATAAATCAGTGATATTATAAAAAAGAACCTGAAAGAGCTATTCCATTAACCTTGGAATGCTTCCATTAAAGAATGATTTTCAGCACTTTTGACACAGAAGGCAAGGCAAAGTTTTTCTTGTCTGAGGAAAAGGAGGAGCAGGAAATTAGAGAAACACCCCACATTAAGCATTCTGAAAGGTCTCAGAAATAGTTTTTTTGCTGGATAAACAGATTTAGTATGAGCAACAGTTAACCCAGTTAAAAAAAAAGCTGAGTATGCAAGCAGTATATTTATGCTTCTTTCCGGCTTCCTTTTAGATTATGATTGCATACAATGATATTGATTTAAATCATAGAATTCCTGATTGGGTTTCATAAGTCCTCTCATTACCAGCCAAGTTTAACACATTTCTGCTTTACAGTGATTTTCAATGTTAGCCATGTTCCAGATTAAAGAGTTTAGATTTCTTTTTTTGGTATAGAGCTAATATGACGTAAGACATGAAATAACATAAAGACTCGGTCTTAAAGAACTTGTAATCAGAAGGAAAGCACAGAAGGCAAACCAGAGATGGTGACTTTGAAGAGAAATAAGAAGTGCCATAATCAGAAAACTACTGGCTCATGGGAACATTTACAAAGATTAAGAAAATTCTCACACGAACCTAGAAACAAGGGGATCTCTAGGAAAAGAAAGTACTTCAATGATTCATTTTGAAAACAGGTAAGCTTGAGACTTCAAAGCAAATTTCTATGCTGTCAAGATTAATTTAAATGGAAGTGTAACATTATAAAAACTGTGATCAACAAGAATTGTGATGAAAAGAATGAACACAGTCCTGAAGCACGTAAGCACATTCAGATTTGACAGTTAGCTTATGAACTTGAACAATAAAATAAGGAGATAAAGAAAGGAAAAAGCAGAAGCTTTAAAAGGAAGCCTGGAGTTCAGTGTTAACCATGTTAACCATGGCAAGTTTGAATGAATGGTCGAACATCACAACAAACATAATAATAATGATAATAAACCAATAACAACAACAACCCACAATGCAGGAATTCTTACCAAGACAAAGATCAGTTTCAAGAACTGGAAAAAAAATACCCCATAGTCATGTCTTGACTTCCTAGATGATTCACTACATCTTACCATCCCAGTCTTTCACTACCAGGTTCTGCCTGGCACTGGACCGTAGTACAGGACAATCATCCAGGCTGGAAGGGACAGGAGGGTTGACCATAAGCTCCAAGTAGGTTACAAAGAGGTTTAACCAGTCTGGTCTTGAAAACCACTAAGGATGGAGACCTCAAAGCTCTCTGTGCAACCTCTGAGCATCCCGCAACACTGATAAAAGTCAGGATGTAGAGTTCACAGCTGATAAGCAAACACATACATGTTCTTGGTTTATCTCATGTAGGTTGCTTTGGTTCAAACCTGCTGATAGATTAAGGAATGTGAGAGGTGTTTGATTAAGAAATCAAAGAATCACTTGAGTTGGAAGGGACCCTTAAAGGACATCTAGTCCAAATCCCCTGCAATGAGCAGGGACACTTACAACTACATCGGGTGCTCAGATGCCCTCCAGCCTGACCTTGAATGTCTCCAGGGATGTGGCATCCACCACCTCTCTGGGAAACCTGTGCCATTGCCTCATGTAAACTGCTGTGGACACTGGCTCGTGTCCAGTTTACCCCTAGGTTTTTTTGGCAGGGCTGTGCTCTTATCCTTACATCCTCCAGCTTGTACTCACAGTTGGGGTTGCCACTACCCAGGTGCAAGACCTTGCACTTGGCTTTGTTGAACCTCATGAGGTTCACATGTGCCCTCTGCTCTAGCCTATCTAGGTCTCTCTGGATGGCATCCAATCCTTCAGGCATGTTGACTGCACCACATAGCTTAGTGTCATCCACAAACTTGCTTAGGGTGCACTCAATCCCACTGTCAATGTCACTGATGAAGATGTTAAAGAGCACCAGTCTCAGTACTGACTCCTGAGGGATGTCACTCATCATCAGTCTCCATCCAGACATTGAGCCATTGACCACCACTCTCTGGGTATAATCTCGTAACCAGTTCCTCATGCACTGAACAATCCACCCATGTATCTTGTGTGTATCTTTCCAATTTGAAGAGAAGGATGTTGTAGGGGACCGTGTCAAAAGCCTTACTGAAGTCCAGTGTCTCTTTCCTTGTCCACTGACACCATTTCTCCATCAGAAAGAGCAACAGGTTTGGTCAGGCAGTACCTACCCCTGATGAAGCCAGGCTGGTTATCCCACATCACCTCCCTCACTTCCATGTATCTTAGTATAGCTTCCAGGAGGATCTACTCCACGGTCTTCCCCACCACTGAGGTGAGGCTGACAGATTGGTAGCTCCCCAGGTCATCCTTTCTATCCTTAAACATGGGTGTGACATTGCCTTTTTTCCAGTCACCGGGAACTTCACCTGACAGCCATGTCTTTTCACCAATACCTTGAGGAGCACTGCCTGCAAATCAGCAGGGGTAGAAGACTGGAAAAAAAAAAAAAAAAAACCGAAAATGAAGGCCTAGGATGAAAGTGGAGACAAAGAGCTTCTGACAATGAGTGCAAGCAGGGTGAAAGCTCCAGAGGAAACCCTGAGGTTTGAAGGTGAACAGGATGGACACGAAGGAAGGCAAGGGACTGGATGGGGGCAGCGGAGGAAGTGCAGCACAAGTGCAGCACCAGGAAGCTGAACCAGAAGGCTGCCAGTGCTGGAGAAGGCAACAAGCAGATTAGTTGTGGAAATTCAGTGTGGCAGAGACAAGAGCAGAGCAAAGGGCAGGGGAGCAAAGGAAGAAGGTGTCTGGGAGGGATCCTGCCACACAGATTCTGGCAACAGGGAGGGAGAGCAAAGCCAAGGCAGGACAGAGAGGGGGAGACAACTGACAGCAAACATCACAGAGGCTTCAGGTGTGGAACAGGAGAAACCTCAGCACAGCTGTGTCCTGCTCTAACACGGCCACATAGCAGGAACGCTTTAGGGTGGTCCGCCTGACCTTTCAGCACTGCAGACCCTGACAAGGCCACCTAAGGCACCGCTCCTCAGGCTCCCAGCTCTGACACTACCACACACAGCAGCCATAACCACTCGTCTCGCTGCACGTGGGATCTGAGGTGCCCTCTTACCGAGCCTGCTAGGAAACTCACCCTACACCTGCTTCCCCAGGAGCAGCACTCCCCCACCCTGCTTGAACGGCACAGGACAGCAAGGCAGCCCAGCTCCCTTCCTCTCCCACCCGCACCGCAAACCCCCTTCCCCCCTCGCGCCGCTCCCGCCAACCGCCCCCTCAGCGAGCAGGGCCGGGGGGGCGTGGTCACACCCGCTTGGAGGCGGGGCCAAGAGGGAGGGGGCGGGGTCACATCGGCGACTGGGCGTGGTCTCGCGGGTTTGGGGGCGGGGCCAATCGGAGAGGGGCGGGGCGCACGTGGCGCGGCCCGGCGCGGAGCGGGTGGCATCAGGCGGTGGGGTTGCGGCATCCCGCCCGCCCCGCGCCGGGTACCGGCACCGCCTGTTGCAGCGTGCCTCCTCGCTGGTAATTATCCTCGCGCCGCTGGTTTCTTTTGATTTATTATCATAATTAAAAGCTATATTTCCCACGGGGGGTGGGAAAAAAAAAAAAAAAAGAAATAAAAAAGGGACCCGCGGCCGCTTGCACGGGTAGGAGCCGCTGTCGGATCCGGGCGGCTCGGTGCGGGGGTAGCCGAGGGCGTGCGGGGACCGGGGCCGGGTTGCAGGGCTGGGGGCTCAGCCCCGGAGCGAGCGCGGTGTGCGGTGGCGGTGAGCTCCGGGCGGGTCCGGAGGGGATGAAGGCGACCGGACGTGGATGCAGAGTTAGCTGTGAGGGACACGGAGGTGCGGGCTGAGGGCACCCGCTGCTGGCAGCTCTGTTGGACGGGTGTGGGTTTGGGGAATGATGAGTACCCCATCGTGCCATCGTTCTGTGTCCCAAACCGCCTCAGAGATACTTTTTAAATCACAGCATTCGTTCTTTACGTTCCTTTTTATCCACAGAGTCCCCCCCAAAGGCAACTCCTTTATAAGCAGTGCTAGTTTGAGGAATGTCTGAAGGTCATTTCTTTGACTCGCTGTGGAAGTGGAGAGAAGCTGTCTGCGTGTTGCAGATGACTCTGCTGTTTGTCCCCTGCCTGCAAGGTTATAACGCTTTCGATCGATGTCCCTCCCTGCACTCCCTCTGCTTCTGCTCCTCCCTTGTGCATGGGTAAAGGTCAGTGAGGGGTGTAGGGTGAGGGAAGAATTCGGATCTCCTTCTCCAAATGAAGCCGTGTAAATGAAATCAAAGGTACGGCCGCAACCTGCGTAGCAGACGCCAGCGGGGAGTTATTTATGTGAGGCACTGAGGCATTTACATTCGTTTTATGTCATCGTCACTCAAGGATCGATACTGTGCCCGAGTGATTCGTTTGGTCGTTTGTTCCCGTGCTCAGCATTGCAGGGTTAAAAGCACAGCGTCACAGTTCAGAGATACCTCTGACATCCGCACCATCAGCCCTCCCGTGTTGGGCTATGAGCTGATTGAGGCAGGACCCGCAGTGGCACTGTGGCTGCACAGCAGTGACACTGATGTCCCCATGGAGGTGTGGCTACCAGGGACTATGGGTGACTGATGGGAACTCCCTGCAGCTCCATCCCGGTGCTGTGCAAGAGGTGGGATGGGGTGACTGATGGCACCTGTGGGTCAGGTAGGACCACAGCAGGCACGTGGGATTGAGAATCGATGAAAGTGATGCCCTTGGGGAAACCAAGCAGCATAACAGGAGGCTGGAGCCCTCCTATTGAAACCTTTTGTTTGTGTTGGTGCTGTTGACAACATGGCACTGGGCTGCGGCCTTCCCTTTGTAGGATATGGTGAGCAGCAGTAGGTGTAATTAAACAAGCCTGTGCTAAAATGTGTGCTTTCCCTTCAGCTGAGTGCTGACTTGAACAGGGTTTGTTGTTGGCTGAGCCCCACTGCGACGGGTGTTGTGGGGGTGAGCCAATGGTGCGGGTAACGATGGCACTGTGGCAGTGCGGCCTAGCGAGGCTCTGGCTGGATGGGACCTTTTGGGTAGGTCGATAGCAGTGTGCCTCAGGTGGCTGGTTGGCTGGATGGCGTCTGTTAGCTGCTTCCACGGTGATCATCACAGATAACCACCAGTTTTTTCTCTTGAACATACGGTCCTTCATCAGAAATTTATATTATTTTCCTTGTTATCGCAGAACCCACACGTCAGTTATGAGGCTGGGTGAGATAAGTACCAGTCACAGCACTGTGGGTTACCAAAACAGAGTGATATAATCAGAGAAAATTCTAGATTAGCACGATGGAAGTCTGCCTGCTGACCTTTAGTGTTGGAGCCATAAGGAACGGAAGTGGAAATTCACATATTGGTAATAGCATTATAAGGCCGACATGAGGGATGGTTTTCTGAATTGTTGGTGTAGTGTGCATAGAAAACATTTGCTGCTTTTCTCTTTGTGTTTTGCTTTTCACAAGCTCTCCCCGGGCTGCCTGTGAACAGACGCCCATCCCAGCCACCTCTGGTGTGCCCCAAATTTGGTCTTGCTTGGGGACCTGAGAGTTAGGGAGTGGAAATACTGTCTGTATAAATATCTGCTGTATATAGGCTTCCTCTTTTCCTTCTCCGTCTGTGATCTGGTGACCCTTCATATTTGCCATGCTTGACAGAAGCCAACAGTGTATGCTTGTGGCTCAGAAGGTCGGCAATATCTTGGGCTGCATCAACAGAGGGGTGGTCAGCAGAGAGCGGGAGGTGATTGTCCCCCTCTACTATGCCCTCATGAGGCCCCATCTGCAGTACTGTGTCCAGGCCTGGGGCCCCCAGTACAGGATGGATACGGAGCTGTTGGAGTGGGTCCAGAGCAGGGCCATGAAGATGCTCAGAGGGCTGGAGCACCTCTCCTATGAGGAAAGGTTGAAGATTTGGGTTTGTTAAGCTTGGAGAAGAGAAGGCTCCAGGAGACCTCATGGCAGTCTTCCAGTACTTAAAGGGAGCTTATAAGCAGGAGAGGGACTGAACTTTATACACAGCCTGATAGTGATAGGACAAGGATTATGGTTTTGAACTGTAAGAGAGGATGTTTAGATCAGATACTAGGGGAAATTTGTTTTACTCAGGGGGCGATGAGGCACTGGCACAGCTGCCCAATGAAGCTATGGGTGCCCCATCCCTGGAGGCATTCAAGGCCAGGTTGGATGGAGTCCTCGGCAGCCTGAGCTGGTGGGTAGCAGCCCTGCCCATGGCAGGGTATCAGAACTGCGTGGGCTTTAAAGTCTCTTCTGACCCAAACCATTCTGTGATTCTGTGGTTTACAGTGCATTCATTTCCTCCTCTGTTACTGGAAGACAGCTAGTTCACTTAATCAGTATTTTGAATAAACCATATTTACGTTTTAATCTACTTTAGCCATATTTAACATGTTCTTACTGTTATTATCCTTACATTTCATTGTGTGTGTGTGTGTTTATTCTGCATCTATAATGTATTTCCCGAGTTAACATTTTCCAAGCTCAAATTTATGTTTGTCCATTTTCATGACTGAACCTTCAATGCTTCATCTTCTCCCCTCTTGTGATATATTAGTATTAGTAGACTGTTTCTAGATTGTGAATGCACACCTTTGACAACTACTGTTTCAGGAAGCCATGGAAGTAGTTTCATAGGGTTTTCTCCTGCAAACAAAACTTCAGAATGAGGTAAAAGCATTTCATTTTTATCTTTACAAGCCATTATCCTGCAGAATGTTGATCATTTTCCCAGAGAGGTTGTGGATGTCCCATCCCTGGAGGCATTCAAGGCCAGGCTGGATGTGGCTCTGGGCAGCCTGGGGTAGTGGTTGGCGACCCTGCACATAGCAGGGGGGTTGAAACTCGATGATCATTGTGGTCCTTTTCAACCTAGGCCATTCTATGATTCTGTGATTTTGGGTGATACTTTATGGAGTGAGGAGTTGGACTTGATCCCCGTGGGTCCCTTCCAACTCAGGATATTCTGTGATTGTATGATTTTGGCTGGGAACAGTCATACATATGAGCTAGTAAGCATGCATCCTTTTACATCAGAGAAGCCTCCTTCCTTGTAGCATTTCATTTTCACATCATCCACTGAGCAGGAGATGTGGGTAGATGACTCCTGAGGTCCCTTTTGACCAACACGTCTACAGTCTTTTCTTCTCAGCCTGTTTATGCTGGGTACTCTATGATGGAAAGACATGGCTAAAACTCATGTCGTTGTCTTTGAGGCAGCAGAATGGCAGCACATACCTTCCACATTAGACTGATGTCAGTGAATCCATAAATTTTTGGGAACAAGGTCACTATGATTTCTGGAATTGACTTTCCCAAAGACAAAGCACAATAAAACTGCAGTGAAAAGATAATTGTTTCAAAGAATTCAGTATTTTACAAAATAGCTTTGTTCCTGTAAACAGAAATAGCTGTATTTCCTATCAGAGGATTTTCTTCCCTCAGTACAGTTCCTGTCATCTTCCTGTTATGTTGCTTAATCTGGAAATAAAGCAGTCTTCTAAACTTCTCTAAATGTGTAATTTATTCTTTTCTTGTCACAAACATTGCCATGTTGGAGTGGAATTGCCTATCCCTGTCAATGGCAAAATATATGTACATACAGGAGAAAGTTCCCTTTATTGCATATGCTGATAAAAGGGAGCCAGTGTGTTGTGTAAGAGTGGAACTGAGTGATATTATTTTGTACTGAGGAAAGCATGTAGCTGAAAAAGTGCAAGAGCTGCTGTTTTTGTTTTGTTTTTTTCATAGTTTTATATGCAGATCCTGTTAAATAACAAAGATGCAAAAAGCAGCAAGTACGTTCTGTTATGGAGAAGTTTCAAGTTGAATCATCGCAGACACGTATCTAAGATTAGGTACTTCTTTGTTTCAGGATTATGAGAAGCTACATGAGAACATTCTCCAATTTTTGTATGAAGAGAAGCTTCTGGATGGCTGGAAAGTTGTCAATATAGTTTTTCTTCTGTTGCTTATGGGAAGAAATGGAAAGATGAGGTTTCAGTGGATCTTCTAGGCAAATGCTTCTCAGCATTTACAAGAAAATAAATCATTTAAGCCATATGTTGAAATGTCAATTCAAGCTTTATAGCCTTTTCCCTACTTTTGAATTTGAAAGCATCTGTGCTCCTAAGTGTCAGTAAAATTTTATAGCATTTATGCCTGGCTGTATACCATCGTGACTTGCTGATGGGCTGTAAGGAGAAACATTAAGTACAGATTGTGATATTTTACTCATGCAATATAAATGCTTGAAAATTTAACTGGTGCTTATCGGTGAAGTTTGGCAAGCTATTGTTGATTCTTCCCTGCCACATATATTTGCTGTTTTTATGGCCTTATGTTTTTTTTCACGTGTATCCGGGTCAGAGTTTTCAAAACAAATTGTGGCTTTGAGGGTACCCAGTTTAAGACAGGGAAGTAAAAACAGAGAAGTCCCTGGAAAATGCTGATCAGTTGCTGTCAGAAAGCTGTACTCTGTAAGGTCCCAGAGAACAAAATGCATCAGGCTTTCTAAAAGTCTCTTCTCGTATGTCTTCCATATCTCAACCTCAGCGTTCATGAGTTTTCCACTTAGAGCAAACAGCAGAGATTACACAAGATGCTTGAATGAAGTTTTGCAGGTATAGAGAGGTCATTTGCATGTTTGTGACTTGATCAGCTTGGCTTTAATGAACAAAGCTAATCAGAGCTGTGATTAAAACAAGGAGTGTGAGCAATAGGTTGCAATCTCGGAGCATATGTTTTTACTCATGAATAAAATGAAGTAGTTCAAGTGTTCCTTTAAAAAAAAAACCTTTGTTTCTCTTAGCAGTTCTGCATTATAAAAACATCCAACTTGCCATTTCTGGGTGTGCTCTTCCAGTGGCTTGGGCTCTGCTCACTAGGAGAGATTCATCCTCATCAGATACTTTCTTGTAACACCTACGCAGTTACTCCTAGGACTAAGACACGGCTGTATAGACTGCTATCTACCAGTTTGAGTGGATTTGGGCAAAAGCACTGAATGCACTTCCCTTGCTAAATGTCTAAAATCAGTGGAAAACATCCTCCTCACCGGTAGACCCAAAGCCAAATGCCTAACAAGTGGGCTGGTGGGGTTAGTCTAGTGTAAGAGTGTGGTGCTCTTCTGTTTTACCTGATGGGAGACCTTAGGTGCCAAGTGATGAGCCTGGGGCATCTTTTCTGCCTATAAGCACATACAGTCCTTGGACCTCATGGGTGGTGCGAGGAGACGTCAGGGCAGAGGAGTTAACACTGTGCTACTCCCTTCCTCATGAAGTGAGGTTGTCATCCTCTGTGGATCTGCTGTTCTCATCGAATATTGTTCTTCAGAAATAGCACCGACCATAAACTCTTTAAAAAGTAACTCCCTTCAGATATGCATGTCACTGAGATGCCTGATATTTGCAAAAGTTGCTGGCTTTCACATCATACTGAAGGTGTCAATATATACAGGATGTTTGGGACAAGCAGTTAAAAGTCCTGCAAAGGGAAAATGGCGTTCTGCACATTTTACGACGGCAACCATTTTACAGGATGGGGCAGTAGTCAGTTTTGTTATTTTTATGTTACAAATAAAGTTCTTTTACCTTCTGCTTGCCTTAGACAAATTGCTGTGTCAAAAAGAGGTAGTTGGCAGAAAATGAGAAAGGGTTGTAGTCAGAGAGAGAAAATGTTCGTGCTAAAGATTCTTTAGACTCGCCTTCAATCTCCCGTAAGTAAATGGATAACTGACACATTTTTCATCTGATTTCTGGTACGAGAAGGAATCAAAATATTTTAAGGGCTACCATCTCCTGCCTTCTTTTCATTTCATTCATCACTAGTGATACTACATATATACATTTTTCAAGCCAACTTAAAAACACCCCTCCAATGAGGACTGTCATTTCACACTGATTTTCAGATAACCTTCCTGTCTAGCCTTGCTGAACAGCTATGCGTTTGCCTTTGTGTGTAGTTCTCATTTGCATCTCAATACCCAGGCTTCTTCCAGATCTACTTTCAGAATTACACGTCCCACACTGACAGGTGGAAAGTTTTGGGCAAGCAAAATTTTGGGAGAGGATAGAATGTCCAGTGGCTAAAGCACTTTTTCAGACCATGAGATATCACTCTTGTGGATATGTACATACATGTGTATATATAATATGTATATTTTTATACACTAGAATTAAAATGCATTAGTCAACTGCAGCTAGTTTGCTACCAGCATTTGAACTAGTTTGTGTAAGGTGGGATTTGAAGACTCCCACATTTGCATAGGCGCACATAACCAATGTAGTGGGGGTATTTCCAAGAAACAATGGGCAGAAGAGTGCAACCTTTCCTTAAGCGTTCACTGATTCTGCAAGTGTTGCTTGGAAGACCTGTTGGAAAGATGGCCTTTAGAAAAAGCTGGGGCTTGTGGCTGCAGATACCTGCATGCCGAGAAGGGAGGTTGCAAAGCTTTGCGGGGAGGCTGCAGAACAGCTGGCATGCAGGATCTTAGTATATGTACAGTAATTTACCTCCCTTTCATTCATGAGTCAGCATCACTGCAGGGAGATACCCTTCGGCACAGAGTAGATGGAGAATTGTGATTCACGTGCCAGTTGTCCTCATGGTGCCTCATTCGTGCAGCCACTGCCAGAAGTGCACCTACAAAGGTGTCATAGAGTGGCCTGGGTTGAAAAGGACCACAATGATCATCGAGTTTCAACCCCCCTGCTATGTGCAGGGTCACCAACCACCAGACCAGGCTGCCCAGAGCCACATCCAGCCTGGCCTTGAATGCCTCCAGGGATGGGGCATCCACAACCTCTCTGGACAACCTGTTCCAGGAAAGAAGCTCAGAGTACTCACATCTTGCTGGCATGTAGATGTGCACTTATTTTTAAAATGAAAGATAGCAGCTCTTCAGGAAATGGAGATTACAACATGCAGCTGAAACTACTGAGGAGCTGTAAACAGACTGACAGGCTAAATCTAGCCTTTGCATGGGGGGCAAACTCTCTTGTTCTCACACAGTTTGCAAGTCAGGGAGAGCATCCAGCTTGTGGCTGAGGATGTTATTGCTGTATTGGTATGCTGAATGGGAGTGACTTGCGGAATCAAACTCTATAACCCAAGGATAGGTTATAAAGCAGGCAGCGTTTATTCAGACGAATGTACAGACGCCGGGTGCAAGGGGGATAGCTCCACCTAACTTGCACCCCGGTCAACAGAAATGTTACATATTTGTAAGTCAAGTTCATACATATTCAACAGGTTACATTGAACCCCACTACATATTCATAATCAAGTCCCTCCCCCCCGACACATGCATTGTATTCTCCTCTGGGTGGTCGCATCCCCATCTGGTGGTCTCTTGGGATGAAGTAAACACTCTTCCTTATTACGTCTTCTTGAACTTTAGCTTACTTTTCTCCTCGCTATTCTAATCCTTGCTGACTAGGTTCATCCCTTCCTCATGCTGACAAGGAAACTGGGGCCTATTTTCTTCTATCTCCCTCCTCCGGTTTCCTCCTTATCTTGCCAACAAGGAGTCTGGTACCTATGTTTTTCTTGCCACAGAAGAATGCTCCTGTGGAATTTAAGCACTAAGCAGAACCTTTGCTGCAAAAGAGTGCTCTTGTGGAATTTAAGCACTAAGCAGAACCCGGACCCCCTTTCTATTCTATCAGAGTAAGCAGAATCTAAATTGTCCAAGCAGAATCACAGAATCAAACCCCCTTTCATCAAGCAGAATCAAGTCAAATCAAGCCCCCCCCCCCCCTTTTTCTCAGGAGCAAGGTAGGCCTTACTTCTCTGTGAGAATTGTTAAGATCACTCCAAGGGAAGTGATTCTCCCACTCTGCTATGCACTGTGGCCTCACCTCAAGACAAGAAAGACAAAAAGCTACTAGAGAGCATCCAAAGGGGAGCTACAAAGATGGTGTAGGGTCTAGGGGGGAAGACATATGAGGAATGGCTGAGGTCCCTTGGTTTGCTCAGCCCAGAGCAGAGGAGCTGAGGGGAGGCCTGATGGCAGCTCCAGCTCCTCACAAGGAGCAGAGGGGCAGCGCTGAGCTCTGCTCTCTGGTGACCAGAAGAATTCAGTAAGTATTTAGACAACACTCTCAGAAACATGGTCTGAATTTGGGGTAGTTGTATGTGGAATCAGGAGGTGGACTCAATGATTCTGGTTGGTCCCTTCGCTTGGGATGTTCTATGATTCTAGATTTGTTAATATTGGGCTGCTGCAGGCCATCCCCAACAGTTTTTTCTTTCTGTCCCAGTTGCAGGAGTAGTTCATATGCAGAAGGAAGAAAGGACAAACTGTTGGGTTCTTTTTCAGCATCACGTCTTTGCACGGCTCTGCTCTAGTTTGGCTGTCCAGTGTTTCTGAAGGCTAAAACTGATATTTCATAACATATTACTCAATTGTGTAGTATGTAATATTGTAAAGAACTGAAGAACAGATTTTGCAGTACCTAAAACTTACATACTTTCTGCACTAATGCTCAGAAAAGGATTTAGAGTTATTGTCTTGCTGGAAACTCATCACTGCTTGTGGGGACAGGGAAAGATATGCCTCAAGAACCAGAGAAGGCAACTGGTAGGCAGACTGCTTCTGCCACTAAAGAAACAGAACCCTCTTTCATTTGATCAATGTAATGGGTTTTGCAGATATGTATCTCATTAGTGCTCCATTGCTCTTATGTGCATGTCCTTCAGTCTTGGCTAGCAAAGAGGATTGAAGTAACAAAATACACTTATGCTTTCTTCTTTTCTCCTCTTTTTGCAGTTCACTGATGATAGTGGCAAGCCATCCTTCTGTGAAGTTCTGTCTGTTGGTTATACTTGGTTATGTCCCTCTTTGGGACAATGCAAGCCCTTTGGGGAAGCTTTCTGTGTTGTTCTCTGTCTTCATTAATCATAGTATCATCATAGAATTGTTTGAGTTGGAAGGGACCCTTAAAGATCACCTAGTCCAACTCCCCTGCAATGAACAGGGACCTAGACCACATTGCATAAAGCCCCTCCAGCTTCACCTTGAATGTCTCCAGGGATAGGGCATCCACCCCCTCTCTTTGTAACTTGTTCCAGTGCCTCATCATCCGAATTGTAAAAAACATCTTCCTTATATACAATCTTAATTTCCACCCTTTTTGTTTGAAACCATTTCCCCTTGTCCTATAACAACAGACGCTGCTAAACAGTCTGTCCCCTTCCTTCTTACAGCCCCTCTTTAGACACTGAAAGGCCATTGTCAGGTCTCCCCAGAGCCTTCCCTTCTCTGGGCTGAACAGCCCCAGCTCTCTCAGCCTGTCCTCGTAGAGAAGGTGTTCCATCCCTTGGATCATTTATGTAGTCCTGGAACCACAGTGCCCGGTGGCTTCAGGAGCTGACTTGGAAACCCACCCTGGTCACAGAGAGGACACAAAGACATGGAAAGAAGCAAACCTGAATGCCCAGGAGCATTCTGTAAGAAAAAATCCTTGCTGCATTGCTCATTCCTGTATGCAAACTTGAGGTGTTGGGAGGATGGTTGACATGCTAGATGAGGAAAAGCTCCTTAAAGCATTCTCAGGGTTATGCCCAGCCCTGCATGTTTCCTACAGGATGGCGTCACACCATGTCACACAGTCCTAGCGTTTGCAGAGGGCATGGTGTCACCCTGATTCCCACTATGCAGTGCTTATGCTTTCAAGCATGGGCTAGTGCTGGGGTGCTGGGCAGCCAGGTGTGTCCAGCTACATCTCCTAAAGACAGTGGGAATTTCAGGCCAGGAGCTCACACCTCAGAATGTCTTGAGGCCATTTTTGTCCCTGGGTTGGTAATGTGGCTCTTTGTACCTAGTGCTTGCTCAGAGAAATGTCCCAGCCTTCCTCCTTCCCACTGCTCTTCTAGGCAGGTAGTTTTGAACAAGTATCTCTGCTTCCTGGTCAGAAGCATGCGAGCAAAATAAGGTCAACACAGAGATGCTAAAATACACAAACTCTGTAATCTGCTCTTAAAGCTTGATGAGAAACCCTTTGACTTTGTCTCATTACTTTTTGTTGTGCGTTGGTCACAGTGGCACAGAAAATGGAGCAGCAAAGTGTGAAGGCAGAGAAGAGAAACTGCTCAGCTTGTCTGAGGAACTGCTATGCTCATTTTCCAGCAGTGCAGGCATTCCAGCACGACACTCATTTGTAGCAACAAAAGCAGCAGCACTGCCAGCAAACTCACACCACCTGGTATGTGTCTGGCACTTCACTCTTGGTATTTGCTTTTGAGTGGCACATCTTCCATTTCTCTATGTTCTCTCACAGGTTTTGCACTCTAAGAAAGCAGCAAAAATAAAGTCTAGTTTTCTTTTTCACATCACGTACATTTTGTGAAGTTGCTAACTTAATTGCTATCCACACATAAACGTTATTTCTAACCATATTTTAGGTACTTATAATCTTGGTGCTGCCAGAACCTGGCTACTGCTCCGTGTAGACTATCAGGAAAGGAGAAGTAAGTCTGGTTCCTTTCAGTTACATTTCAGAGTGTGTCCACATCTCTTCAGATGAATTTCCAATAGGTGTTAATGCCAGTCTCTGGGACAGGGAGGAGTTTCACAGAATCACAGAATTGCAGGGGGTTGAAGGGACCTCAAGAGATGATTGAGATCAACCCCCTACTAAAGCAGGTACCTCACAATAGGTCACACAGGTAGGTGTCCAGACGGGTCTTGAATATCTCCATAGAAGGAGACTCCACAGCCTCTCTGGGCACCCTGTCCCAGTGCTCCATTACCCTTACTGTAAAGAAGTTCTTCTGCATGTTAGTGTGGAACTTCCTGTGTTCAGGTTTTAGGCCACTGTCCTATCACTACGCACTTCCGAGAAGAGCCTGGCCTCATCCATTTGCCTCCCACCTCCTTTTAGATATTTCTAAACATTAATCAGATCCCCTCTCAGTCTTCTTTCCCCCAGGCTGAACAGACCCATGTTACTCAGCCTTTCCTCACAAGGGATATACTCCAGGCCCTTTAACATCTTCTGCTGGACTCCTTCTAGGAGATCCCTGTCTTTTTTGAACCATGGAGCCCAGAACTAGACACAATATTCCAAATTTGGCCTCACCAGGGCAGAGTAGAGGGGGAGGACCACCTCCCTCAACCTGCTGGCCATGCTCCTTTTCATGCACCACAGGATATCATTGGCTTTCTTGGTCACGAGGGCACACTGCTGGCTCATGGCCAACCTGTTGTCCACCAGAACACCCACATCCTTCTCTGCCAAGCTCATTTCCAGCAGCTCATACCCTAACCTGTACTGATGCATGCTATTATTCCTCCCCATGTGCAAGACTATACACTTGCTCTTGCTAAATCTCATCAGGTTCCTCCCTGCCCAGCTCTTCAGTCTGTCCAGGTCTTGCTGAATGGTAGCACAGCCTTCAGGTTTGTCAGCCACTCCTCTCAGTTTTGTATCATCAACAAACTTATTCTCTCTCTTCATCCAGGTTGTTGATGAAGATGTTGAACAAGATCAGAACCAGCACTGACTGCTAGGGAACACTGCTAGTTACAGGCCTCCAACCAGACTCTGTGCTGCTGACTACAACCCTCTGAGCTCTGCCAGTCAGCCAGCTGTCAGTCCACCTCACTGTCCACTCATCTATCCCACACTTTCTGAGTTTCATAACAAGGATGTTGTGGGAGACAGTGTCAAATGCCTTGCTGAAGTCAAGGTACACAAGGTCCACTGCTCTTCCCCCATCTACCCAGCTGGTGATGACATCATAGAAGGCTACCAGGTTGGTCAAGCATGATTTCCCCTTGGTGAATCCGTGTTGACTACTCCTGATAACGTATTTCTCTTCCAATTGCTTGGAGAGGGCATTCAGAACAGGTTGTTCCATAGCCTTTCCAGGAATGGAGGTGAGACTGACTGGCCTGTAGTTTCCCGGATCCTCCTTCTTGCCCTTTTTGAAGACTGAAGTGACACTGGCTATCCTCCAGTCTGCAGGCACCTCTCCCACTTACCAAGACCTTTCAGAGATGAGAGAGAGCAGTTCAGCAGTCACGCCTGACAGTTCTCCAAGCACATGTGGGTGCATCCCATTGGGGCCCATGGATTTGTGTTTGTTGATGTTAGTTAGATGCTCTCTGACCAGATCCTCCTCAACCAATGGAAAGTCTTCCTTTTCCCAGACACTCTCTCTTATCTTCAGGGTCTGGGATTCCTGACCCTGGTCTTAGCATTAAAGACTGAAACAAAGAAGGCATTCAGAATCTCTGTCTTCTCAGCGTTCCTTGTTACCAAGGCACCCACCTCATTTAGTAGGGGACCCACATTTTCCCAAGTCTTCCTTTTACTGTTGACATACTTAAAAAACCTTTCTTGTTATCCTTTACCTCCTTTGCAAGGTTTGTTCCAAGAGGGCCTTAGTCTTTTTTGTTGCATCCCTACAGGCCCTGAAAACATTCCTATATTCTTCCCAGGTTGCCAGGCCCTTTTTCCGTGTTCGTAGACCTTCTTCTTTCATTTTAGTTTATCCACGAGTTCCTTATTCATCCACACAGGCCTCTTGCCATCTTTCCCCGATTTCTTACTTGATGAACGACATGAAATAAATGGAAGGCAAAGTTGGTTTTTGCTGATTTGAGATAAGCTAGAAGCATGAAGGAACTGTAAATATGTTTTTCTGGGGTTTGAGCTGAAGCAGAACAGCCAAGACCAGCTGCAATTGGTGTTCATGATTACTAGCTCACAAAGAGGTGCAGAAATGTCTCCTCCCTTCCAGGTGTTTTGCCTTCATATTTATCATAGAATCATGGAATCATTACAGTTGGAAAAGACCCCTAAGATCATCGAGTCCAACCGTCCACCTACCACCACCAGTACTGTCCACTAAACCTTGTCCCTCAGTGCCATGTCTACACACTTCTTTGAACATCTCCAGGGATGGTGACTCCACCACCTCCCTGAGCACCTGTTCCAATGCATCACCACTCTTTCTGAGAAGAAATTTTTCCTGATACCCAATTTGAATCTTCCCTGGTGCAACTTCAGGCCATTTCCTCTCATCCAGTCACTGTTACTTGGGAGAAGATGCCGACCCCCACCTCGCCACAGCCTCCCTTTAGGCGTTTTAGAGAGCAATCATGTCTCCCTTGAGCCTCTTCTCCAGACTCAGTAATCTCAGTTTCCTCAGCTGCTCCCCATAAGACTCGTGCTCCAGACCTCTCTGGAGCAGGTTCATTGCCTTTCTCTGGACACGCTCCAGAGCCTCAATGTCTTTCTTGTAGTGAGGGTTCCAAAACTGAACACCGCACTCGAGATGTGGCCTCACCAGTGCTGAGTACAGGCAGACGAGCATCTTCCTGCTCCTGCTGTCTGCACTATTTCTGATACAAGCCAAGATGCTGTTGTCCTTCTTGGCCAGCTGGGCACACTGCTGGCTCATGTTCAGCCAAGTGTTGACCAGCACTCCCAGAGAAGGGAGTGGAAGGGATATATCCTAAATATAGACTGTAACTCAGATTTTCTCAAACACCATAAAAAATAAAAATAACCAAACAAACAAAAAAACCAAACCAAACCAACCAAACAAACAAACAAAAAAAAACCCAAAAAATTACTGGAACCAGATTTGTCAGGAAAGAGGATGACATTTTTCCAAAAATAGTGATGCACCAGGTACAAGTTTGTTGGATTCAACAATATTTTTGTCATCCAGCAGCTTCAGCTTGGCAATGACCTTCATCTTTCCCCCTCAGAACGGTGGTGAGCCCCTGATGCAGAGCTGGGAGCAGAGCCTGCTCTGAGCACAACTGCAATGAGACTGGAAATGAAACCCCATGGGTCAGGCATTTGCTGTACAGATTCTGTAGGATTTGGGTTGGGTTTTTTCTGTACGAACTGGAGAAACATAGCAAGTTCCTCCTGGGGGAGGCAAACTTCCTCACCAGAGAGGGAACCAATAACTGCACTTAGGGGTTTCTGAGGAGCAGCGTGTAGCAGTTTCAGTGCAGAATTTGAGGCCAGTGACTCCAGGCTTGGAAAATGCATGTGAGAAGTGGTGCTTGTGAACCGAATGCTCAAAGAAATAGTAAGAAGAACATTGGCGTGGGAGCAAGCAAATAGGAACTGGTAGGGTAGAAATCAGGAGGAGTGAGGAAATGGCAGGAGGAAGAGAGAGAATGAAAAAAATATATAGAAAATGGGCAAAGGGAAAATGAGAGAATAAGGAGAAATGTGTAAAACGAAAGAGGAAGAAATACAGCAGTATGATTCTTAAAGAAGCTGAGCAGAATAAAATGAAAAACAAGCCAACAGCAAAACAAGCAGCTTATGAAGTTGGGTTTTCCAACATCTAAAAACATTTAAAATCAAAATGCAATGACAGAGTATACACAAAGGTATGTATGCAAGCATGCCTGTGTGCACAAAACATTTGTTCAGTCATGCAGGTGTTGGTGTGCAGGTTTCCTTCTGGATCCAAAGCAAACCAAATCACTCTTTTCTAAGACCCTTGGCAAAGAGTTGCGGGTGGAGAACTTGTTCTTGAGAGCAGATTCATCTGTAATTGTATGTTTTTTTTTCCCCCTGCTTTTGCAGGAGTTTGCAGTAGAAAGTAGGTACTCAAATTCTGGCAGTGGAATTGCCTTTGCTCCCAGTGCAGGAAAGGGAGGGAGTGTAGGGAAGCCCGTTGTGCTTCTGTGCCAAAGCCACCAGGAGGTGACATTGAGACTACAAGTCTAACAAATAAAGAAGGTCGCTTAATGTGAGACAGCTTTTGTGTGATCCAGATGCTTGAAAATCACGGCTTTATTTCCTCCTAACTTTGCAAAACAACTGTCACAATAATAATAATTTAAAATAAAGCATTTGCTTTCCTTCTGTTTCTCCATACTTTTTACTTCTGCAATCCTCTGAGCCACTGAAGTCCCATTTACACTCTTTCCTCCCAATCATGAAGATGAAATATTTCCTGAAAGAGAAACACAACAGCTTGGAAACCAGCTGAGTCAGGGTCTAGATGAAACTCTGCTTTTCAGAGTAGTGAAAACAGAATCATGAGAGTCAGTATTGTTGCAATAGTATTTGGGAATGCCACTTGTGAACCCATATCCTTCTGGAGCTGGTTTTGTCAGCTTTGTCAGAGTCACTGCTGGTCCCTGTATAAGACATAGGGATCCAGCATTTTTCCATGACAGCCTGAGGAGCATTGGTTCTTTCCTTCCACTTCAAATCCATGATAAACTGCTGTCCTGAATGCTCTTTTTTTTTTTTTTTTTGGCATTAATAATGGCCAGACTTTTCTGACCTGTTCTTTCTCCCACGCCAAGTAAAACCCAAGATTAGCTTATACACTGTTATTAATATTTCACTAGTAGTCCCTATTGCAACAAATGGATAGTTCTGCTCAATAATTCATGGCTGGGTGTAGCCTATAAAATTTGTATTGGGGTGTCCACTTTCATGTTACTTATTTATTATTGCTTTCATTTTACAGGAGTTTTTTTTTTCTTTGCTACTTCATCTTTCACTCGCATAAATGCCTCTCGCTCAAAGTTCAGACTGCCTGCGGGAAATCAATCTTGTTCTTTGTGTCTTGTAAGTAAGGCTGAGCTCTTAGCACAAGTGCCTGGGGCTTGGCCGTAAGTAAAACTTTCAGACACAGATCTCCTATTTCAGTGTAGAAGATCTCTTTGGAGCAAATGGTTTTGGGACTTTGGTACCAAAACTCGCAGCCCGGATTTCACCCCTAGCCTCAGAAATATCTGCTCCCTCATGATTGATAACTGCATGGCCTACTCTTCTGCCAACAGACAGTATTCTCTTCTAGGTCTCCCACATAAATTTGGGGGGGGTGCAACTCTTACTAGGTTGGTTGTACTCCCTCTTTAGGAGTGATCTTTTGCTTTGCTTTGTGGAAACAGTCTACCCAAAGCATCCAGTTTGGGCTGCACGAGCATGCAAAGTCATCATGGTCACTCTTGTAGTCAGCTGTAGGGCAAAGAGTAAAATCTGGAAAGCTGCTCATTCTTGGAATAACCCCACCAAAAATGCCCTTCTCCATGTGAGATAACTTATTTTTGCATGCCTCCATCTCTACATGGGTCAGTGTACAAGCCTAGGTATGGCCCCATGTAGCATGTCACTGCTGTTTCTTGGCTGCTACAACAGGGCCATGGGTGTAGGTGGGTCCTGGCATGGAGATGCTGGAGATCCTGTATATCAGGGAAGGGAGTTGTAGTGGCACACTGTTTCATCTGGAGATGAAATGGCTCTGCCCTACTCATTGAGCAAGTTGAGACAGTGAGATGCTGTTATTGCACCAACACAGATTTTCTGGTATCGTGATATTAACCCCTCCTTCCCCCCTCAAAAAAAGACTCCCAGGATCCATACTGTAATAGGTTCAATGGATTCACCCATCATTACTTTGCATTCTCAGGACTTTTTCTGGCAGATGGAATACAGTGTGTATACAGCATGAAAGGTATTATTTTCACATGCATTCTGCAAAGCCCACAGCCTGCAGTATTTTCTCCAGAGATCACACGTGGCATTTCAGAGCAAGCTGCTAAAATGTGCAGTCCCGGTAGCAGGGTATCTTTCCCCAACTAATCTTGCAGGTCAAATTACTTGCCCTCACCTAAGTGCATGCCATTGGAGTAATGACTCCAGCTTCACAATGACGCATTTACTTTTCAACAGCGTTTGAGTTCTTAGGGTCTGCTTTCAGAAGCAAGGCAGACATGTCAGTGCTGTAGTCACCAGTGGCTGCAGGAAGTGTCACCAGCTTTAACAGGGACAAGAACAGGGTCACACTGAACGAAGCTGTGGCTCAGATTGCACCGAACTGCAGTGGGAATTGGATCGGGTCCTTCGCATTTTTGTAAGAGTAAGATAATGCTTCTCTAAATGAGATCACTTATTAAATAATTTCCTTTAATTTTTATTTGCCCTATTTTTTCGCAGACAGTGAGGCTCTGCTAAAAGGGTTCGTTGAAAACTGTGTTGTCATTCAAACAAAGACATTTTGCAGGTCCACGGGAACCTTCCATTGACATCTGGGAAGATCTGTGTGCCTATCCCCACTCCGCTGCCCACCACACACTTTCCATCCAGTACATTTTATTGCATGAACAGCGTGTACACAATCCACGACTGCAACAGCAGAGGCGAGGAAGGCATTGCATTGTGTGAACGTGTGATTTTACAAAGCATGACTTTTGGAGAAACATGAAGTAGAAGCAGCCTGGAAAAAGACAAAGGTTTTGGGTTATGGCAGAAAAGGCCGTCTCAGGAATATCTTTTCTTAATTCCCACCAGGAGACTGCTGCCTATGGCAGACCCCTGCTCAATCCTCTGTTGGGGATGCTTGTTCCCACAAAGTGTGGCTGTCGATCAGCCGTATTTTGCTTTTAAACATGGGACAGCAGTGGACATTTAACTCAGTATTGCAGCACATCCTATTGTGACACCAGCTTGTCTTGCTAACCGTAAGCATGCCTTATTACAAAACACAATCTACTTATATTGAAGAGTTACGATTAATAACTCTTCTAAAATTGATACTACAATGATTGCAGCATTCTGCCCTGTGTAAGAAATTACACTAGAAAGCCTGTTATCACACCGTGTCCTACAGTCATACATTGTCCTCAATGCCACAAATGAACATCACATGTGTATGAATTAACCAGTTGCAGGCTGGAGTTGATCGCTGCATCCTACCAGCTAAATGTAACTCAGTGCTGCCCACTGAAATTGTTATTTATCTGGTGTCTCACAGTGCAGAATTTAAATAGGGTATTGTGCCAGCACTTCAGCCGGAGTTGTGTGCAGAGAATACTTGAGTTTAATGATGCTCGATGAGACAGCATTATTGGGAGTACACAGAGACGCTCCAGCAGGCCTTGAAATAAGGCAGAAAACTGACCTCAAAATGTTTATTTTGCACTTTTAAATCCTTTCCCCACTGAACTTGCATTTCTGAGCATTGTTTTAGAGCAGGTGGTGCATATTGGGACACACACTGGTATTAATCAGTGCTGTACACTGAGCACACAGAACTGAGTGTGTTCTGTGATTAATATTGCACACATTTGAGTGGAAAGTCTGAGTTTCTCACCTACCTTCTATTTAAACTCTAAGAACCCAAGAGAGGATGTTGCAAACATCTCAGATAAGAAAACACCTACCTCTGGTTTTCCTATGCAAGTAAGATGTTACATTTAAAGCATGCAGTATAATACCAAATAATGACTTGGAATTTGGTGCCCTCTTCCCTGTGCCAGAAAAGGTGTTGCAGCATTCAAGGAGATGCTGTGGAGAGCAGCAGAAATAATTAAGGATTTTTTAAAAGCCTATAAGGAGAGAGTTGGGACAAGCGTTTACCAGGCTGGTGTTAAACATCCTAGAGAATGAAGAAAGAGGAGCTGTGGCATAGTCCGTCAAATAATGAAAAGCAATAGGGGACGCAGAGTAGGAACACCTCTTTGTCTAATAACAAGAAGCCAAACAGATGTTGTATTAAATTGAAAGTCAATTTAAAACACCATTCCCAATCTTCATAGCTACATCATGGAAATCCTTCCCACACTGAGTGTAACAATTTGTTCAAGTTATAGCAGAAGTGTTCAGGGAGAGAAGAAACTATGGAAAATCTACAAGTGATTACTGCACATAATCACTGTGAGAAGGGATAACTGGGCATTTCTTTTTCTAATGGAAAGAAATTTTCCATTATCAAAAATACCTTCAATATGTCTCAGTGTAATTCCGAACACAGTAAATCTATGCGTGCTTCAAGGATGGGATCATAAACATGGGGATTTTGTTCAAGAGAAGGTTTTCCTGAAGTCCTCTACATTAGCATGTAGTTGATGGTCCAGCTAGTCTGGTGAATCCTGAATTTTTATATATATATTGAGATCTGCTCAATTTGGTTTCTTTTTCAGCTGTGTATTTGCAAAGGTAAAAGTCAAAACAGAAGTTATAAAAAAAGGTGAAGGATCATTCTTCAGCCTATGGAAAGTGGTGGGAATTTTTCTGTTAATGCTGAACACTTCTTAAAATCCCCATGGGGTCGATGAATCACTTTTGATGTTATATTTTCAGTTCTCTTAAGGTTTCTGCAGCGCTGTGTCATCAGCGTTGAAAGACAACTTGTGTTTGCGCCCATTTTCAATGCTTTTGTGTTTGACCCTCAGTGTATCTGGGAAATAAAGTCAGTGCCCGTTTTGAGCTCAGTGACTGCTGTGTCCTGTGTGAGGCCCTCCAGCACAAGATCTCTAGACACCAGGATGGCTAAGGGCTGCAGCACGTGAAGTATGAGGAGAGGTGGAGAAGTCTTGTTCAAGGAGAAAGCTGAGAGACACTTTCTTGTACCTACCTAATTGGAGCTTATAGAGAAGATTGAAACAGACTTCATTTTAGAAGTGTACCGTGAGAATAAAAGGCAACAAGTTGCAACAAGGGAAATTCCAACTTCTTGCAAGGAAAAAAAGCGTTCACAGCAAGTTCAGTCAAACGTTGGTAGAGGTTACCCGGAGGTGTTGAGGAGTCTCCATCCTTGGAGACATTGCCATAGAATCATTGAATCACCAAGTCTGGAAAAGACCTCCAAGATCATCCAGTCCAACCATCCACCTACCAGTATCTCCCCACTAAACCATGTCCCTTAGTACAACATCTAAATGTTTCTTGAACACCTCCAGGGACAGTGACTCATCCACCTCCCTGAGCAGCCCATTCCAGTGCCTGACCACTCTTTCAGAGAAGAAGTCTTTCCTAACATCCAAAATGAATCTCCCCTGACACAACTTGTAGCCATTCCCTCTCATCCTATTGCTAGTTGCTTCACAGTCAACACTGCTCTGATCATAGTGGGTAGGACTGCAGATGCCAAAGCTAAAATGTGTGATTTTATTGTGAAGGAGAGAAGGTGTAAAACTGTGTATGTGCATGCATGCAGTCAGTGAAAGAGAAAGGAACAGAAGAGAGGTAACAGAAATTATGAGGAGGTAGGTGGTGAGGAAGACCAGAGAATGCTAAATTTCCTTATAAAGACAAAATCATCTATTTCATCTATGACGTTTTGCTACCAGCCACTTCCCCCACAGGGTTCAGTCTTGGGCTTGCAGTCTTGGGCTCAAGTTGCT
The DNA here is from genome assembly GCF_016699485.2 of Gallus gallus. Taxonomy (NCBI): domain Eukaryota; kingdom Metazoa; phylum Chordata; class Aves; order Galliformes; family Phasianidae; genus Gallus; species Gallus gallus. Next base: position 167,939,182 of record NC_052532.1, on the reverse strand, counting down.
CTGCAGATTTTCTAGGCGCGCAGCAACCTGTTTCAACATCTACTTTGCAGCTTACCATCCCACAGTAAGTTTTATTTTCTTAAAGAAGTTCTTCCCTTTTTATTGGACTTGCAGCTGACGAGCGCTTGCTCCACTATTTGGGACCCACAGCGTGAGTCTGGGAGGTAAGAGCACAGCACCTGCTGTTTTTCAACAAGCTGCCCTCACTGAGTGTGCAAGCAGTTGAACTGAACAGGAAATTGTGGTTGCCATGAAGAACTATGAGTTTGCTTTGAGTATGAAGCATTTTCCAGTTGTCTTGTGCAGAGCCTTCATAAGGACCTTCGGGATATCGGGTGGGTGTAGTTGAGTAGTGTTTGAGTGGGGTGGTTGTCTTTGAATGTAGTTTGGTAGGATTAGTTGGCAGGATGGGAAGAAGCAAGCTGTTATTTAGTGGATCCCTGTAAAAGGGTGATTAATTAATTAATTAATTAATTAATATATTGATTGTTGAAGTTGGTCAGACTTATCCTGTGACTTCTTTGGGATTTCAGCTTGGGCTGTAGATGGACTTTGACTTGCAAATGTCTACAGAAGTGCTATTGAGAACAGGAACATTTGGGCTTATATTTTTGCTCTGTAAGAGCTGTAGATGTATGTTTTTGTCCATTCCTGGTTCCTCAGTATGTAAATTTGGTCTGAACACTGTAAACTGACCCATAAACCTGTGAGCAACTTGACTTTTCAAACAAACAGGACCTTCGGTATTTTTTTGTTAGTTTAGACAGTTCTATTGGTTGAGTAACTCCTCACTGCTGCGGATACCAAGTGAAGATTACCTCCAGTAAATGGCAGATGAGATAGTACGGCCAGAGTTGTGGAGGGTGCTCAGCAGACGGCTGTTAGATTGCCTTAATGGAAACAGATCACGCCCTGAAACCTCTTGTTTGGAGAAACTCCAGTATGAAGCAGTTCACCCTCCCAAGATGGCACCGGAAAGGCTGGGGGGGGGGGCTGCGGATGTGGCTCTCCTGGTCAGAAAGGAGGAGGGGAAATCCCCTCCATGGTGGGAAACTCCACCAAAATGTGAATGCTAGAGCCAGCAGGGACTGGGAAATACCTGCCTGCCTGCTGGTAGCTGCTCTGGGGATTTCTGCTTCGATCCTGACCATGGAGTCCAGATTTATTTAACTAAGGAAAATGCACACAGAATAGAATCAGAAAAAGGAGCAGGGGTTGTATAATGCTGTGGTTTTAAAGTCTGTTTCCTCAGTTGCATCTAGTGTGGGTTTAGACTGAATACTGTTATAGTTACAAATGATCATAAAATCATAGAATGGCCTGGGTTGAAAAGGACCACAGTGATCATCGAGTTTCAACCCCCTGTTATGTGCAGGGTTGCCAACCATTAGACCAGGCTGCCCAGAGCCACATCCAGCCTGGCCTTGAATGCATCCAGAGACGGGGCATGATGAGGTCCTCTATACAACTTGTGATATTTAAACAAGTCTAGTGGTGTTTGTTCTTTCTCCCTGCTCACAAAACCTGCTATCCATGCCATCTCATTGTATTATGCCACCATGTTCTTTAATCCTACTACCTTCTGATTACAATTATGAGCAGCCTAAAATTCGTCTGTGTAGCATGAGGCAGAGCTGACTTCATAGAGCTCCTATAGTAAAAATAATCTTTTTTTGTTTTGTCTTGTATTTTTTTTTTAAGTATGGAGGAACTTCAGAAAGAAATTGAGTAATGTGGAGGAGAAGAGGTCAAGAAAGTACAGTGCATTCAGAAGTGTAGCTGATTTTCATACTCCAATCCCTTAATGCAAAGCAGCAGACTGCAGTGAAATGCTGATACAAAACGTAAAATACTTCTCAAAATGAAAAATATGTACGAAGAAAACTTGAAATGCATCCAGCATCCTGAATCCAGCTGTGTTGTAGGATGCATTGGTTGCTCTGTGCATCTTTTCAATCATCAAAGGGGAAAGATGCAGAACAGAGAATAAATCACGTGGGGGATTGCACTGGTTGAGCTCAGACTGTTTGGAAATTGCTGGCTGTGATAGGTTACTGGGAAGTGCTAATTATTAACAAGTGGGGCTTCCAGTGCAGAGGCAGAGCGCGTGGGGAGGAATGGGTGAGATGAGCGGAGGGTGTCCAGGGCTCAGGGAGCACCACATAAAGTCAAGGGGAGGTTCAGGTTGGATAGCAGGAAAAATTTCTTCTCCAAAGGAATGGTGAGGCAGTGGCACAGGCTGCCCAGGGAGGTGGTGCAGTCACCATCCCTGGAGGTGTTCGAGAACCGTGTGGATGTGGCACTGAGGGACGTGGTTAGTGGACAGTATGGGTGGTATGTGGACGGTTGGACTAGATGGTCTTAGAGGTCTTTCCAACCTTAAAGATTCTGTGATTCTATGATAAGATACTGTTCAGAGGGAATGGACACCAGAGGACTCTGCCTCTACCTGCTCCGCTTGCTGATGCAGTTGCCCAGTGCAAGCTCAGTAAATCTAGGTGGAATCATCTAAAAATATATATCCATCTACTTTTTATGGTGGGAATGTGTTTTTAATATTTTCCTTGCACAGAGGAACTGCTTCCCTGACAGTGAGCTGAAAATATCAGCTGTGGTCTCCTTGTCTTGTGTCAGACACAGCTCTTGCAGGACATCTGGAACTGAGTCAGGACTTTGTGACCAGACTTTGTGCTATGGGTTTGTGGTATGACTCCATCACAGGAACAGGAAGAGAAGCTTATAACTGTCTGCTCCATGGTTTTGTGCCTTGTCTGACACCCTGGTCATTGTGGGGAAGGCATAGGGTAACTCCTTGTACCTGGAGGTGCTTCGCCATAGTGAGTAAAGGTGAGGCCAGGCAGACCAGGGCTTTCCATTCCAAATAGGAAATCTCCTGAAAGACTGAAGCTGTTTCTCAGCATGGCTTGGGTTAAAAACAGCTTTGGCAAAAAAATAAAAAAAAAAAAGGGGAAGAAAAATTCACACAAAGCTTTCAGGAGTCAAAATGTTCCAATTTTTATGGATTTCTTAAATTATTGTTATTTATAAGATAGCTAGGCTGTATTAGTAAAGGGATGGAAAAGAGAAGTGACTCAACAAAAAATGTAACATCTACCAGGTCAATATTTTTCTTTTTTAAGAAAAAATTTGCAGGCTCTGATGTAAAAAACATTATACATGTATATTGCATCTCCCTGGTGTGACACGAGAGGACGATATTTATGGATTCACAGCTCAGTGTCCTCATGCCTTAATTTCCATGAAGGATGAGCATTCTCCACTGCTGGGTGACATACTGGGAAGAGTTCTCTTTTCCTCTGCAAGCCCTGTGGGTTTTTCCTTCCTCTGGCCTGTTGATTCATATTTGATTTAGGATCCAGGCACTTTATAAAACAGAACATTAAGAAAATAACTCATGGAGCATCACCACGTTTCTTTCTAAACACCGATAAATGTCTTTTCTCTGTGCTTCTTCAAATTCTGTGTGAAATAAAGTATTTGAAGCTCAGCAATCCCAGCACCTGTATACATGGTGAGATTTTTCTGTTGCAGGTGCTCATTTTTTACAATACTTTTGAGGCAGAGATTGTCGTTTATTATGGGCTGAATTGTGAATTCCCAACAAATATCCAGGAGGAAGTATTTGCCACAGCTTCAGAAAGATTCCTGTTTGTATTCCAAAAGATCCTATCCAGACTGAAACCACTGTGACAGTTTGAATAAGTTATATGCTGCTAGTAGACCCAAGTATGTTTTTACGTTAGGATTTGTCATTTATTTCAGTATTGTTCAGGAAATTGAAAAAAAAAAAACACCCTCATATATGTGTTCATCTATAGCTATTTCACTATTCCTAGAAGTGTTCAAGAAATGTATACTTAGAGACATGGCTTAGTGGGCAGTATTGGTGGTAGGTGGATGGTTGGACTTGATGATCATAGCAGTCTTTTCCAACCTTAATGATTCTGCGATTCTATGATTCTACTTAAATAGGCACTAAGTGCATGATTTGAAAAATAAACTTTTGTAATGAACCCCCCCCCCACCTCTTCAGATATATTGCAATTCCTGTTGGTGTGTGAGTAATGCATCTAAATGATATGTAGTTCAAAACCTGGTGGTGTTTGCTAATGCTATCCATTATGGTGAGTAGCTGACAAGCTGAATAACTGAGAAGTGAGGAAGGAAGTGCAGAGACTTGCTGATTCTGGTTTTTATCGTACATCACTAGCAGAGAAAAAACTGTCACAAATAAATATCTAGGCAATCTAGGTGGAAGCTGTAACACCAGTCTACACTGGAAGGCACCAATGGGACTGTTCGTTTAAGCTAGAGTTGCTACCACAAATTATCACAACTCCAAATTGGCAGTAATTCTGGAGAAATTTAGTGTTAACATTGCTATGCTACTTGGCTGTGGGTGTATTATGGTCCACCCTACTGGTGCAGGGATACAAGCGCTTTGTTTTAATCAGAGCTGGAACTATAACAATAGGTGTTAATCAGCGTATGAGAAACATGCATGATGGCACCACATGTAAAGAACATGAGGCTACACTGTGAGAAACTCTTCTGAATTATGCAAAAGAATATGTTTTGTTGATTGTCAACAAGTTCCTGTCATTTTAGTTAAAGGGGTTCATTTTGGCCAATGAGTGCAAGATGAAACTTCAAAATTGAGGAAGTTCTAGGCAGCACTGTTGTGGTTATAACATTGATTCTTCTTTCAGCATGAGATCCACTGAGTAATTTCTCTTTTTCTCACTCCCTGATGAGGCCAAGGATGTCAACACTTTTCATCAGAAGGAAAACATTTAAAAGAGCCTCACTCATAAATCTCTCTCGTCTCCTCCTTGGTCCTTCCATACTGTAGAAAACACACTGACTCAGACACGTGATTTGAACAGAAATGCATGAAAAGGGGTGGTAGCAATGTTAGGGTATATATGGACTTGTGTGCAGAACCTTATGAGAAAACAATACAGGGAAATACTTCTGGAGAGGAATGTCCTGTTGGTGATGTTCCCATAAGCAAATAGGAATGAGAAGAGTCTCAAGGATGCAAGAATGAGACAAATAACAAATATGTTCAAGATAGTCCCTATTTCCTTAGATCTGATGCTTCAAATCTATCTTGAGCTTCTGGGCAGCTCTAGGGGCACATCTTTTATTTCTGCCTGCTCTTGGCATTGTTCAGGGTGGGCTGCACATGAGAAGGTTACTGGTCATGTCTCTGGAATCAGCTGCAAAAGCAAGAGCTGGGGAAGTACTCCACAACCCTTATAGAAAGCCAGACATTTGGAAGCTGAATTTGTGGATGGGGCAAGGAAGAGAAAAGGGCTGGAGCTGAAGCTGTAAACTGTAATAAGGTAGATTGCACAATTTTGAGCACGAGAGCTGAGGAGAGCACCATCTTCTGCTTCCCCATGCAATTCTAACAGCTGTATTTTGCAAGAGCGAATTTCTTGATGTTACATCACTGTCAAAAAGTAAGTTTGAAGAGAAGAAGGCAAAACAAAGTAGGGAAATTCTATGACCGGGAAAACATGTAAACCTTTATCTGATCACTCTCCAGCTGTTTAAAGGAGACTGTATTATTAACAAATGCTAGTGCATTAACGAAATAAAACCATGATGGTATAAAGTGACCGGATATTAGTCATTTATTCAACTTTATTGACACAAAATTCACAGCTGCATTGATTCTGACTACTTAAGTATACGTTTGTGAAATGTAATGCTGCAGTAGTGGGCTTACGCTGTCTGGCAAATAGGAACATCACCCATTTTTCATCAGCCAATATTCCCTTTGCTCCTCTCTGAGCTCCTCAACAGCTATCGCCTTCAAAGAAGCTGATCCAACCTGTTCATACTGCTCTTCATATCCACATGTACTCCTTTGCTTTTATATCATCCTCTGCACTTTTTCCTCTGCATCTGTCTTGCACTGATTTGCAAACAGTTTGGATCAGAGATGTGTACCATCTTCTTGCAGTACCTTGTGCATTATCAGTAACTGGGTCATTTACCTAGAGCTGTTGGATGGTCTCTTGATGGGGTGCCCAAGGCATTTCAGTTTGCACTGAGGACAGTGAGGCTCTGAAGGTATTTGACCTCTAGAAGCAAATTACTCTGCTCTTGGCAGGTAAAATCAGAAAGAAAATATTGCACCTGATGTCCCACGCTGTTTTCCAAAAGCATTTTCCATTCCTGTGTGCCCAAATATGCTTTACTTTTAATGATCTAAGCAAGGTAGTAAGGAAGCTTTTAAAAAATGTATGTGCTCATTTTCTGTCACTGTTTAATGCTTTGGACTTTTATAACTCCTTTACTCTCTTGATTTCCGTATGCTGTGGTTTACTGCTTGAGCAATTTCAAAAATGATGATGACTTTCAATTTTGTATAACTCAACTGTGCTTTGGAACAGACAGTCATGGTTCCTCCATCACCCAAGTACAACTAATCTGTGGGTGATGTAGGACACCTTCTTGTCCTGCTCAGTCATTCAATTTCCCTGTTAAATGTAGCCACATTTGCAAGAGAGTGGGTCGCATTGGCCTAAAGTGGATATTAGAAGGGTTCACTGCAGCAAAACCCCTCATTCTGCTGTATATTATTAGTATACACAGGCGTAAAAATATGTGCCATTAATAGAATTCTCTGTATTTAACAGATCAAATGTGAGTGGGAAAATTCCAGGTTATTATGTCAGTTTTTGTTTTATCTAGAGGTTATAAAACTTTGCAAAAGCAGTTGTCATCATCCTGTGGTGCTTCGTACCTATTATGCTATACAACAACCTTTAATTCTATTAAAAGTTATGTTGCAAATTGTACAATTGTTGCAAGAAGACTGGTCATCTTACAGTGGAATATGTATTTTCTTGGTGATAGCACTGCATTATTTGCATGTATCCAGGTACTTCTCATCCAGTCCAAATGCAGCAAAGACATGCAGATAAAAAACTAGTAGTGAGGAATCAAAGGCAGGAAAGAGATCAGCATGAAGGAGAAAGACTACGGAACTCATGGTGATCACATTTATATAACCCACATTGCTTGTGGACCACAAGAGTTTTTCAAAGCAAAATAGAAAAAAAAGCCATTTGGTTTGGGTTGGAAGGGACCAACACCTTTTCTACAGGCAGGGCTGCCACCCAGCAGCCCAGGCTGCCCAGGGCCCCATCCAACATGGCTTTGAACACCTCCAGGGATGGGGCATCTGCAGCTTCTCTGCGCAGCTGTGCCAGTGCCTCACCATTCTCTGAGTAAAGAATTTCTGCATCACACCTAACCTAAATGTCCCCTTCTAGTTTAAAGATATTCCCCCTTGTCCTGTCAGTTATCAGACGGTGGATAAAGTCAGGCCCTCTCCTGCTTGTAAGCTCCCTTCAAGTACTGGAGGGCCACAAAGAGGTCTCACCAGAGCCTCCTCTTTCCCATGCTGAACAAGCCCAATTCCCTCAACCTTTCTTCACAGGAGAGGTGCTCCAGCCCTCTGATCATCTTCATGGCCCTCATCTGGACCTGCTCCAACAGCTCCGCATCCTTTTTGTGCTGGGGGCCCCAGGCCTGGACACAGTACTCCAGATGGGCCCTCATAAGGGCAGAGCAGAAGGAGACAATCCCTTTCCTCTCCCTGCTGGCCACCCCTCTTTTGATGTGGCCCAGGATGCAGTTGGCCTTCCAGGCTACAAGTGCAGTGCACACTGCTGGCTTGTTTCAAGCTTTTCATCCAACAGAACACCCAAGTCCTTTCTTTCAGTAATGCTCTCAATGAGTTCTTCTCCCAGTCTGTACACATATCTGGGATTCTCTCGACCCAAGCGTAGCACTGTGCACTTGGCTTTGCTGAGTTTTATAGGTCCACTCAGCTTGATGTAATCTTCAAACTTGCTAAGAGTGCCCTCAATTCCACTGTCTGTGTCACTGATAAAGATATTAAAAAGCACTAGCTCAGGATGGATCCATGGTGTCACCACTCATCATCAGCCTCCACCTGGACACAGAGCCCTTAACCACAACCCTCTGGCTGCAACCACTCAACCAACTCCTTAATCACTGAATAGACAGCTCTTGAAATCAGTCTCTCTCCTATTTAGAGATAAGATCATGGTGTGGATAAATATGAAAGACCTTGTACAAGTCTAAGTAGATTATATCAGTTGCCCTTCCTTCATCCACCAATGCCCTCACTCCATTGTAGAAGGCCACTAGACTGGTGAGGCACAATCTGCCCTTATTGAAGCCATGGTGGGTGTCTTTGATCATCTCCTCATCTTGCACCTGCCTTAACATCTCTTACAGGAGGATCTGCTCCATGACCTTCCCAGGCCCAGATGTGAGACTCACCAGTCTGTAGTTCCCCAGGTCTTCCTTTCCCCTTTCTTACATGTCCCTTTTTCCAGTCATGAGGGACTTCCCCTGACAGCCACAACTTTTCAAATGTGATGGAGAACGACCTGGCAACCACATCAGCCAGTTCCTTCAAGGTCTTAGGATACATGTTGCCCAGCCTCGTAGACTTGTACATACTCAGCCTCGTCAGGTGGTCTCAAACTTACTCTTGTCTTAAAGTGGGAAGGATTTTGCTCCCCGGACTCCCACATAAAGGTCCAGACACATAAGAAACATGTAGAGCCTGACTGCCATTGAAGACTGAGGCAAAGAACTTCAAGATAGTCCTCAGATATAAGGTTGTTAGAATCACTTCCAATTTTATACTAGTAATACAGTAGCAATCATTCATTGCGCTGAAAACTTCACAGCCTTTGATTATGCTGCATTTCCCTACTTACAGAAGTTGTTGTGAATAAACAGATGTTTCTCTGGAAGCTGCATCTAAAATCACAGTGATGAGGCAGCTGAAGCATGATACTACAGGGAGACAGCAGACAAAAAGCCAACCACACGAAATTGCCTTTGAGCAATTTTGAACCCATTTCCATAGTATTCTTCACTGATAGAAGGAATCAATGCATGAATTCAGGAGTATTAAATCTGTAGGCCAGATATGCTGTGCACAGTCCTGTGTGTAGAGTGCTGTAGCAAATCTGTCATTTTTTTAATTCTTCCATGAAAATCTTTCTATAAAATGTGGAATCCTAGCAGAACGCGTTGCTGTTTTCAGTCTGGCAATGTGGTATTTTTTAATTTCTTTTCTGATTTTTTTTTTTTTAATTTAAACACTGCAACTGCAGCCACTCATTTCCAAGATTGGCTCATGTTTCCATTGTATTCTATTTAAATAGTTGCTTGGTTAATTAATACTTAAAGAGATATAGGACACTGGAGTCACTCTCACAAACACAGAATAATAGATCGCCTCTCTCCTGAAAGGTTTCCTCTGTGATGTGAGGGATGGTAGGTGCAGCAAAAAGCAGCGGGGTAGGTAGAATGTGCATCTTCTGGCAGTGTGGTGAATATTGTGACAAACAGAAGCAAACTTTGAATTTCCAGGCACCATTTTTAATAACCCAAATAAGTCCAGTCTCATCCTTCCTCCTGGCTTTGAGGCAGGGAAAGACATGACATTTTCCTCTAGCCACGTGTTCATAAAGCATTGCCAGCCTTGGACACCTCAGTGGGCAAGTCCCTAATCTCTCCCCACAGTCAGAGTGAGGGTCAGCTGCACCCCAGAGCTCAAGGAGTAGGCCAAGGGAGCACACAAGTTATGGCAAATCGTGTTTCCAAAGGGAGAACTGCAGGGAACAGCGTAACTTTGTTCTCTTTTCTCCATGATAAAGAAAAGTTAGGGGTAGAATCACAGAATCATAGAATCACCAATGTTGGAAAAGACCCACAGGATCACCCAGTCCAACCATCCGCCCTTCATCAATGGTTCTCACTAAACCATGTCCCTCAACACAACATTCAAATGTTCCTTGAACACCTCCAGGCTCGGTGACTCCACCACCTCTCTGGGCAGCCCATCCCAGTGCCTGACCATCCTTTCAGAGAAGTAGTATTTCCTAACATCCAGCCTGAACCTCTCCTGGCGCAGCTTGAAGTCACTCCCTCTAGTCCTATCGCTAGTCACGTGAGAGAAGAGGCCAACCCCCAGCTCACTACAACCTCCCTTCAGGTAGTTATAGAGAGCAATAAGGTCTCCCCTGAGCTTCCTCTTCTCCAGACTGAACAACCCCAGCTCCTTCAGCCGCTCCTCATAAGGCCTGTGCTCCAGACCCCTCACCAGCTTTGTTGCCCTTCTCTGAACATGCTCCAGGGCTTTGATGGCTTTCTTGCAGTGAGGGGCAAATTGAGGGGGTAGGATTGAATTCCAGTGAATATAAAGAAAGCTGTTGGGATTTTGAGTAGAGCTTGGCAAAACAACAGCAGTGGCATGGATTTATATCTCAGATACTGAAGGCTTTAACCCATTGCTCAGTTTCAGGATGCAGAGAGGAACTGTTTTTCATCTGTATGGAACTGTGCTGAGAATTCCGATCCACGCTGCTAATTCAAAACAAACAAACAAACAAACAAACAAAAAGATGTTTCCATAATGAAAATCCCTCTTTTTTCGTGATGCTTACAAGCCCAAGGAAGCATCCCATGAGCATGTGTGCTTTCCTCTTGCAGACCTGCACCTTGGAGAGAGACGAAGCATGGCGTCGGCAGCGCACTTCTCAGAGGAGGAGATGGCGGAGCTCCGTGAGGCCTTCAGCAAAGTGGGTGAGTCTGAGAGGCCGTGGGTGTGAACTCTCTGGTTCTTTGCTGGTAAGCCAACTGCCTGTGGTGAAATGAGCTTCCAGCAGTGCTGATCTGCTGTGTCACAAACCGCAGAGCGTCCTGCCTGTCCTGCAGAGCTCCCAGCGAAACTACAGCACGCCATGCAGCATACTGGAGGCAGAGCAGCAGATTTGGTGATATAGCTTGGAAACCTGGACAGAAATTCTTAAGAAGGCTGCTTACTCCAGAGGAATGATTGGGAAGGGAATAGATTTTTATTTAAATGCAAATTGAGTACCACTTCTGGGGAGGAATGGCCTGGAGGGGACAAATGTGCAAATGGATACAAAATTTGTAATCCCTTTCCTGTGGCTTTTAAGCCTTGGTTACTTTTCAAATATTATTTCCTTTGCAAGGTTCAAAGGTCCTTTCTGCTTTCATTCCCTTAAAGTCATGCAGATTTGTCATTGCCTATCCAAATTCGAAGAAGAGGGCCTCGCGTTTCTCACCGCTTGCTTACTTTTACCATCAGATCCATCAGCCTCGCTGGGCTGTGCATTGACCAGTTGTCCTTCCTGCTTCAGGTAGTGATGCTTTCATTTCTAAGCACACGACAGTCCAGGCTGGGAACCTGAAACGCCGGGGCATGGGGTGTGCCCAGTGTACCCAAAGCAAAAGCTGGAAGGATGCACTTGTTCCTCTTCCACATGTTTCCCTCTCCAAATCCAGACCCTTTTCTTGACCTGAGATAGATCGGATGCCTTCTGCAACCTGTATTAATCTGAGCTCAGCCCTTTTTGCAGCATGCAGCAAGCAGTAGCTGGCTGCAGCTCATCACGCAGGAAACTGACGTCTGCTTCTTTGAAATCACCTCAGCCTCTGCTCTGGGGAAAGAGTCTGCAGAACAAGATACTCACAGATCTATAAAAAGTGAATGCAAAAAAAAAAACCGGAGCAATTTAGAATATATATACATAATACTATAGTAATACTATATATAAATATTGCTTTATAACAGAAGCTCTCCATGCAATAGAATCATTTTCTGTTATTATTTGTGGAGATTTTTACAAACTGGTAGGGAAGAAAGGGCTATTTAACCCATATTACTCCTAAAATCTTCCCCTGCACATTGCAACAGGCTCAGGAGGACTGTCTGTGTCAGCACTGTCCCAGAGGAACATGAATGTTTATATTTTAAGCATGACCATTTCCATGCATCTTAACTCATGACTTCTGATGATCTTAGATGTAAGAAGAGGCAAAAATCACAAGTTACACTTCTGAATATGTACAGGTGTAAGGTGCATACAACCACAAAATCATAGAATCACCAAGGTTGTAAAAGACCTCCAAGATCATCCAGTCCAGCCGTCCACCTATCACCAGTATTTTCCCCCTAAACCATGTCCCTCAGTACAACAGCTAAACATTTCTTGAACATCTCCAGGGACGGACTCAGTATTGCATCAAATCCATTTTCTTCACTGCTCTCTAGGCAGGATAGTCTTTCCATGTTTGTACGTCCATTGTCTATATCTAATCGTAGCTTCGTTATGATATTATTACGTCTAAAAGATGTAAATTCATCACTGTGGATTTTTGTTTGTTAAATAGTGATTGTAATTTTTTGGGGGGTATAAATGCCACTGCAGTAGTTGAAAATAATGCACTTCTGAATAACAGATCTTTCTGTGTAATGTATACTTCCTCAGGTGAAATAAAAACAGCAGCCTTCATGTGCAGAAAATTTCATTCAACTGATGGAGAACCTTAAATGTTCAATTTAATCTTTGCAGATGTCAGTGGGAACGGCTTCATTGACGCCAATGACTTAACAGATGTGTTGAAGGCAGCCAACCTCCCTCTCCCAGGATATAAGGCCAGAGAGCTCGTTCAGAATTTGACAACCACAGAGGATGGAAGGATCAGTTTTGATGAATTTATTTCAGTAAGTGGGATGCTATTTCAGCGAATAAATACAGAAAATGAAAAATAAAAGCATACCAACTTCTGAAAGATAGAACTAGTTGGGAATTTTTAATTCATTGCATCAGCAGAGAATATCTTTTCCACAGAAAGAGCCTTTTCTGTGGATAAATGTTTGTTTTTCCCCAGAATGTTCTCATTATCTGTGATGCTCAGATAATGGCAGTCCCTGGGGCACAGGAGAGCCATGAGCACATCATTTCTCTGAGGTGTTCCCCAGTGGAAAAGATGAGAGCAAGATGTAACTGAACTAGAAATCCTGCAGTTAACTGGGACAAATTAAATGAGTGCAGCTGCGTATTGAACTGACTTAATATCTTTTGGTTTGGTTAATGCAGCAGGATGAATTTTTTTTTGGTTTTAAGATGTGGAAAGGTAATGCTATGGCTAGATGTCTATAAGAAATTTCAATAACTTGTTCTTTCTCTGATCTGAACTGGGACAAGATGCTAAAATAGTGGGATTTCCATTGGGTTGGAGAAACAGATTTTTGTTTGCCTTTTTCTCAAACTGAAACTTTCAAAGGTGCTCCTCCTGCAGACTTCAGCTCCATGGTTTCATGCCATAGATGTTTCTGTTACTGAGCTGGTCTTTGTTCATGGCTTTGAAAGTATCAAAGCAAGTACACAGACTTTCCCCCATACCCGCTAAATAACACACAAGCTGTGCTTCTCCACATGTAAAGAAGAGGGGACATGTCTCATGGCCAAAGAGCTCATGGTTTCAGCTTGCTTTAATTCTCAGAAAATTTAAAATTGTCCCTTGTGCATGATAGATTTTCCAAAACCTGAAGAGCGACGATGTTGCTAAATCATTCCGAAAACAAATCAACAAAAAGGAGGGGATCTGTGCTATCGGTGGGACGTCGGAGCAGTCCAGTGCCGGCACACAGCACTCTTACTCAGGTAAGTACAGGGGTCCTGTGCTGGTAACAACCAGGAGTAAACGTCTCCCTCTGTAAATCTGAAACCAAATGGTTCCTGACCTTTCTGCTAATGTGGACAAGACCCCACCACGGCCACTGGGTGTGAAGGAGTATGGGGATTTGAATGAACTCAAGCCCATTGCGCATGTCATCTCATTTTGTTCATTTTTCAGATTTTCTGCTCTATGGTTGGCTGAGCCATTTATACACCCCCATGCTGGTTTGGCTAACTCGGGAAGACATATATTTGCATTTTCTGATTAAGTTAGGGATGGGCAGTAACACAGCTGTCTGGTTCACCCAGCTGAGTTAGTCATTTGTACAGAATAAATGCTCCCCCCAGTTCCCTTTGTGTCAAGACTAAGTCCTGCTCCCTTGCAGCAGCTGTGGTCAGTCACCCCATACATCCTTCCTCATCTTTCCTTGAGCTTCACAAGCTCATACTTATGCCTGTCTCCTCAGAGCCCCTTTCTCTTGTAGAGGTTTGTTGTTTGATCACACCCAGATTTAGTACAGTCTTTCCCCCTATGAGCGTTTGTAAGTAAAATGATGGTAAATTTGTTACATGGCAAATGAATGGGTTTGATGTTGTGTCCACAGAGGAAGAAAAGTATGCCTTTGTCAACTGGATTAACAAAGCCCTCGAGAAGGACCCTGACTGTAAACACGTGGTCCCAATGAACCCAGAAACAGATGATCTCTTCCAGGCAGTCGGTGATGGCATAGTGCTTTGGTAAATAATAATTCTCTTTAAAAAGATTACACTTCTTTCATGTTCAATGAGAATTTTTCTTTGCCTCCAGATCTTTCCAATGAGAATTCAGTGAAATTTGCTCCCTGTAGTTACTTTTTCTACTTTTATTCAAGGACTTTGGGGTTTCACATGAAATAACATAAGATACTGAGTGCTCTCATGGGAATTGCTGCAAAATAAACTTCTACAACTTCACTTTATGGTATTCTTGCCCCATGTTTATAGTACATGACTCAAAATAATTGCTTGAGTATTCTGCACTGTGTATGAGTGCACATGTGAAAGGCAGAGGATGACTGTTTAGTAATCCTCCAGCTCTTTGACTTCTCCTGTAGTGTAGTGACAAAAGCTCCATCTGCACATGTCGTTACTAGTGTCTCTTGTTGTATTATCTTGTATTTCCAGTAAGATGATCAACTTTTCAGTGCCAGATACCATTGATGAGAGAACAATCAACAAGAAGAAACTCACACCCTTCACCATACAGGTACAAAAACGTAACAGGATTCCTTGCTTTTCCACATAGGATGCTTAAATGCTTAGAGCAAAGGCTGGACTTCATTCTGCCCAGCACAATCAGCCAAAGTTGATTGTGGCAAACTGAGATGTTCAGATTCACATAGTCAAGAGGAATTATATTTCTGTTTCTTCTTAAGCGTTTGAGTAATTGGACTAAACAAATGTTGTATTTGCACTTAAACCAGTGTATAAATGTTTACCTGATCAAACCTTGGGATAACTTTGTGGTAGACGCCATATGAAAACAAGAGCAACTAGATAAATAATATGTTGAAAAATCCTAGGTGGAGTAACTCTCAGAAGGCTGAAAATGCCCTCCCAGGTTACCCAGGCATTGGACTTGAATTCACAACTGTTTTGTTGTAGTCTGATGTCCTCACCCAAATATCAGCTGAGGTCCAGGCAGTACTGTGGGGTGCAACGTGCCTGAGATGGAACAAGAACCTTTGCCTGTCCTTTACAGTCTGTGCTTTTTCACCTTGAAAACTGAATCCTTTCTTTATTTCTATCATCTGCACATAAATACAATTTAAAAATTGGACAAAGAATAAATTTTCACCTACTTAAAGTTTATTACGTTTCTCACACAGCAGTACATAGAGACATACTTCTATATGAACGACATCTATATAACAGGGTACAGAATATAAATAGATAAATGGAATGGATGTGAACCTAACCCAGTTTAGCCCTCTGCTACCCTGATTAGATGGAACATTAGCCAGGCTCAAGTAAGCTCAGAAGCCATTAAATTGGATTTTTATGCTGTATACCACATTTTTCAGTTATAATCGTTTTGGTCAGCAGCGTCGCTTAGTGATGCAGCCCAGATCAATCCCTGTCACATGTAGACATGATTCGATCAATACAGCTTCCACTTTAACTTAACCCTTTTACAGCTGTCTGGTGGAGAAAAGATAATTAATTTGAAATGCTTCAATTTTTCCAGCTTATGAGAATTTACACTGTGTCTCTCCCTGTGTTTTATAGCTAATCAAATCTATCTGTCAGGACAGCAGCAGTAAAATTCATTTGAAAATTGCAAATCTGTGTGAAAAATGGTATTTGCCAGGCTTTTTCATCTGTTTTACTTGCCCTGCTCATCAAGCCTTCTTTTTAAATATTGCAGACTTATGGATCAGATTTACTTACACCCTTTGTTTTAAATGGGAAGGAAATGGTGAAGGAACGTAACGTTCATGAAATATCACTTTTCTTTCTGCCCCTTACTGTGAATTACATAGGCCCTTTGCTTCCCCTGAACACTCCTAGCCCTGGATTCCACACCCCAGTGTTCAAACAGAAAATAATGAGGCCTGAACAGTTCTGCCCATGATTGAAATGCGAGGTTAAAAATACAACAGGTATATTCATACTGATCCCTATGACCGTATGCTTTTAGTATACTTTGCCAACTAGCAATTTCTTTGTATCTTGGGTATTGGGACTTTTCCATAAAGTTGCATTCCTGTACCCTCAGCTCTCCATTATTACATCATTCAGGTGTTTTCTTCCCTAGGAAAATCTGAACCTGGCCCTGAACTCCGCTTCAGCCATTGGGTGCCATGTTGTTAACATTGGAGCTGAAGACCTAAAAGAAGGAAAACCTTATCTGGTTTTGGGTCTTCTATGGCAAGTCATAAAAATCGGTCTCTTTGCTGACATTGAAATCAGCAGGAATGAAGGTATGTGTGGCTCTTGGTTTCAGTGGTCCGTTGTTATTACTAAACAGTCTTCTCAACACAACTATTTTAAAAACTATCTTAATTCAGTGTTTTATTTGAGTCTTTGTTGCCCATCTTCTTGACTGCTCTCATTTCCCTTGCTCTCCACAAGTTCTGGCACTCCAAACTCCAAGGCTGTGTGTAGGCTTGCTTGTGCAAAGCCAACTTTATGCTCACTGAGTTGGGAATATTGGTCTACGTTCAGGTGTATTGGTGTTTTGGCACTTTAGTCAAACCCAGAATTAGTTCTGTCCAAACCTGGGATCAAGGAAATGCTACACTGCATTTCTTTCTTTTGGTGAAACCAGCACCAAACATCTCCCTTTCTTTGGAAAACTGATGTATATAATCATGGAATAATTTTGTCTAGAGGTCCTCTGGTCTGGCCGTCCAACCACCAGCTTACAGCAGGACAGGTGCCAAAGTTACCCATGAACTTGCTTCACGGGAAGACCTTGCATTTGTGCATACAGTCCATACAGCATCTCTTCTTGATGCTGTGTTCAATAGCTTGCTCAGCTGCAGTGGCGCTACTTTCCTCCTGTTACTATGCAGATTTCACCTTCATTGCTTCACCTCTTGTACCTTCTAACCCTTTCATAGCCAGAGGGATCAATTCCTAGAATTCCCAGTTCTTATTCCTTTGTTGTGAAACAATGATGGAGAAGTCGATCACCCTACCGGGCTTAGTGACTCTCTTTCCATAATGGAATATTTTCCTTTATTTTTTGTCTCAGGCTTCAGTTTGTTAGAGTAGACAGGCCATTATCATTTTGATTTCTTTTTCAAGTTCTCTGTTTCCCTCATAGCCTTCCTCCACAGCTGTTCCAGGTGAAATTTCTCCTTTTTGAATGTTGACATTGTATTCCCAGAGAGCTCTCATGAGCAGCTTATATGAAGGCAGTAGTACATACCAACTTCTATGGGAAATACCTGGTATGGGCGAATATCATGTTTGTTTTTCCCCTGGTCATGTCACATGGTAACTCAGATTAGCTCAGAAGACATCTAATACACTCAGGTTGTTCTCATCCTCTGTTCGTAATAAGAAGCTTCTAGCTAATAGCAGGTATTCATATTAATTCCCCAGTGAGTGTCTTTCAACATGGAACTATTGAATTTCACTCTATTTTTGTTACTGAGTACCATCCCCTTCTTCCTGTCTGATTTCCTCACTGTGCATTGTGCTATGCCACCTAGTGAGGATCATCATCATTTTTTTTTTTTTTGCACATTGCTACTATGTGTGCCAAGAAAAACAGAAAGACATTAATCCAAAAATCAATCCATGATCAACACCACGAGAATCCCTCATCCAGATGACTTCTCTCTCTGAGGAGCCTGCCCCAGTGTTGGTCTCATTATGTAGCAAATTATTTTTCCTCATATCTAATCAGAATTTTACTTACAGCTTTTGCCTGTTGTCTATCATCCTGCTGTTTTTACCTATTATTATTATTGTTGTTATTATTATTATTTTAAGGTATTCTGTGAACAAGCAAATAACGCAGTATGTGGCATTTACTGTCTTTTTCTTTTGTACCTACTTAGCCTTGATTGCTCTTCTGAGAGAAGGAGAGAGCCTGGAAGATCTGATGAGGTTGTCTCCAGAGGAGCTGCTGCTGAGGTGGGCAAACTATCACCTGGAGAATGCGGGATGCAACAAGGTCAACAACTTCAGTTCAGATATTAAGGTATGATGAACACTGACCAACAGCAGCAGAACAGCTACTCCACGCCCCAAACCATGTCATCCAAAGAAGGATTGTGTTCTTGCTAAATGTCCCTAAATTCCTCTAGACTTTGGTTTGGAAGGCTACCCAGGCTATCCTACCCAGATAAATAACTGGATGTGGGGGAAGAGGATGGAGGTCTTCCAATTCCTCCATTTGGTATTTCCTTCAAGTACAACATAGGAAGAGTCACTTAGCATGACTAAGGACACACAGAAAAAAGCATCAGGGAAGGTAATAGGAGAGTTTGAGAGTGACACATTATAATTTTCTATTGTAACAGATTTTTGGTTCAGTAGCGTGAAGCTGATCTCAGAATATCTGTGGAAAGGGGAGAGCGTGGACTCTTTTTCATCTTTTCATAGGCTGCCTGAGAGGGCAACTAATTAAATCCTGCTGAAAGATAAACTACACTCACCATGTTTATAGTTGGAAAATAAGGTACACATTTGCCTCTTGGAGGCCAAGAGTTCAGTCTCTACAGGTCTGGGGCCCCCAGTACAGGAAGGACATGGAGATCTTAGAGCGGGTCCAGAGGAGGGCCACTAAGATGATCAGAGGGCTGCAGCACCTCTCCTGTGAAGAAAGGTTGAGGGTACTGGGATTGTTTAGCTTAGAGAAGAGAAGGCCCCAGGGAGGCCTCATTGTGGCTTTCCAGCACTTGAAGGGAGCGTATAAACAGGAGGGAACGGCTGTCTACAAGTGTGGATAGTGATAGGACAAGGGGAAATGGTCTTAAACTGAGACAGGCAAGGTTTAGGTTAGATATTAGGAAGACGTTTTTCACCCAGAGGGTGGTGACGCACTGGAACAGGTTGCCCAAGGAGGTTGTGGATGCCCCATCCCTGGAGGCATTCAAGGCCAGGCTGGATGTGGCTCTGGGCAGCCTGGTCTGGTGGTTGGTGACCCTGCACAAAGTAGGGGGGTTGAAACTCAATGATCATTGTGGTCCTTTTCAACCCAGGCCATTCTATGATTCTGTGATTCTAAAAGCGTCCTTCCACCTCAATTCTGGTATAAATACCCACCTTCCAAATACAGTGTATATAAAGAATTCTGGGGGATAGAAAAAATATTTAATAAATGGTATTTGTCATACAATAAGCAATAAAAATTAAAAAAGGTGAGGTCATCTACTTTACAATTTTGAAGAATATTTGTGTTATTAAGCAGTCATGTCCTTCTAAGCTAACATGCAGTTTTGTTCTCAGTTCTTCTTTGAATTATTTTTGCGATCAGATTAATATTTTCCATACATGGATACAAGTTTCACAAAAAAATGTTAACTTCTTGTCTTGCCCCTGCCCTTTTGCCTGAACAAAATGCTGATACTGTTGTTTTCAACTTCTGTCCTAGAAAGTTATGCTTTCTCTTCTATAACTGTTCCAGCGTTTCTTTGAAATCTGCTTTAAACCTCTGCTTTCTCCTTCTGCATTTTCTTTTATTAAATGCTCAGCAGCCTGACTTCTACAGCATTATAAAGGTATACATTTTCTTATCTCTAACTTGATGTTCATATTGAGTCAATTCTTACATCTCTTTATTGTTGCTGTCCTTTTTATAAGTGCAACACAGCGTTTTGCCTCATGCTTTTAGCTTTTGGTAGTGTATACATATTGGCGTAGGGAAGAAGTGGATCTGGCAAACACAGCATAAAATGGGGATTGTTAAGCGCTTCTAGCTTTAGTAATTTAATTATGTAGTCCAATGATTGATGTAATAAAAATGAAGCATGTGTGCACTTTGTTCAAGAGAGCGCTGGCACGCAAAATCTGGGCTTTAGATGTAATTTTTCTCCCTTTAATTTCTCTCTCTGTCACAGGACTCAAGAGCTTATTACCATTTGCTGAACCAAGTTGCCCCCAAGGGAGATGAAGAAGGCATTCCAGCTATTACTATTGACATGTCAGGATTAAGGGTAAGATGAGATGAGTTCAGAGTAAATGCCAATATTTTCTGTCTGTTACTTGCATTGCTGGTCAACACAAATTTGCACCAAGATAACTAAACAAGATAACTCAGTGTGGCAACATGATTGTATGTTTCAGAAGCTGAAAAAATAAATGATGTGTTTTGCTTTTCATTAAATATTCAGAGAATCAGGGAACAGTTTGGGTTGAAAATGAGCTTAAAAATCATCTAGTCCAACCCTACTGCCATGGGCAAGGACACCTCACACCAGGGCAAGTTGCTCAAAGCCCCCGTCCAACAGCCCTTGAACCACACTGATAAACTACTAACATGTAGCAAGTATATTTAAACACATTTATTTGGGAATTTATCCAAGCCTCCCCCTTCCATGTGTTGTATAACTAAAATAAACACGGCAAGATAGCTGGATTATAGGTAAAGCTCGTCCAAAGCTTTGGAGTGCACACAGTGCTGGGCTGTGGGGTAATGCTGATGTGGCTCCATCTCCATTTCTGGTTGGCACAGGAGAAGGACGACGTGCAGCGTGCGGAGTGCATGCTGCAGCAGGCAGAGCGGCTGGGGTGCCGGCAGTTCGTCACAGCCACTGATGTTGTCCGGGGGAACCCAAAGTTGAACTTGGCATTCATCGCCAACTTGTTCAACAAATACCCTGCCCTGCATAAGCCAGAGAACCAAGACATCGACTGGAGCTCTATTGAAGGTAAGGAAAGTGCACATAAAGAATGCTTCTGGCCATCTGTCTGCAGAATCTCCAGCTCTGAGTTCATGGTATGTTAAAGATGAAAACGTCTGTGGGATGTCTGAGCCTCCCTGGACTATTGAGCATGCTTCTTAGCATGAAATTATAGTTGATCTGGCATTACTTTAATTCAGGACATAATTTAGGAATATGATTTTACATAAACCTAATACCTGCCCGCTCTTGGCTGAGGTCAGGACCATCAATGTGTATATCATTTACTGAGCTTCACATCCTTCTGTTTGCCCTGTGCTCTGGATCTGGAGTCCTAACAGCCTCCTCTCCTCCCTTGCAGTACTTTGGCTCTGAGGCAGGTGGTGCTTCTTGCAGAATATTCACTCGAAAATGCCTTTCTCAGCTCTCACGTTCTAAACCCTCTTAAAGATGCTGCTCAATGAAAGCTTTCAACTTCTAATACTTATAACTTTCTGAGGCCTCATTTCTGACCCATCATTAAACAAGGCAAAAGGAAGTGCGTTTTTCCCTTTTTGGTACCATTTGAAGATTTTTGTTTATTTTTTTTTCCTTTGGTGCACAGAGATAGCTCACAAAAGCCTGAACTGAAAACATCTAAATTGCTTCTTGGGGGTCTAATTCTCACTGCACAGCAGTTATTCAAAGGTTTTAGGAGAAGGCAGCCCACTATTTGTTTTTGTATGCAATATTTCCAGTAAATCAGTTGGGCAGTTGGCTACAGCAAATAAAAAAACTGTCTGAAACAGTTCAAGTGGCAGCTAGAACTGTTAATCTTTTGAGATTCTGAGCGTCATACTGTGAACCAGCAAAGTATTTAATCATATGCTTAGGTGTAAGAAGATACATGGTGTCCATGAAGACAATGGGACCGGTGTAATAAGTGGTTAAGCATGTATTTAAATGCTGGAATAAATGGAAGTGTTCTGTTTGTTCTAGCATTTATTCAGTGTATGTTGTGCTTACAAAGAGATACTCAGAATAAATCCACATTTTCAGTTATTTTTAAGTTTCTCAAAAGCCTCATAATGAAATTGTTCATGCTAGGGCATGGGCTCTTGAATTCTTGAAGGCATTTCAAGGCCAATCCACCTAATACTATAATATCTAGGGCACAAAGAAATATTACATGCACAGTGCTCTCTTATTTCTCTTGTCAGCCAGCGTCTCATTCTGTTTATGGTTCAGAGCACTGTAAATTCTGAATTATGGTTTCATCACAAGACACTTATTTTACTGGAGTGCTGTGGTGTGCAGGCCTGTTGATTGATAGATCTGTTGTTTTAGGTGAGACAAGGGAAGAGAGGACGTTCAGGAACTGGATGAACTCCCTGGGCGTTACTCCGCGTGTAAATCACTTGTATAGGTAAGGAGAGGCCTTACACTTCCTTCAGACAATACATGCAGCCACAAAATTGTTTATAGAAAACATAAAAGAACTTTTGGACCTTAAAATAAGATGCATATAAGGTCCAAAAGTGTGTGTGTGTATATATATATATATATATACACACACGTCCGCACATATATATATTTAGGAAACTAAGTTTACCTGTACTAATGGTTCAGCTGGATACTTTTCTTCATTTCTTTGGTCAGTGACCTGTATTTTTTGTTGTTTCCAGTGATCTGTCAGATGCCATGGTTATCTTCCAGCTCTATGAGAAGATCAAAGTGCCAGTAGACTGGAACAGAGTGAACAAACCACCATATCCTAAGCTGGGTGGCAACATGAAAAAGGTACGGATAGCTGGAATTGCTCCAGTAGCAATGCCTTACCCTCAAAGAATGCCTACAGTATTTCAAGCAACAATACCAGCACTCGTGTTGCTCTCAAGCCCCAAGAACAACATATCACATGATTTCCTCTTGTCTAGTCAGTGAATGATTTTTCATCCTGAAAAAGAAACGTGTTTGACTCACATTAGCTCCATTGACAAGTGAATAGGATTGCTAACGTAAAAAAGACTTGACACCTTTTGTATCAATATTTGAAAACTGTATTTGCAGACCACTTTTGCTACTGCTTTAGTCACCGACTGTAATGTATTTTCAGCGTGAGTCATATGGCACCAGCTTAATTGCTGCTGTCCGGACCACTGCCCTCTACATCAAATGAAGACAGTGATGATAAGCATTCTTGACCAGGTGCCTCAAGAACCGATCACAGAGCTGCTGCTAAATACGCAGCTTTCTCCCAGCTGTCTGGGTGAATACCTCCATCCACTTAGGGCAGGGTGATTAATTGACCTGAAATATTGGCTGGGACATTGATCCTTTGTCTCAGCACAGTGCCATGTTGCTGGAGGTACTTAACAAGCTGCAGATTCACATTTCCCAGGGTAATGTGTTTTATGAGGTCTGATGATGAAGTATAACATCTCCTTCTAGGCTGACTCTTATCTTAGTATCCTCGGGATGGTGCTGGCTGCTGGTAGTCAAATATTATCTGTGTTATCTGTATTATCTGTCAGAAAGGATAGACCAGTTTGCCCAGGAGGATATGGGCTAAGTGATCGAAAGAATGTACAGTAATAGAGGATGTCTTGTCAGCCACTTCTTTCTTTCCGTATTTTTGAACCTTATTAACTGATTCTGTCATTAACAGCTTGAAAACTGCAACTATGCAGTGGAACTGGGAAAAAACCAAGCCAAATTCTCCCTTGTTGGCATCGCTGGACAAGATCTGAATGAAGGAAACCGTACACTCACGCTGGCCTTAATCTGGCAGTTGATGAGGAGGTATGGCAGTCAAATACAAGCTTAGGAGTGTATACACAGCTGGCATAGTGGTAGTTTCTAGATGCTATTAACAGGAAGGATTTATAGGCTACAGCCTTTTCTTTCATCTATTTGCAGATAGATGCAGAGACAGGGTAACCTAGTTAGGGATGTGATCATGAAGCATATTATCTTGTGGCCAAGGCCATTACATTCAATTCATGCAGAAGATTGTTATTGTCACCATCCATATAGCATGAATGAGTGTTCATTGCATGGAAGAGAGAAAAACAAGATGAAATGTCTCTGTATTGAGGAGTGGAGAGAATGTACTGGAAACAAAGAGCTGATGCAGAAATTTTGTAATCTGCTACCTGGAGCAGATGCAACATGGTAGCTCTTTCTTTCATTTTAATTTCCATGTGTCTGTCTTTAAAACTCCATAATAAGGTGCAAAGAGACCCAATGGCTAGGAACTGAATACAGATTATATTCTGCGACTTGTGAGTTTATCAGGTGATTAATATAGGGAGGTGGTGATTACTTGCCATCAGTTTGGGATGTCTTTCCAGGGTTTACGCTGTCATATAAGCAAAGTGTTTCAGGTCTGTTTTTATACAGGATGTCAATTTTAGAAGAGAGCAATTATCTTCTGCCTATAAAGTCAGTGATTACTTTTTAAAGCAATAAGAGGGTGAGTCATTTGCACTGAGATCCCAGGAGAGGGACCTTTTAGGCATGTTGAGAATCAGAATCTTTTGACACTCCCAAAGCAATGACTAGGGAACTGGGGGTGAATGAGAACCATTAGATGAATTATCATGTTATAATGTAATACATACATTCTATGAGTGTGTGGGGAGTGGGGAGATATTGGGTCTAAGAGGTCTATTAGGTTCGTGCATTTGATTTATCTGGGTTTAAGGTTATGGTGGACTTTGAGCAAAAGCAGATATTCTGGCTTTCCTCTTAAGGTACACTCTGAGTATCCTGGAAGATATTGGTGGTGGAGAGAAGGTGAACGATGAAATCATTGTCAGCTGGGTCAACGAAACACTGACTGCAGCTGGCAAGGATTCAACCATCTCCAGTTTCAAGGTACAGATTTTTGTTAGAAGTTTGTGTTCGGGAATGTGTTATGCAGTGTGTTTGTGTGTGTTATACACATGGTGTGAATGTAGGCGTATGTATGCACGTACTCACACACTACATTGTCATGTAATTGAGTACAGTGTTTAGTTATTTTTCATTCCCTTTTAAAGGCATTTTCAGATATGTAGATTTTATTCAGTGGCCTTTATTATGAAAAGGTAGTAGAAAGATGATATAAACATAACAGAACGCACTTTGAATGCCATTTTGACGCGTGAAATCAAAGTATGGAGCTGGGATGACAGCTGACAAGAACTACTGTGTTGTTGACTATTAAACAGCAACAGTTAGAAGTGATGGTATTAAAAATAGCAGTACACTAACAATCTGTTTTGCAAGGTACGTGGATGCACTCCAATTCCAGAGAGCTTCCAATTTCCCTAATATATTACCACTTTCCAAGCTGGGAAACATGCAATGGATGTAAATTATCAGTTTGCACCAACTGAAGTCCCCTGTCATTCCCCATCAGCAGATTTGCATCACTGAGGTTTCCACCCAGCAAACCCAGAACGCTCTCTTGCGATTTAATACTGTCTCATCCATTCAGAAAAAAAAAATCCATGACAGGTTTCTGAGTTTGCCTTAGATGAAAAATCATGCTGAGCAGCACTTCATAAAGATCTCAATGGTAAATGAGCTGCTATTGCTCTGGAGCCTGGGCTCTGGCTTTGTGAGAGATATGTCTTCCTGTTCTTGCATCTAATTGTGTTTTTCATCCATGCAGGATGGCAAAATCAGCACCAGCATGCCAGTACTTGACCTCATTGATGCCATTCAACCAGGATCAATCAAGTATGACCTCCTGAAAACAGAGGATCTTAACGATGAGGAGAAGCTAAATAATGCTAAGTAGGTTCCAAGTGACACAACTCCACTTAACTCTGTGCTCAGGCTTGCCTGATTGTCTTTGAAACCGCTCTGCTGTCATTCTCATCTGGCACATCCTCAGCTGAGGATAAAGACTTTTCCCACTGTTCTTTTACTCTCCTATTTCCTATCATCTGTTCCTTTCTTTCCTTGCCGTCCCCTGTGTGATCCTCCCTGTACTCCATTTTTTTCATCCCTCAGCTCATGTCCTCCTCTGACTTTTTTCCTACTTTTCTTTCCCCCATGAGTGTTTCTCTGCATTTGTGAGGGGATTTCACAGATGAATGTGCTCTGCAGTGGAAAGAACCTGGGATTTTTTCTAGCGCTTTTCTTGTAAAGATAGAGAGAAGACACAAACCCACAGGAGATGGGCCACTAAGATGATCAGAGGGCTGGAGCACCTCTCCTATAAGGAAAGGTTGAGGGAACTGGGCTTGTTTAGCTTGAAGAAGAGAAGGCTCCAGGGAAACCTCATTGTGGCCTTCCAGTACTTGAAGGGAGCGTATAAACAGGAAGGGGAATGGCTGTTTACGAGGGTGGATAGTGATAGGACAAGGGGGAATGGTTTTAAACTGAGACAGGGGAGGTTTAGGTTGGATATTAGGAGGAAGTTTTTCACCCAGAGGGTGGTGACGCACTGGAACAGGTTGCCCAAGGAGGCTGTGGATGCCCCATCCCTGGAGGCATTCAAGGCCAGGCTGGATGTGGCACTGGGCAGCCTGGTCTGGTGGTTGGTGACCCTGCACATAGCAGGGGGGTTGAAACTGGATGATCATTGTGGTCCTTTTCAACCCAGGCCATTCTATGATTTTATGAGCTCAGCCAGTAGTCCTGCAATGACATGCTCTGAACAGGGGATGGAAAGGTCAGATCACAAATCTTGAGTAGAACTCAAGCAGAAGTCCCTTAACACTGATTTCCAACAACACAGATGTCCACCAGCATCAGCTTTGTGCTTTCCCTCCTTGTGAATTTATTTATGTACAAAGATTGAAAAGCAATGAGAAAAGGAGCAAGACCAGTGTTGTCAGGATAATCTTTCAGGACATGGGAGACTAAACATGTTTCAGACAAGTTTAACCTGTACTGCAGGTAGTCAGTGCTGTAACCATAAAAGAACATTAGAATCCTAGAAATCCTAGAATGATTTGAGCTGTAATGGACTGTTAAGGGCCATCTGGTCCAACTCCCCTGCAATGAACAGGGACACCTACAGTTAGATCAGGTACCCATGCTCTATCTTTTACAAGATATTTAGTGTTTTATGACCATGGCTCTCATGTTCCTGTAGAATAGTTTAATTTCAGTGAACCACTAAGAAAGTTTCCAACCCACTCTAGTACTGATCATGAAAAAATTTCTTAACAAAGGGAATATTAATGCTACTTCACTGATTTATTTATTTGTGCTTTTTTCTTCTCCACTTGCAATGCAGATATGCCATCTCCATGGCGAGAAAAATTGGAGCAAGAGTCTATGCCCTTCCAGAAGACTTGGTTGAAGTAAAGCCCAAAATGGTTATGACGGTGTTTGCTTGCCTTATGGGGAAAGGAATGAAGAAAGTTTAAAGCACAAGAGACTTGCACTGATGCCTGGTATTCACCCTTTTGATTCCCTCAAACTGGATGCTCTTCTCTGTATCAAGGAAACATGCAGGGTGCTCATGCTTGTAAGGCATGAATATTGTACATGGTGCCAGATCATATGAAAGTCGTGTATCCAGAAAATGTTTTATTTCAAACGGAAATATATGCTTGATTTCTTTGCCTTACTTACCACTTTGCTAGATATAACCATTTCATATTCCTGAATAAGTTTTCCAGGAGGCCTATACATAACCTCCAAGTAATGGATACCAGGATTATCCGGCAGAGGTCACCTGGAGATCTTTGTCTGTGGGCATGCAGATGACTTTTAGGATTATGAAATGTTGTATACTGCTTTTGCCTGGAAATGTCCTCATGCTTCTGGCAGTGCTTCTGCCTCACTTCCTTCAGTTTGCACCAGGGGTTGCAAAACGGGTTTCCTCAACCAACTCAAATATTAGTGGCTATATTTTTGGAATGGTAGAATCCTCTTAGGAAATGCTGATGGAAAGAGAAAAGTGTGTGGGTCTGCTGTTTGCTGCTGGTATGTGATCTGTGCAGTATCTTTCCCTGCAAGCTCTGCCTCTGCCATCACTGGCATTACTCACAGACTCCATTACTGCTCACAGCACCATACGGTACCCCGGTCCTCCAAGAGCAGCCGAGCTCTGGAGCCTCTGCAGGGAACGCTCCCCAAAGGATAATTCATTTTCATGCCATAATACACTTAAAACTTAAGCAGATTGCAAAGCATGATAGAAATGAAAAGCGTGTTAAGCAAACCAAGGGGGTACGCTCAGTTAGTAGCAATAACAAACCAGGGGTAAGAAGTTAACCAAAGGGACATAGAATGATATATTTATGTACTGAATAAAAATTAAACGGTGAACTGTACAGACTTGCACTCAAAGGGCTGTGGCCCTGATTCAGAAGAGCATTTAAATGTGTGCTTACAAACGAAACACACATTTCAGTGCTTCCCTGAACCCAGGCCAGGATCCTCAGCTGAGCAGCTCCCAGGGCTCTTGCAGATTGCCCCAGCTGAGGACCTCACCCTGTCCATGGATGGCCAGCAAGTGTTTGCACTGAATCTCTTCCTTAGCGTGAGTCATTTTCTGTCCTGGCCTACACGTGGAGTTTGCTGTGGTGAAATGCAGGAGGAGGGAATTTTGCCTTAATGTGATCCTGTTGATACAGTCTCGTTTTCCTCCTTCCCCAGCCCCTTCAGAATTGCCTTAATAAAGAGCCGATATCCAATGATATGAGAAATCTCTCCGAATAAAGTGTTCTACAGAGCCAAACGTGTGGTCTTTGCTGCGAGCAGGGCGCGCGCTGATGGGGAAGGGTGCATCACACAAATGAAAGTGGGACAAATCTAACCAGGCACTGCTGTGGCTTCGCTGAGCACATGTGAGCCCTGGCACCAGTGCAGCAGTGCCAGCTAGCCGCAAGATGGCATCGCTTATCAGGAGGTTTAGAGGCTGACTCTCTCCTTTCGGAGATGGAGAAAAATGGGGATATTTAACCCCAGGCAAAGTGCTGGCACCCGTCAGTGTGCAAAAAGGAATAAGATCTGTCGGCAGAGATGCTGCAGTGAATGCCTTAGCGGTTCCTCATCCCCATTTCTCCTCTCCTGTGAGAAATAAAGCTGTCACGGACCCAGATGTGTGGGAATAACTGTAAGGGTCTATAGATATTTTCACTTATCACCTCAGTTTAACTAATAGACTTGGGTTGGTTTGGTTTTTTTTTTTTTAAATGGACTTGAGGTTTTGCTTCTGTGGACCGCCAACAGCAGCCTGTAATAAAGCTCCTGCTTGCTCCTGAAAGAGCTCATCCCATGACAAACATCACCAAAAAATAAAGGGGGGGAGGGGAGGAGGCTCGGAATTTTTGTGCTGTTGCTTTTCTCCAACTTTTCCCATCACTCTCAGGGAAAGCAGCTGTCTGTGGGATCACTCCCAAATCAAGCTGGCTTTGTAAGCGCTTCCATTACTGATTTTCCTTGCACAATTAATCATCATTTTCCAAGCTTCTAAAAGGCTTAGTTATTCACATGAATAAAAGTAAAGCATCAGCAGTTACCCTAACTAGGAGAATGAAAGCACGAGGGCAATCAATCCACGTGCTTCAGGGTATGGTCTCATCACCAGATGGACTCAGAAAGAAATATAGCCCCCCATAGTGTAGTAGAGCATAATTAGGTGCATGATGAGGATTTTACACCTTGCTGTAAATCATCTCTCCTGGCTACTTTTAGAAAGGGGATACCAACAGCACATGCTCTCATACAGATAAAGTCAGGTTTCTGCTTCCTCCAGAGATGGGAATGAATGGGCATCGCTCCTCCTTCCAAGGGCAGAGCACAATCTCAGGTGCTGGTGCCCACCACTGCCAATCTAAGGTGGTATCTGTGGACCTTATATACCTCAGGGTAAGCAAAGTCCACCCTGCCCACAGCAGGGGGTTGGAACCAAATGATCTTTGAGATCCCTTCCAACCTGAGCCATTCTATGATTCTATTAATTAGGATCAATATTTGATTAAATTCTTACTTTGTTCACAGGACAAGGGGGAATGGTTTTAGGACAAGGGGGAATGGTCTTAAACTGAGACAGGGGAGGTTTAGGTTGGATATTAGGAAGAAGTTTTTCACACAGAGGGTGGTGACACAACGGAACAGGTTGCCCAAGGAGGTTGTGGATGCCCCATCCCTGGAGGCATTCAAGGCCAGGCTGGATGTGGCTCTGGGCAGCCTGGTCTGGTGATTGGCCACCCTGCACATAGCAGGGGGGTTGAAACTCGATGATCACTGTGATCCTTTTCAACTCAGGCCATTCTATGATTCTATGATTCTATTATATTTTTAATGCAGATCAGTCCTCTTCTGCCACCAAGAAAAGCACATCATTCTCCTGGCTCCTCCCCTTATAGAGCTGTGAGTCTTCATTCTCCTCAAGTAAAATAACTATTTTTAAAGCTTTAAAAAAAAATGCACTTCATTTACTTTTTGTGCACTGATTGCTTTAAAATGGCAATAGAGGCTTACAGAAAACCTTATTTCCTCCCAGGGTGCAAGTTATTACTGCTTGGAAAGTACATCACAGATCCATAATAAATCACCCAAAACCTAAAAATGCCTGAATTCCCATCGGCCATATGCTCACCAGTAAAGATATGTCTGAAATTTGTGTAAAGGGCAGAAAGGCACAAAACTGATCATGCACGGAAATACTGAGCTCCCCCAAGGTGGGCACTCATTTAGTGCACGTGTCAAGGATCTAAAGGAATGCAGCAAGGAATATCTGCAAACACAAAGCATGGAGAGAAATCCCCCCCACATCCACTTGGGAAACCTCCCAGCAGGTGAGTGACACACACGGTGCTGCTTTGTTTCACGCAGGCAGGAAAGCAATATCCCATTGCCAGGCACCCCTGGCAGCCTGTCTAAGCTTTTTGCCATGGTTAAGCAAACCAGAGACCTCAGACCATGTGTTGGTTTGTCACTGAGGAGAGGTGACGTCTCCTGACCAGTCGTGACGTGTCTTCACCCGCAGAAGGATGCCCCCCCTTGCTTTTGCCACCATGGAACAGGACATGTAAAGAGGTGGTGGATGTGTACCAGGTGCCTCAAACTCTCCAGACCTCAAGACTCACGTATGGTTGTGTGCTAGTGAAACATCTCAAGAGAAATGTAGGCCCTCACCACTTGCCTTGCCGCTGCAGCTTGACGCACTCTCAAACCTCATTTCATATCAGGGAATGTGGCTGCGGTGCCCCATAATGCCTCAACTGTGATCCTTCCCAGGCCAACACTGGGCACAGTGAACAGACCTTGCAGAAAATATAAATGCCTCTTCGCTGGGATTATAGGTTCTGCTAACTGTAGGGTCCATTAACAGTGTTCATGGGATCTCCCTGTGCTGTCACAAACTTGCTAAGCCTTACTGCCACTCTTCTAACCTCTGCCAGCCACCATGCAGGCAATGTGGGCAGGTTCAGGCAGTCCAGGGAAGTGCAGTAAACACTGCTGACACATTCAGGGACATTCAGGGACAGGGATCACTTCTCCAGGGCTATTTGCAATCCTGATTTGTATATATGCATATAGATGTGTATAGATATGTATGCGCACGGAAAAGGTGTGTGGAAGTAATGTCTCCTATTTTATTATGTTGGCCCACGATGTCAGAGGTGGATGTTGGTAGCATGACAGTAGAGGTTGAACCTTACCACCAATATTCCAATACATTTTGCTGCTGTGCATCAGATGGCAGCAGAGGGGCAGTCTGACAGAATGGTGTATGACATGGAAGTGCGTATGAAGCAGAGGTGTGTCACTGAATTCCTCCATCTGGAAAAATATTGCACCCACTGACATTCATTAATGCTTACTGAGTATATATGGAGACCAAACAGTGGATGTGGTGGGTCATCTCTGCTGGTACAGATTTTTACAAGCATGGCAAGCAGGTGAGAATGCACAGCTAAGGGAGGTGAGTACACTGAAAAATAGTGTTTTGTAGCTAATTGCTTCACCGAATAGTGTTATTGTGCTCTTTGTATCTGCTGTAGTTTTCATGGAAATAAATTGGAGGCATTAATTTTGGAGCGTCTTACAGAGGGAAAGAGGTACGTACATCCATCCTCTTGCACGTCAGCCAAAGCACGCCCACTGCACACGGTGCATACAGTACCTTTCCCACGTGTTCCTGTAGCTCCCCTTGATGTCCTCTGTTTAACAGCGTCACACTTCAAGCGCCGGCTGTTGAGATACAGGCAAATAAATCAATATCTACCGGCAGCACAAAAACACGAGTCGTCTGGGGAACACACTTTGGGTGGAAGCTGATAACAGCCCTTCAGGAAACCGAGCTCAACAGGAAAGCGTTCAGCCAGGACTGACACATCCTCACCTCCTCAACCCGCATACACAATTTGCTGCTGAATTGAACTACAGCATGTTCTTTGCTGACCCGGAAAGCTAAACTGCAACGAAAGGATAAAAATGAATGAAATAGGTGGGGGGCAACTTGTGAGTACTCAAAACCACAAAGTGAACGTGGATTTTCAGCCTCTGTTCATATCTGGCAGTCACACACCAGTACTCACGCAGGGCTGAGAGGTTCATTTTCTGCCAGGTTAACTCATCATTTTCTAACGCAGGGTAGAATTTGACTCTTATATTTGGGACTGACATGAGGGAGAGATGCCAGAAGTGCAGGCAGTTGGAGATAAACCACAATTTGCCACCCTGGTGGTTTCGTGCTCTGCAAAACTGTTTCCAGACTGAAATGACAGAGGTTGGTGACATTGGCCATGTATGTAAATGATCACGGTGTCCTACGGAGATTAATTGGCTCATGAATAAAGATGAGGAGCTGAGGTGTGCAGGGAGAAATCATTTATCAATTATATGCCTTGGAAAGCTAAAAGATGATGCGGCCTTAACAGCTGAATGGGTTTGAAAGGGAGCCTTGTAAATTGAGTTCTAATTCTGTTCTGCCACATTCATAATAAAGGGCTGTTAAACTAATTGCATCCTTGTGTGGCTCATGAGCATCAGTCCTCAGCTGCACCACACAGCAAGCCATGGGGATCAGAGTTTAGTTAGATTTTAGTCACCCTTTACCTCATGTAAGGATGCTAGCCCGTTACCTTTGGCCTCATTGACAGTGATAATGAACCAAAAAAGAGGGCAAAAGCCTGTGAATATTTTTCAGGATATTAATTTTGCACTTGAACCTGAGTTAAAAGAATCAATAGGAAGAGAACACACCCACTTGGCTCTGTTTAAGTCACATGGACCCACTGGGCACCCATCCCTGGAGGGACTCATTATGGATTAACGAAGCAAGAAGAGTCAGGGGGATGACACCAGTGGCAGAATATGGTAATCCCAGCCAGGGAGAATGATCTGAGGGATGTGGCTACTGATACCAGCCGTCTTCCCCTCCTCCTGATCTTTCTGTCCACTCACTGACAGTTCTGCTGCTACCAGCAGTCTGTCTGTTGGGCACTGAGCTAGCCCAGAGATCAGAGAAGGCAGCCATGATTGGGCCCTGGCTGAGCTCGGAGGGAGTCCTGTGACACTTGGCTGCTGAAAACTGAGGGTGCTGCTAATGGGAGTCACTGGAGGTGGCTCAAGACCGTCCAGCTGCAGCAGTTCAAGCAGCTCCTCCTTCAGTGTGCTTTATTTGATCACATTCTGGCTCTCCTTCACCATCAGATACAGCTGCAGGAGCCGAACACGAGGCCCAGGCCCAGTCTAGCAAGAGGTCCAGGCCCAGCCCAGCATCCCACATGTGCTGGCACACAGGGTGCTTGAGCAGTGACACCCTGATACAGATGGGACATGAGTGCTTGGCCTCCTCTGCTGATACATTTTTAGGCGCTGATGTAATAGAATCATAGAATGGTTTGGGTTAGAAGGGACCTTTAAGATCATGCAGTTCCAACCCCCTGCTACAGGCAGGGACACCTCCCTCTAGACCAGGTTGCTCACAGCCCCATCCAGCCTGGCCTTGAATGTTTCCAGGGAGGGGGCATCCACAGCCTCACTGGGCAACCTGTTCCAGCGTCTCACCACCCTCACAGTAAAGAATTTCTTCCTAATATCTAGTCTAAATCTACCCTCTTCCAGTTTAAAACCATTCCCCCTCATCCTGTTGCTACATGCCCTTATAAAAAGTCCCTCTCCAGCTTTTCTGTAGGCCCCCTTCAGGTACTGAAGGCCGCTGTAAGGTCCTCCCAGAGCCTTCTCTTCTGCAGGCTGAAGAGCCCCAGCTCTCTCAACCTGTCCCTGTATGGGAGGTGCTCCAGTTCTGTGATCATCTTTGTTGCCCTCCTATCTTAAACCATCACATAATGAAAGATTTGCCAAAGCCTCTTGTGTATGAAGTACGACCCCAGCACAACGTCCAAAGGATGTCGATATGACTACATGTAGAAAGAGAGGGGAGAAACAGAAGCAGCCAAAGGAGTGAAGATCTCTCTTTGGAACTGCCTTTACAGTGTGATTATACTTTAAAATGCAATATAACAAAGACATCAGGAGGCTGTGTATACTGCCAGTCCTAATTCCAATAGCAGTAGTATTGAACAAAGAAACCAAGAGACTGTTTTGTTTATTATGTGCTTTAAAATCCAGGGCCCAATCATCCCTTTTTGAGCAAAAGTCCGTGCACATCTAGAAGTTAACAGAAATCAGCGCAGGTCAAGTGGTCCACTACAACTACGAGGCTTTGGGTTTCATCTGTTGCATTAATACATGCAGGCACCAGTTCAGCATAGTCCACAGTCTGCTCACTGCAGCAGCAATAATAATTAATCCAGGTGCAGCAAAACCTTTGACCTCAGCTGAAACTTTTGACCAAGTAGCTCTTCATCAGGGAGCGCTGACTCATCAGAAGCCGGAAAGGAGTGCTTTTAATGAATTTTCCAACTGGAGAAAAATATATTTAGTCATAATCATAGAATCACTAAGGTCGGAAAAGACCCACAGGATCACCCAGTCCAACCATCCACCCATCACCAACAGTTCTCACTAAACCATGTCCCTCAACACAACGTCCAAACGTTCCTTGAACACCTCCAGGGTTGGTGACTCCACCACCTCCCTGGGCAGCCCATTCCAGTGCCTATTTCTTCAAGGAAGGAAGGTTTCAAAGTGCTGAAATCCCCCCTTACAACAGTTCCTACGTCCAATCTTTCTTCTTCCAAGTCTAAAAAATATATGCCTAGAAATTGTCAATAAAACTATGAAAACACCTTGAAATTGAATCAAAATCAAATAACAAGTGAAGCACAGCAACTACTCCTATTCACA
Source organism: Gallus gallus (assembly GCF_016699485.2). Lineage (NCBI taxonomy): Eukaryota > Metazoa > Chordata > Aves > Galliformes > Phasianidae > Gallus > Gallus gallus. The sequence goes on along the minus strand of NC_052532.1, from coordinate 167,904,066 downwards.
ACAAGCACCCAAGGTATCCAATCTGAGGGGGAGAGATAGATAATCAATGGGATTTGCTGGAACAAATCCATCCTCCTACACCCAAGAAGATCACCCCAGCTTCTCTTGCCACGAATGAACAGAACCAGGCATTTAATTGCCCACTAATTACGATGTCTACAGCAGGTCAGGCAAATTCCTCCCCAGAAGTGCTCATTTCTCTGCAGTGCCTATGAAAGCAGCAAACGGTGGCTCACTCAGATGTCACAGTCTGCCCTGAATCTCTTCATCTAAGGGGATGAGATGAGTGGATGGTGGGAATGTCAACCTACGCCAAAGGACTAATGATAACCCCTAACAGCTGAGTGAAAGCGAGGAAGTTAATGGTTATGTTTGGTGTCTAAATACATTCCCATCCCTTACGTCAGATTTTTTTACTTTTGAAAATGCTTTGGGAGTAGTCAGTGTATAGGTGGTTGCTCATCAGAGCAAACCTCAGTGACACAGTATAAATAGATCATATCAGGAGGGGAAATGTAATCCACTTGCAGATTGAACGGTCACAGAAGTTTATTTTGTATGTGAAATGTGTGTCATGTGATACAAATATGTCTGTGAAGATATCTCACGATTCTGAAAAACAGCCCACTTCATGAAGGTGCCTTCTGGCCAGTAGCCTCTATAGAGGCTTCCAGTCGAGTGCTGCTCTTGAGGTGGTGATGTTGACATGGGGCAAGTGCTCTGGTAGGTACAGAGCTGCCATTAAATGACCCCAGCATGGCAATTGGTGATGCTGGCTTTGCACACTGTGCATGTCCTTGTTACTGAGACAGGCTGTGTAAGTGAGGGGTGGGATACCGTTTATATAGTTTGAACACCAAAGGGAGGAAAAGAGAGCAGAAGTGATCCAAATAAGCAACATCCAGCACATGTTTGAAAGGCAATGGTTTCACATCTTACCTTGAGCCATGAGCCCTGAGAAGCTCTCAGGTAAGTAAGAGTGGTGGGTACACTCATGGTCACTCATGTCTTCCATTGGTGAGTTTTTGATCTCTCATCCTACCTTTCCCTTTCTGTTCACTGCATTTTGGTGTGTGGTGTTTGAACCACAGGACTTGGGTATGTCCTTCTCTCAGAATTTCGTTGAGTGCCTTTGATTTCTTCAAACATCCATTGTATCTTTTTTCATGTAGGTTTGTGAAATATCTTCAGTACATATCAGAAATAATAATAATAATAATAATAATTTCTACCACTGATCCAGAATTTCCTTCTCAGGTAGATATGGTAAAGTAGTCTTTTTCTCACTTCATTAACATGTTAAGATCTATATGAAAATGATCCTTTTCCTTGTTATCTGTAAATCTACTCCACTATTTTTTCAATTTCTTCTGCTCCATCTTTCTCAGTAGATTTAATTTGTCTTTAAATTTAGATTTGTGCATCAGATGTTTCCAGACCTAGGAACGACTTGATGTCTGAGTTTTGTCTCCTGTATTTTCTCACTTGCCAGCAGCTCCTTTTTGCCTACATGAGTAGAGAATATCTGAACCATCAGTTTAAAAATCAACCACAGCAGCAGAGTGCTGTCCACTTCCCATGCTGGGAATGTCCTGTGGGACTTAACTGAACTTCATGTTTGTTTGAACAGCATTTAGAAAAGATAAAGAAGGAACTACAAAATCTAGGTGAGGTGTCAGTGGTTTAGCTTTCTGTAAGCCTTTCTTGTTTGTTTGCTTGTTTGTTTCCTTTGGGTGTCCAGCTTGAGCTCAACCCCATGTTTTCAGTTTGGTGATTTTCAGTGTTTGTGTATTTTTGCAGAGATATTAACACCAGGTGATTCACCTTTGCTGACTTCAGCCACCTAAAATTTTGCAGTCTGACTTCCTAGGATGTATCTGCCCACCTAGATAAAAGAGAGCCAGGACTGCATTTGAGCTCTGAAGCCATGGCTGCCTGCTGACCTGGAGCACTGTCTCTGATCTGGACCATTCCAGAATTGTTTTAGAGGTGGATGGTGAGTGCAACCTAGTCCATGCTATCTAAATCAGAGGTTGCTTGCAGGCATTCTTCTCCCACCTACAGAGCTACTCCTATATCTTAATCTCCTAATCTTAAGCTACTCCTATAGTGTCAGATAACTTAATTTCCTTAGTCACACCCAGATGTTGGCTCCCTGGTGTCCCCAAAGGTTATATGTGGATTCACTCCTTGGTCCTATTCCGTAATGAACATCCTATGGAACAAAACCAGTCACTTGAAGAACCTTTTACATAAGACAGCATGGATGAAACTGCTACAGATTTTGTTCCCTTTCTCTGTACATGTAACACACTTAGCCAAGGGCTAAGGACCATAGTGCTCAAGACATAAACGAATAATCTTCTGCATAAGGCTGTCATAGGGCTGTTCTCTAATCACTGCCATGCCTGCAACTGTTACATGGGTGTGCGGGAGAAGAGGACTTTGACCATGTAGCGAGCCTGCCATGTCCCAGTCAAGTTGGTTTACCATTTAAGCACAGAATGTATGTGGAGATCATCCATTTTGCACATGTCGAATTCATTCAACTTCTTGGCATGTCCTGTCTGGACAACCATGGATAGAAATACATGAGATAAATCTTGGGGCATACGAAATGAATGAGATGAAGAGTCACTGGTACTTCTCTTTGAAAAGCTAACTCACTGTGACATGTGGAAAGCACAAGGTGGGTTGGATGTCAGTATGTCACAGCAAAGGGGATATGGAGCAACACAAGCAACTTGAAATCCTTGGATGGATCAGATTTTAACTAAGGAGACCAGCTGTGGGAGATGCAGGGGAAGGTGCTTCATCCAGAGCTATGGGAGAGGCTCTCAACAGCAAGAAGTTACCACATCTCACTTCATTTCTCTCTAGCAAACACCAGCAAAAAAATCTTTCCTGTTTAGGATTTTATCACTTAGACTTCATAACCTCATTGCCTCTCCTCTCACCAGCTTCATGCTCAGCAGTGATATGTTTTAGGAGTACTGAATGCAAAGCATGCTGCTAGAGTTTGATAAATACGACAGGAACACAGAAACATCGTACCTTCCTTATGTCCGTGGCTTGTAGCCACAATGAAATAAAACAAAGGCTCAGATGACAAAGTGACTCGTCAACACGAGAATGCCCAAAATGTACCTTATCCTTTCTGTTCTGGGTGACCTCAATATGAGCAGAGACTGCCCAGGGAGTTCTGTCATATTGACTTAGCTACCAGGAGGTTGGGGTTGAGTGAGAGGCAGCATTAAATTTTAACCACTCTTCAAATAACATTTTTGAAATCAATAATATGGGTCCCGAACCCTTGGCTTTCCAACGGAATTGGGTTTCACTGTGGATGCTTTGAAGACGATGATGTACTTGCTCTTTTTTACTCTATTTATCTGGATTCAAGAGAAGCATGCCTTCATACTTCCAAGGTAAATACCTGCTGTGGCTGATGGGTTCTTAGTGCGTGATGAGTGGGACAGGGAAAATATTGAGGCGCAGTGGTTCCAAGTTGCATAAGAAAACATTTGGCAAACACTGACATTTATTTATTGCTCTTGTAATTGGATCTGTGGTTCAATTTAATATATAGATGGTGGAGGAAATGAAATTATTCCAAGTCTTCTTTGCATCCATAAATCCTATGTTTTTAATCATATTAAAACTATTCTTTCCAGTCTAAGTGCAAATCAATTCAGTTCATTCAGTGCTTTTGAATGCCAATAAAGGGCATTTGAAACTTAATGGGAAAAAATAATTTGTTTTGTTTGCCTTAAAACAAGACCTTAAATGAATTACTTCTTGAGGTAGAAAGAGAAACCATTTCAGAAAGTGCTAACAATCTGTTTTCTTTCTAAAGCAGCTTTTATGACTGTTTCTCCAGTTATAAATCATTTTTGAATAACCATTTTGTATTTGTACAGTGTTTCAGAAGCAGCTTATTGTTACCTATCGATAAACTTCTGAAAAGCCCTGAAACCAAATAGTTTGTTAAAACATGAGAGCATATGTCAGAGATGAAGACAGCCAAAGAGCTTTTATTTTCTATATGGACAGGTGGTTTAAAACCTGCAGTGCCTTAATAGGTAGAACCAAAAAGATAAGTGGCGATATTAAACAAGCTGAACAACCTATGGGAGTTGTGATTAAACAGTGTGCTCTCAGAACCCAAATGCCTACACATATAAGAACTCACAGCCCTTCTGTGACTCTGTACCCCAACTCAGTGTCACTCCTGAGACTGTGCCTTAAAAACAGGATCATTTATCCCTGTTTTGTGTTGCAATAGTATTTTGTTGTGGATTGCTATGGAGGTGGAGGGGTTAAGATAAGAGGGAATTAAATAAACTTCTAGGTGAATCCAGTGGAGCAACACTGCTCTGTGGTGCTTGGAGGCTCATTTATTAAACGTGTAAATAAAACACTGAATTCCGGACCCTTACAGAAGAGTATGGTATTTCCCACTAGAAAGCATGAGAATAGCCCTCTCAGCTCCAGTTATGAAAATGGCTAAACTAGCAAGATTTTAAAGGTGATATATTTTATCTGACTTTTTACTTTTACTTGACTGTCAGTATTGGAGGAATTAATGGTCAGATATTAAAGTTTATGGTGTGATTATTTAATCTGGACCTCTAAGAAAAGTACAGAATCACAGAACCACCAAGGTTGGAAAAAACTCCAAGATCATCCAGTCCAACCGTCCACCTATCGCCAGTATCTCCCCACTAAACCATGTCCCTCAGTACAACATCCAAATGTTCCTTGAACACCTCCAGGGTCGGTGACTCCACCACCTCTCTGGGCAGCCCATTCCAGTGCCTGACCACCTTTTCAGAGAAGTAGTATTTCCTAATGTCCAGCCTGAACCTGCCCTGGTGCAGCTTGAAGCCATTCCCTCTAGTCCTATCACTAGTCACACGAGAGAAGAGGCTGATGCTCAGGTCACTACAACCTCCCTTCAGGTAGTTGTAGAGAGCAATAAGGTCTCCCTCGAGCCTCCTCTTCTCCAGACTGAATAATCCCAGTTCCCTCAGCTGCTCCCCATAAGATTTGTGCTCCAGACCTTCGTTGCCCTTCTCTGGACACGTTCCAGGGCCTCAATGTCTTTCCTGTAGTGAGGGGCGCAAAACTGAACACAGTATTAGAGGTGCAGCCTCACCAGTGCTGAGTACAGAGGTACAACAGAGGTGCTTGTTTTGAAAACACTGAGAGCTTTGAGCAGAGGCTGGCACGGTGGGGTCACTGGTACCAGAGCACATCAGTGAGAGGGAGGACAGGGAGAGTTAGAATTGTAGCACAAAACCACGTACAACATCCCTCTCCCTGCCCTGAGAAAAGTCTCTCCCGGACAGAAGAAACAAATTCACTTTTAAGATAGCCCAAAACACAAAGTTTGGCATGCACTGGTTTAATGAAATAGTTGAAGTGCCACCCCTGCCTATCTCTGATTGCCTTTGGATGCTCTGTCAAATGATGGCTGAGGCAGAAAAAAGGCTGGTATGTCGTTGGTTCTGCATGAGAAGCAGCAGTGATTGTGTGGAGCCCAGCTCAAAGTAGAAAAGATGAATCACCTGGTTGCTAGACGCTGTCAGGTCTTGGCTTGAAATCAGTCACAATAATGAGTTTTGACAATCGTGTTACGCAGCTTGAAAGTGCTTATTTTGAGATCTCTGTCTCCTTTTTTTTTTCAGCCAGGGCTTGTGGGCACATAGGGCTTCCTTTATGCACTGCCACCAGTGCCATAGGACTGAAAGGATGAGAGCCATCCAGCCCAAAAAAAATGAAAATAAGGGCCCAAAATTACCCCAAGTCTCCTCCTCCTTACCCTGTGTACTTGAATTAGTGTGTTTTATTCACATCGCAATGCAATTTTGAACTACATGCCCTGCAGAGTGCTGAAGATCAGGGCTGGATTTATCATACAAATTGGTATTTTTCTTAAGGTAGCATTCAGATGACAGAGATCTCTTTAAAGAGATGAAGTACTTCCCCCCCCCTCACTTGCAAAGCGTGTGCTTACATGATGACTACTCTGGACTAGCACAGGGATGGAAAGCTCTTCTTTGGCTCTGGCCAACCTGTGCACAAATTTATCTTCTGCCAGCAATGGTGGGATCAGGCATGGGGTAGAAGGGAAGAGCTACCTCTCTCTACTGTGTGTCTTTCAAGTTGAAGGTGGAATGTAAATTTCTAAGCAAAGAGTGAGGAGGTCAGTGGTATAGAGCACCTGAGACCATGGGTAACAAGTACAGGGAGAGAACTTAGATTAGGAAAACTGAACTGGAGTAGGAATTATGATGGCACTGCCCTCTTCACATCTACAAAATGTCATGTTGGACTTCTACAGCATGCTGGGTGGCCCGTGTCTCTCTGAACAATGGTAAAGACTGAAGAACTGAGGACAGAAGGGCCATCTTCCCAGTTCAGGCTGGTTTTACACCAGTGCTGCTGCACTCAGGTTTAGCAAGGGCTGTGAGCTCCAGTGCTGGTGCCAGCTTCTAGAAGCAATGCCAAAGTCCTGCAGTAGGTGCTGGCTGCCAAAATCTTGCACCGTCCACTCAGCTCTTGCATATATACAACTGATTGGCAGAAATAGAGGCTGGAGTGGGGCTCAGCACCTTCACTACTGAAGCTTCTTTGAGTTCATGACAGACAAGCCAGGGAAGATGAGAAAGACCAAGCCTACTTCCCTATCTTTGCTCTAGTTTCATGTGCTTGTACTTCACCTAAATACCTTTGTTTTTTCAGAGATGAAGTTTTGTGGGCTTTACCAAAAACAGACAAACAGGCTGAAGACCTTCAGAGTTTTCTGAACACCACCGAGGTAAATGTTTCCCAGTGTCTGTCTGGTCTCTACCACAAACTGTACTGATTGCTTCATAATGTTATAGCAGTGCGTTGTATCAGCTCAGATTTCTGCAGTTGATTTTGTGTACCAAGACACTGCAAAATTGGTAAAGCAGCAACACAAAGTAAGTAGAAAACATATTTGCTAGGAGACCTCGGTACATTAGTTCAATCTTGACCAGTGTGACTTGCACAGCTTTGAAGATAAGAATTGAATTTACAATATAAAGAGGTAGTTTTCTTAAAGCAGAGTCTTATTCACATTATAAAAGTCTGTTAAGCAATGCATTTTTATTATTTCAATCTTTCACTGAGTAAGAGTATTTAGTTAAAATGAGGCATCTCTTCCTTTTCAAAAGCATTTCCCCAATCACATCCTCACAGTCTGAAGCCAACAGCCAACACTTCACAACAAAAGGTGCAACGTTTCCCTCAGCCAGCATAATTTTCAGGATGATTGAGGATGTGTCTCAGATGATTGAGAGTGTTTGACACTGCCCATGTTCTGTCTTTCTCTGTTTTTCCTATTTCTTATTCATTCTATGTCCACTCCAGTTACTACCAGTCCTCTGCTGTCCCTTCTAGCATCGTACCCTTCAGTTCACACAAACCTTCATACCACTTTGCTCTTTTCCACCTCCACAGGTCAACTCACATATTCATCTCCTTTGTTGTAACAAAACAGATATCCCCTCCTCCATCTTTTCTTTAATTCTGTCATTCTTCACTTTCTTCTGTACTAGAGCTTCAAGATGCCAAGAAGAGAGAGGGAAAGGGAAAGGTAAAAGGGAAAGGAAAAAGCTAAGGGAGAGGGAGAGGGAAAGGGAAGGGGAAACACTGTCACAAAACACGGTCCTCATGGGGGACTTCAGCCATCCTGATATCTTTAGGAGGGGCAACACAGCAGAGCACCAGCAATCAAAGAGGTTCTTGGAATATGTCTATGATACCTTCCTCTTCCACGTGGTACAGGAACCCACGAGAAAAGGTGCTATGCTGGACCTTGTCGTCACCTAGCTCAAGTGCAGCCTTGGCTGCAGTGACCACAAAATGGTGGAGTTAAAGATCCTTAGAGTGTCAAAGAGGGTGCTCAGCAAGCTTTCTACTTGGACTTCTGGAGAGCAGACTTCAAACTCTTCTTGGAACTGCTTGGCAGGGTGACATGGGATAAGACCCTAGAGGGAAGAGGGGCCCAAGAAAGCTGGTCAGTATTCAGGAATCATCTCCAAGACCTGAAGAAGTACATCCCAAGAAAGAAGAAGGTGGGCAAGAATGCCAGGAGCACAAGGAGCTCCTGGACTTACTTTGTCACAAAAAGAAAGTCAACAGGGTGTGGAGGCAGGAATGGGTTTCCTGGGAGCACTACAAAGAAGTTGTCCAAGAACCTGGGGATCAGGTTAGGAAAGCCAAAACCCAGACAGAATTAAATTTAGACAGGAACATGAAGGGGAACAAGAAAAAATTCTACAGGTGTATCAGTAATAAAAGGAAAGCCAGGGAAGATGTGGGCCCTCTCTGGAAGGAAACGAGACACATGGTTACAAGGTATATGGAGAAAGCTGAGGTATTCAATGACTTCTTTGCCTCAGTCTTCACCAGCAAGGGCTCTAGCCACACCACCCAACTTGCAGAAAACAAAGATAAGAACTGGGAGAAGAAAGATCTGCCCACTGTACGTGAAGATCAAGTTCAAGACCATCTAAAGAACCTGGAGGTGCAAAAGTCCATGGGACCCAATGAGATCCATCCACAGGTTCTAAGGGAACTGGCAGATGAAGTTGCCAAGCTGCTATTCATCATATTTGAAAGGTTGTGGCAGTATGGTGGAGTTCCCACTGACTGGAAAAGGGGAAACATAACCCTCAATTTCAAGAATGGAATGGGGAAAAAAAAAAGAAGATCCAGGGAACTGCAGGCCAGTCAGTTTCATCTCTATGCCTGGCAAGATTATGGAGCAGATCCTCCTGAAGGCTCTACTGAGGCACATAGAAAATAAAGATGAGATGATTGGTGGTAACCAACATGGCTTCACCAGGAGCAAGTCATGCCTGACAAACTTGGTGGCCTTTTATGATGGAGTTACAGCATCAGTGGACAAAGGAAGAGCAACTGACATAATCTACCTGGACTTGTGCAAAGCATTTGACATTGTCCCACATGACCTCCCAGTTGACAAGTTGGAGAAAAATGGGTTTGATGGATGATGGACAACTGACTGGATAAAGAATTGGCTGAATGGTCTCACTCGGAGAGTTGTGGTCAACTGCTCAGTGCCCAGGTGGAGATTGGTGACAAGTGATATTCCTAAGTGATTGGTACTGGGACCAGTGATATTTAACATCACCTTGACCCTTGCTGATGATGGTTAAAGAAACTAATTATCGCATGCACTGTGAAAACTTTCTCATAACCCCCATTCATTGCTTCTCTGTTACCTCAGATATGTCAATCTCAAGCTCCTTTTCCTCATTCTCAATTCAAAGAATGCCTGCATCAGTGAGAAACTAAATCTGAACTGGTATATGTGAACATGAATGTCATGACAGTCCAGGCCATGGGGAAATTGGTGCTAGTGAGATAAGCATCACTCTTGCTTCTTGGATGCTTTTTCCAAGCAATGCTGAGCTACGCGATGCTGCCACTACCCTGCTGATAATGTCTGAGATGGCTCTGGAGTTGATGACATGCATATGGCACGTGGCACTCATATACCTGGAGCACAGTTGCTAAACCATTTATTGCTCCAAAATCTTGATTGAAAACATGGAAGAGTTTTCTATATGGATTTGCAGATAGGTTCTGTCTTGAGAAATGAGTGAGGTAAACAGCTGACAGGTGACATAGGCCTGGAAACACAGTGCCCTAAGTGGAACATAATATTACTGGTGTAAATGAAAGGTATAAAATAAACCCTGATGTCTAGTGACTCTAGGCTGCATCTCTTTAAAAATGCATCCAAGAATGATGGTGACCTTTTTCACACTGTAAATTCACATTGTAAATTCATGCATAACTTTCTGTTCGCTGTCACTCCTAGATCTTCTGCTATTACTTCTTCTAAAGTTTCGTTCTCTTATTTAATATGTTGGCTTCTGATTTTATTATTGTATAAGATTTAATTTTGCCAAGAAGAATCTCATTTTCTTATTTTCCTCCAGTTTCTAATCTCTGCATTGCTGCTTCATCTTGACTTATACTCAAACCGCTTCTGGCATTTATTTCCTCCCTGATCAAAGTAATCAGTGAACACAATAACTACAAAGACTGGTCTGATCTTCATTAATCCTCCAAACACCCTCAGGGAAAATAACTCTCAGCAGACTTGAAAATGTGCAACATAATAATGGGCTAAACATATCTATTATCCTAGAAATGCTATCTCAGTAAAGGTTATGTTCCTGTCTTTTTTCTTGATTTACGAATTTATGTGCAGAAGTCATTATAAAAATTCCTTAAATACACACATTTCATTTCCAGCAGTGGCAGAATGCTGTAACACAATGCACATTAAACTGCTTTTTATAAGCAGTCTCTTAAATTGAAAACATACGCTTCAATTACTTTCAAAATACTTACTAAATGTTAGTATTTTTTTTCTCTCCTTTGTAAAAATAAAATAAAATGAAATAAAATGCTCCTGGAAACTTTGCAGGTCATTCTCTGGCAACCTGTTGTGGTTGAAAACATCCAGAAGGACCAAGAAGTCCACTTCTATGTCAGTGCATCCAATACAAACAGAATAAAAGCTGGTTTAAGGCAACTGACCATCTCACACAAGTATGTATTTGTTTCTTGTCAGTAATGTTTCAGTGCACTTGTTTGGAAACACTGTTTTTTATCAGGAAGTTGTGCCTTTTCTTTGCTTTTTTTTTTTTTTTCTCCCAGAGTTTTGATGAGAGATGTTCAAGGACTGATTGAAAAGCAGACACTCAATGACACAGCCAACCCACGCAGTTCTTCATCGTATTACGAAAACTACCATTCTATGACAGAAGTAAGATACTGTCGCTGTAATCCTCTGTAGATTCATTTAAGGGGTGAAAATTGTCTCATGGTTAAGACAGAAGACAGGGAAAGGAACCATCAGCAGGTAAATAATGATCATTGTATTGCTCAGCCACTGAGAACTGTAATTAGTGTGATGCCTATATAAAGAAGGAACAAAGCATCAGACAAAATCTATTATACATGCACTCAAACCACCACTCACATGCAGCCTACTCAGAAGCAAAATGCAGCAGCAAAGTACCACATACTTAAATATTTGAAGCCTGAACTGAATAATATTTTAACCAAATAAAACTGAAGAGGAACTTTAGGGCTATACTTAGACTGTGTTGTGACTGTATCTCACTGTTCATGTCAGGAGTAGTCAGCTGGCAAGAGGTCATTGGACTGAATTTCTAGCTTTTCTTTCCAGTCAGTTGAAGAGGCAGGATTTGGGGAGGAAGAATGAATTCAGGTCCAGACCACTCTCAGGAATGAAGGAAAACAGCATGGAAAAGATCTATTTACTACTTGTTCCACCTCATCTTTGCAGATCTATCACTGGATGGAAGAAATAGTGAGAGTTCATTCTGATCTACTTGAGAAAATTTATATTGGATCATCATATGAAAAACGACCACTTTATGTCTTGAAGGTACAGTTTTGTTTTACTGAGAAATCTTTCCAGGTACTAATGTACCTGGATGGGTACATACAGATACATTAGTGATGGGTTTTGGCCATAACATTTTCTTAAATCTATACTTAAATGCACATTTCAACAATGTGTAAAAGTTTGCCTTAGAAGACTGCTAGGTTCTTCAGATAAAAACATTTGGACACGTTGTGTCACAAAGAAGTTACCACATCTAGGCCATCATCCAAAGGCATGAAATACTGGCATAGTGGATAATCTTCCTATGTGACTACAAAACCAAAATGATCTGCTACCCTGCATAGCAGGGTGATTTGATCTCCTGGCACAAGGGCCTGGTGCCATCTCTGTGTCTATGTCAGGAGCTTGCTGCAGACAGCCTGAATATGGCCCTCTGCCCAAGTGTGAACATACATGAGAGCAGTATCCTGATCCAGGAGCAATTTAAGCACTACCTATAAGACAGAAGCTTACTTTTCCATCTTGGTTACCCTTTTCACTTCTACTTTTATGTGCTTCATTTCACAATAGCGACATTTTA